>NC_091452.1:25999709-26299709 GCF_964237555.1 Oryctolagus cuniculus
CTATGGGAAACGGTGACTTGATCAGCATAGCCCTGACTGTTAATGGACAACTTAATACATTATCCCTCTTAGTAGTTTTTTTGTCTGTTCTACTTAATATGACTGGTTTAATTCTGTAATTAATACACAGTTATTCTTAAGTGTTGAAATTTAACTGAAATGTGATCCCTGTTAAACATAAGAGTAGGAATAAGAGAGGGAAGAGATGTACAATTTGGGACATGCTCAAGCTGACTTGCCCCAAATGGTAGAGGTAGAAACATACCAGGGGACTCCAATTTAATCCCATCAACGTGGCATGTACCAATGCCATCTCAATATTCCAAGTGATCAATTTCAGTTCACAATTGATCATAATGAAAGGACTAAGAGTCAAAGGGAGCACATAAACAAGTCTAGTACCTGCTAACACTAACCGATAGAATAAATAAAGGGGAGAGTGATCCAACATGGGAAGTGAGATACTCAGCAGACTCATAGAAGGCGGATGTCCTAAACAGCACTCTGGCCTCAGAATCAGCCCTATAGGCATTCCGATCTGGCTGAAAAGCCCATGAGAGTATTTCAGGCATGGAAAGCCAAGACACTCTGGCAAAAAAAAAAAAAAAAAAAAAAAAAAAACAAAAAAAAAAAACAAAACAAAACCTAAATGAAAGATCTCTGTGAGTGAGATCCCAGTGGAAAGAACAGGTCTTCAAAGAAGGAGGTACCTTTCTCTGAAGGGAGGAGAGAACCTCCACTTTGACTATGACCTTGTCTAAACAAGATAAGAGTCGGAGAACTCAAAAGGTTTCCATAGCCTTGGAAACTCATGACTGGTGCATAGGGAGATTACTGATGCCATAAACAGGAGTGTCAATTGGTAAAGTCAACAACAGGAGTCACTGTGCACTTACTCCTCATGTAGGATCTCTGTCCTTAATGTGCTGTACATTGAGACTTAATGCTATAATGAGTACTCAAACAGTATATTTCGCTTTGTGTTTCTATGGGGGTGCAAACTGTTGAAAGCTTTACTTCCAACTCTACCAATTGGGGCAAGTCAGCCCGAGCATGCCCCAAATTATACATCTCTTCCCTCTCTTATTCCCACTCTTATGTTTAACAGGGATCACATTTCAGTTAATTTTCAACACTTAAGAATAACTGTGTGATAATTACAGAATTAAACCAGTCATATTAAGTAGAACAGACAAAAAAAAATACTAAGAGGGATAATGTATTAAGTTGTCCATTAGCAGTCAGGGCTATGCTGATCAAGTCACCATTTCTCATAGTGTCCATTTCACTTCAACAGGTTTCCTTTTTGGTGTTCAGTCAGTTGTCACCGATCAGGGAGAACATATGGTATTTGTCCCTTTGGGACTGGCTTATTTCACTCAGCATGATGTGTTCCAGATTCCTCCATTTTGTTGCAAATGACTGGATTTCGTTGTTTCTTACTGCGGTATAGTACTCTAAAGAATACATATCCCATAATTTCTTTATCCAGTCTACCGTTGATGGGCATTTAGGTTGGTTCCAGGTCTTGGCTATTGTGAATTGTGCTGCAATAAACATTAGGGTGCAGACCGCTTTTTTGTTTGCCAATTTAAATTCCTTTGGGTAAATTCCAAGGAGTGGGATGGCTGGGTCGAACGGTAGGGTTATCTTCAGGTTTCTGAGGAATCTCCAGACTGATTTCCATAGTGGCTTAACCAGTTTGCATTCCCACCAACAGTGGGTTAGTGTCCCTTTTTCCCCACATCCTCGCCAGCATCTGTTGTTGGTAGATTTCTGTATGTGAGCCATTCTAACCGGGGTGAGGTGAAACCTCATTGTGGTTTTGATTTGCATTTCCCTGATTGCTAGTAACCTTGAACATTTTTTCATGTGCCTGTTGGCCATTTGGATTTCCTCTTTTGAAAAATGTCTATTGAGGTCCTTGGCCCATCTCTTAAGTGGATTGTTGGTTTTGTTGTTGTGGAGTTTCTTGATCTCTTTGTAGATTCTGGTTATTAACCCTTTATCTGTTGCATAGTTTGCAAATATTTTTTCCCATTCTGTCGGTTGTCTCTTCACTCTCCTGACTGTTTCTTTTGCAGTACAGAAACTTCTCAATTTGATGCAATCCCAATAGTTGATTTTGGCTTTGACTGCCTGTGCCTCCCGGGTCTTTTCCAGAAATTCTTTGCCTGTGCCAATATCTTGAAGGGTTTCTCCAATGTTCTCTAATAACTTCATGGTGTCAGGACGTAGATTTAGGTCTTTAATCCACGTTGAGTGGATTTTTGTGTAAGGTGTAAGGTAGGGGTCTTGCTTCATGCTTCTGCACGTGGAAATCCAGTTTTCCCAGCACCATTTATTGAATAGACTGTCCTTGCTCCAGGAATTAGTTTTAGATCCTTGATCAAATATAAGTTGGCTGTAGATGTTTGGATTGATTTCTGGTGTTTCAATTCTGTTCCATTGGTCTATCCATCTGTTTCTGTACCAGTACCATGCTGTTTTGATTACAACTGCCCTGTAGTATGTCCTGAGGTCTGGTATTGTGATGCCTCTGGCTTTGTTTTTGTTGTACAAGATTGCTTTAGCTATTCGAGGTCTCTTGTGCCTCCATATGAATTTCAGCATCATTTTTTCTAGATCTGAGAAGAATGTCTTTGGTATCTTGATTGGGATTGCATTGAATCTATAAATTGCTTTTGGGAGAATGGACATTTTGATGATGTTGATTCTTCCAATCCATGAGCATGGAAGATTTTTCCATTTTTTGGTATCCTCTTCTATTTCTTTCTTTAAGGTTTTGTAATTTTCATCGTAGAGATCTTTAACGTCCTTGGTTAAGTTTATTCCAAGGTATTTGATTGTTTTTGTAGCTATTGTGAATGGGATTGATCTTAGCAGTTCTTTCTCAGTCATGGCATTGCTTGTGTATACAAAGGCTGTTGATTTTTGTGCATTGATTTTATATCCTGCCACTTTGCCAAACTCCTCTATTTGTTCCAATAGTCTCTTAGTAGAGTTCTTTGGATCCTCTAAGTACAGAATCATATCGTCTGCAAAGAGGGATAGTTTGACTTCTTCCTTCTTGATTTGTATTCCTTTGAGGGGAGAGTGATCCAACATGGGAAGTGAGATACTCAGCAGACTCATAGAATGGCGGATGTCCTAAACAGCACTCTGGCCTCAGAATCAGCCCTAAAGGCATTCCGATCTGGCTGAAAAGCCCATGAGAGTATTTCAGGCATGGAAAGCCAAGACACTCTGGCAAAAAGATCTCTGTGAGTGAGATCCCAGTGGAAAGAACAGGTCTTCAAAGAGGGAGGTGCCTTTCTCTGAAGGGAGGAGAGAACCTCCACTTTGACTATGACCTTGTCTAAATAAGATAAGAGTCGGAGAACTCAAAAGGCTTCCATAGCCTTGGAAACTCATGACTGGAGCATAGGGAGATTACTGATGCCATAGACAGGAGTGTCAATTGGTAAAGTCAACAACAGGAGTCACTGTGCACTTACTCCTCATGTAGGATCTCTGTCCTTAATGTGCTGTACACTGAGGCTTAATGCTATAACGAGTACTCAAACAGTATATTTCACTTTGTGTTTCTATGGGGGTGCAAACGATTGAAATCTTTACTTAATGTACACTAAACTGATCTTCTGTAAAAAAAAAAAAGAAATTATCAATTCCCAACTTGACTCTCACTGGGATTAAACATGACAATAGGTCTGATCTGATTTCATCATCATTTAAAAAATCATCTATTATTTTTCACTTTATGTTTGTGTGGGAGCAAACTGTTGAAATCTTTACTTAATGTATGTTAAACTGATCTTTTGTATATAAAGAGAATCGAAAATGAATCCTCATGTGAATGGAAGGGGAGAGGGAGTGGGAAAGGGGAGGGATGCGGGTGGGAGAGATGTTATGGGGGGGAAGCCATTGTAATCCATAAGCCGTACTTTGGAAATTTATATTCATTAAATAAAAGTTAAAAAAAATGAAAAAAAAATAAATAAGAGTGCCAATTGTTAAATCAACAATGGAGTCACTGGGTACAGGCTCCCCATGTAGGATCTCTGTCCTTAATGTGTTTTACTATGAAACTTAAAAACAACACTACCAGTCGAACAATGCCCTATACCTTGTGCGGTTGTGTGAGTGCAGCCTGTTGAAATCCTTGCTTAGGGTATACTAAGTTGATCTTCTGTATATGAAGGTAATTGAAAATGAAACTCAATGGAAGGGCGGGATGGGTGAGGGAGTGGGAGACAGGAGGGCCGCAGGAAGGAGGGAGGTTGGGGTGGGGAGCCACAATGATACAAAAGTTGCACTTTGTAAATTCACATTTATTAAATAAAAACAAAAAAAAAATAAAGAAGAACTAATTCCAAAAAAATAAAAAAAGAAGTGGAGCAGCAGGACTAGAATCAGCACCCATATGGGATGCCTACATTGCAGGTGGTGGCTGAACCTGTTATGCCACAATGCTGGCCTCTAAACTATACACTTTAAATATGTCCATTTATCACATGAGAATTCTATTTTGCTAAAAAGAACATGAATTAAGATGTCTGTACAGTATGCCTCTGAAGATGGTAGACTGAATACAGACCACAGTCATCACTCCTGAGTCACCTTAACAATTCAGTTCTCACAGTGAGTTCAGTGGTAAAAGGTCATAGGAGGTGATACTGGAAGCTTAATCCTGGTCTTCTGTCAGAGCCCACTCTGGTGCTGCTCGGTGACTGTGGGGCCAGTGATGAGTTTTCCTCCTCAAAGATCAATCCCCATGTGGATCTTTTAACTCAGTGACCTCCAAAGACATGTGCCCCCACTGGCATATTCAATAACCTTGGAAAACACTCAGAAACAGTTGCATCTATACAGAACATGTAGAGGTCTTTCTTGTCATTATTCCTCAGACTACATATTCCTTTTCAGTGCCTTTACATTGTATTAGGCAGTACAATTTGTAATGATTTATTGGCACAGGGATGACTTAAGTCACATGCAAGATGTGCATAGTTATTTCCAATCCCATGGGCACTTTATAGAAGGGACTTGAATACCTGTGTGTTTTGGTTACTGCTGGTGCTATGGGTGTGGTCCTGGAACAAATGAACAAAAGGCTGTTGAGGGACAAATGAGTTGTCTTTTTGTTGCTGTTCTTCATATTCCTGTAGGAAGATGAAAGGAAATGCATTCACTCAAGAATGGTGTTGCCATCTTCTTGGCAAAATAAGAAATGATTTCTTCCCAGGCCCAATCATGGATCTCTTTAGTGTGGGCTGCCTGGAGGAGCCACCTGGGTCAGAGTAGGAATGAGTAAGTTCTCGCAGTTGGGTGTGCCATGATATATGAGAACAGCTGCTGTATTTCCACGAGATGATGGAGAAAGTCAGCATCATGCACTGAACCAGAGTATGGGCACAGCTGCCTGATGCCTGATGACAATGTTGCGTGTACCTGAGGATGTTCCTCAGCCGCTCTGTTGCTCAGTTCCCTGCCTGTGGTGTGGAAATGTTAATGGAACCTGTGATAGGATGACTGTGAGGTTAAAACTAAGTAAATCCAAATCCTGAAGAAAATAGCTGGTATGTCCTAAGCACCACTGATGTAAGCATTACTTCCCAAGTCTGTGGAAGCGTAAGACCTACTGCCCATATAAACACTCTAATTCCCAAACAGTTCAACCCTGTATTTTTGACTCCCCAAATTCTGTCCTTGACCCCTTCACACCCTCCCACGACTACTAGACAAAGTCTCTTTTGTGCACCATTCTGCACAAGTGAGGAAATACAAAGCACAGGGCCCTTCCATCCTTGTCCAAAGCCCCTTGGTCAAGCCTGAAGATCAGATCACTAGAGGTCTCTCTTTGCCACCTGATTTATCTTCCTCACTTGTGACATGGTCATAATAATAATATCAACCTCAGAGAGATTCTACAATACTTAACTCCATTTGTGGTGGTTGTGACAAAAAAATACTTCTCATGATACAGTATTGAGTCAAAGCCCAACAGAAAACACACATGAGGCATGTGCAGGGAGACAGAGTTGCGAGAGACCTCACTTTTACCCAGGAAGGTGGCTGCCTTCAGCCCAGCGAGTGTGAACCAAACCTGTTTTTGGTCACACATACACCTGTCCACTGTCTACTGGGGTGTAACTGTACTACACCCTGTGAGGGCTGAAGCCCACCCTTGGGGATTGGAAACCCACAGATGTTTTCTCCCTTAGGTGTCCATCCTGAGCCATATGAAATCTATTGGAATTCTCTTCACAACACAGTAACTCTTCTAGCATAACTTCATAATTCTTCGTTACCTTATCCTAATTGAAATACTGTATGAGTTCCTGGATGACTTAGCTGAGGGACTTTATTCCTTCATGCCTATCTCTACTTGTATTTCTTGCACAAGAGTTATTAATAGAGGATGGTGCTGTGGGAGAGAAGGTAAAGACTCCACCTGGTGGGGTCAGCATCCCATATTTTTCCAGTCTGGGCTGCCTCGCTTCTGATCCAGCTTCCTGCTAATGGCCTGGGAAAAGCAGCAACAGATGGCTCAAGTACTTGGGCCCCTGCATCCATATGGGGGATCTGGATGAACTCCTGGCTCTGCGCTTTGACCTGGCCCATCCCCTGCTGTGTGGCCACCTAGGGGTGCACCAGTGGATGACGGTCTCTCTCCTTCTCTCTCTGTATCTCTGCCTTTCAAAAAATAAAACCTGTAAGAAAAGTGTTATTAATAATTCCTCTGAACTAACTCAGAAAATGAATTCCCACTTATTTTACCTAAGGGTTGAGAATCACCATTCCACAAAGTTGGATATTCAGCAGGTTTGCTTAGAAATTACATTGCATTGGGTCAATCATTTTTTATGAATCACCTTGCTCCTAAGGTTGAGCAATGATTAGAAAGTATAAAGGTTATTGTTGGCTTTTTTATCCATCCTTTAAATGTGAAACAATTCATGTGCAAAAGGAACATAGTTGAAGCTCCTGTTATATCTCCAACCAGCTCTCATGTTTCCTGTTCCCAACTACTGTTTCTTCAGTCAGTGCTGCACCATGCCTGTCTCCACCCAGCTGCTCTGTGGGATGACTTATGTATAACTGAACACGCTCCTCAACCACCTCAAGGCTAACACATTGGAGAAACAAACTGATCTGTCCATGGGGGTAGGGGACTTGCAAGGATCAACCCAATAGTTGATTCAAATGGAGAATGAATGATGCTGGGGAAGGCCCATGCTGCAGAGTCAATTCTGTGTTGACTTCAAGTTGTCAGGATTTACTATTTCAATTCTCCATGAAACCCAGTCATCACTAATCCCAGGGATTACAAACCAAACTGTCAGTGTGAGGGAATGTGGAAATGACCAAAATGTGGATGCTGTTGAGCCTCCCCTGGGGTTCTCTCCATGGCTGGCACACTCAGCAGTACACAGGGAACACAGCAGAGCAGCCAAAGATTCACATCCATGCCTGAGTCTCTTGTTTTGGGGTGCAGAGATTAAAAACAGTGAGACTTTTGAGGTCCAATTAGGAATATTTAGTGTCCAGCTGGTGACTGCCCTCTCAGAGCAAGTCTGGAGAAGACAGCAGAGAGTTGCAGGGGCAGAGAGTCTGTAAAGGCAAAACCTACTTTTTATCAGTCATTTAATTACATGTGCAGGATTCTGCAAGCAGGACTCAGACATACAGAAGCGAGAAGCACTTAGCCAATCAGCCAGTTTCTTTGTAACCTTATTGAAAAACGTAAAGATTTAATTATTTGATTGTTCCCAGTCAGGGTCAAACATGGTGCCACTGACCTTGGTGCCACCTGTGTGATCTTGTGGTTGCATCCAGGACAAGACAGGAGAAAACGTAGTCTGTTGGCCTTGGCCATTATCAAGCAAGCAGAGGTACAGAAGCCAGAAATGGGAGGAGGGCAAGATGGCAGAATAGGAAGGGAGCACATCGATAGTCTGGGAAAAGACAGTTTAATAAAAGTGGAGATACTGCAGGTTCAAGGAAGAGTTAGGGAAGAAACAGCAGAGGAGACTTACGGAACTATTGGTTCATGGTGGACCTACATGGAGGGAGGAATCAAAATGAAGGAGGAATCAAAATGAAATGCAGGAACTAGTACAACAGGAAATTGTGATAGTGAAGAGAAAATGAAATGAAATGAAGAATTCAATACATCAAATGACAAACACATTAGAGAGCCTTAAAAACAGAGTCAGTGAAGCAGAAGAGAGAATATCAGACTTAGAAGATAGAGCACAGGAAAGTTTACAGTCAAACCAAAGAAAAGAAGAGGAAATTAGAAATCTAAAAAATATTGTTGGGAATCTACAGGATAGTATTTAAAAAAAAAAAACAACATAACATTTGAGTTCTAGGAGTTCCTGAAGGCATGGAGAGAGAGAGAGAAAGGATTAGAAGGTCTTTATAGTGAGATGCTAGCAGAGAACTTCCTGGGTTTGGAGAAGGACAGAGAGATCTGGTCCTAGTACAGGAAGCTCATAGAACCCCCAATAAACATGACCAAAAGAGATCCTCGCCATGACACGTTGCAATCAAACTCACCACAGAGAAACATGAAGAAAAGATCCTAAAATGTGCAAGAGAGAAACATCAGATTACTCTCAGAGGATCTCCAATCAGACTCACAGCTGACTTCTCAGCAGAAACCCTACAGGCTAGGAGGGAATGGCGAGACATAGCCCAAATACTAAGAGAGAAAAACTGCCAGCCCAGAATATTATATCCTGCAAAACTCTCATTTGTGAATGAAGGTGAAATAAAGACCTTTCATAGCAAACAGAAATTGAAAGAATTGGTCGCCACTCGTCCAGCCCTGCAAAAGATGCTTAAAGATGTGCTACACACAGAAACACAGAGCCATGGTCATCAATATGAAAGAAGGTCAAGGAAGAAAACCTCACAGTAAAAGATCACACGAAGTTCAAAGCATATATTAGAAAATATCTTTGGGAAAATGGCAGGGCAAAGTTACTACTTATCAATAGTCACATGGAACATCAATGGCCTCAACTCTCCATTTAGAAGACACAGATTGGCTGAATGGATTAAGGAACAAAACCCATCGATTTGCTGCTTACAAGAAACACATCTTTCCAACAAACATGCATGCAGACTGAAAGTGAAAGGCTGGAAAAAGATATTCCATGCCAACAGAAATGAAAAAAGAGCAGGCAGAGCCATATTAATATAGGACAACATAAACTTTAACACCAAAACTGTTAAGAAAGACAAAGAGGGGTGCTATATAATGATTAAGGGATCAATTCAACAGGAAGATAGAATGATTATAAATGTATATGCACCTAACTACAGGGCACCCGTTTATTTAAAAGATATGTTAAGGGACTTCAAGGGATACTAAGACTCCAATAGAATAGTACTGGGGGACTTCAATACTCCACTCTCAGAAACAGACAGGTCAACCGGACAGAAGATCAACAAAGAAACAGTAGATTTAAACAACACTATAGCCCAAATGGATCTAACATATATCTACAGAACTTTTCATCCTACACTTAAAGAATTGACATTCTTCTCAGCAGTACCTGGAACCTACTCTAGGATTGACCACATACTAGGCCATAAAGTAAGTCTCAGCAAATTTAAAAGAATTAGAATCATACGATGCAGCTTCTCAGACCACAGTGGAATGAAGTAGGAAATTAGCAACTCAGGAATCCCTAGAGCATATGGAACCACATGGAGATTGAACAACATGCTCCTGAATGAACAATGGGTCATAGAAGAAATCAAAAGAGATATCAAAAGCTTTCTGGCAGTAAATGAGGATAATAGTACAACATATCAAAACTTATGGGATACGGAAAAAGCAGTATTGAGAGGCAAGTTTATAGCAATAGGTGCCTACATCAAGAAATTGGAAAGGCACCAAATAGATGAGCTTTCAATTCACCTCAAGGATCTAGAAAACCTACAGCAAACCAGACCCAAATCTAGTAGGAGAAGAGAAATAATTAAAATCAGAGAAGAAATCAACAGGATTGAATCCAAAAAAACCTTACAAAAAATCAGGCAAACGAGGAGCTGGTTTTTTGAAAAAATAAACAAAAGTGACACCCCATTGGCCCAACTAACTAAAAAAAGAAGAGAAAAGACCCAAATCAATAAAATCAGAGATGAAAAAGGAAATGTAACAACAGACACCACAGAAATAAAAAGAATCATCAGAAATTACTACAAGGACTTGTATGCCAGCAAACAGGAAAATCTATCAGAAATGGATAGATTCCTGGACACATGCAACCTACCTAAATTGAACCAGGAAGACATCGAAAACCTAAACAGACCCATAACTGAGAAAGAAATTGAAACAGTAATAAAGGCCCTCCCAACAAACAAAAGCCCAGGACCAGATGCATTCACTGCTGAATTCTACCAGACATTTAAAGAAGAACTAACTCCAATTCTTCTCAAACTATTCAGAACAATCGAAGAAGAGGGAATCCTCCCAAATTCTTTCTATGAAGCCAGCATCACCTTAATCCCTAAGCCAGGAAAAGATGCAGTATTGAAAGAAAATTACACCAACGCCGCTAGGCTAATCCTCTGCCTAGTGGCGCTGGCACACCAGGTTCTAGTCCCGGTCGGGGTGCTGGATTCTGTCCCAGTTACCCCTCTTCCAGGCCAGCTCTCTGTTGTGGCTAGGGAGTGCAGTGGAGGATGGCCCAAGTGCTTGGGCCCTGCACCCCATGGGAGACCAGGAAAAGCACCTGGCTCCTGGCTCCTGCCATCGGATCAGCACGGTGCGCCAGCCACAGCGCACCGGCCGCGGCAGCCATTGGAGGGTGAACCAACGGTAAAGGAAGACCTTTCTCTCTGTCTCTCTCTCTCTCTCTCTCACTGTCAACTCTGCCTGTAAAAAAAAAAAAAAGAAAAAGAAAGAAAATTACAGACCAATCTCCCTGATGAACATAGATGCAAAAATCCTCAATATGGTTCAATGTTCACAAATAAATCAAGGTGATACACCACATTAACAGACTGCAGAAGAGAAACCACATGATTATCTCAATAGATGCAGGGAAAGCATTCGATTAAATACAACACCCCTTCATAATGAAAACTCTAAGCAAACTGGCTATAAAAGGAACATTCCTCAATACAAGCAAGGCAATTTATGAAAAAACCCCGGCCAGCATCCTACTGAATGGGGAAGAGTTGGAAGCATTTCCACTGAGACCTGGTACCAGATAGGGATGCCCACTCTCACCACTGCTATTTAACATAGTTCTGGAAGTTTTAGTCAGAGCTATTAGGCAAGAAATAGAAATTAAAGGGATACAAATTGGGAAGGAAGAAGTCAAACTATTCCTCTTTGCAGATGATATGATTCTTTATTTAGGGGATCCAAAGAACTCTACTAAGAGACTATTGCAACTCATACAAGAGTTTGGCAAAGTAGCAGGGTATAAAATCAATGTGCAAAGATCCACAACCTTTGTATACACAGGCAATGCCATGGCTGAGAAAGAACTTCTAAAATCAATCCCATTCACAATAGCCACAAAAAAATCCAACACCTTGGACTTAACCAAGGATATTAAAGATCTCTACTATGAGAATTACAAAATCTTAAAGAAATAGAAGAGGATACCAAGAAATGGAAAAATCTTCCATGCCCATGGATTAGAAGAATCAACATCAGCAAAAGGTCCATTCTCCAAAAGAAATTTATAGATTCAATGTGATACCAATCAAAATGCCAAAGGCATTCTTCTCAGATCTAGAAAAAATGATGCTTAAATTCATATGGAGACACAGGAAACCTTGAATAGCTAAAGCAATCGTGTACAACAGAAACAGAGCTGGAAGTATCACAATACCAGATTTCAGGACAAACTACAGGGCAGTGGTAATCAAAACAGCATGGTACTGGTACAGAAACAGATGGATAGACCAATGGAACAGAATTGAAACACCAGAAATCAACCCAAACATCTACAGCCAACTTATATTTGATCAGGGATCCAAAACCAATCCCTGGAATAAGGACACTCTATTCAATAAATGGTGCTGGGAAAACTGGATTTCCATGTGCAGAAGCATGAAGCCAGACCCCTACCTTTCACCTTACACAAAAATCCACTCAACATGGATTAAAGACCTAAATCTACGACCCAACACCATCAAGTTATTAGAGAACATTGGTGAAACCCTGCGAGATATAGGCACAGGCAAAGACCCAAGACTCTTGGAAAAAATCCTGGAGGCACAGGCAGTCAAAGCCAAAATTAACATGTGGGATTGCATCAAATTGAGAAGTTTCTGTACTGCAAAAGAAACAGTCAGGAGAGTGAAGAGGCAACCGACACAATGGGAAAAAATATTTGCAAACTATGCAACAGATAAAGGGTTAATAACCAGAATCTACAAAGAGATCAAGAAGCTCCACAACAACAAAACAAACAACCCACTCAAGAGATGGGCCAAAGACCTCAATAGACATTTTTCAAAGGAGGAAATCCAAATGGCCAACAGGCACATGAAAAAATGTTCAGGATCACTAGCATTCAGGGAAATGCAAATCAAAACAACAATGAGGTTTCACCTCACCCCGGCTAGAATGGCTCACATACAGAAATCTACCAACAACAGATGCTGGAGAGGATGTCCGGAAAAAGGGACACTAACCCACTGTTGGTGGGAGTGCAAACTGGTTAAGCCACTATGGAAGTCAGTCTGCAGATTCCTCAGAAACCTGAATATAACCTTACCATTCAACCCAGCCATCCCACTCCTTGAAGTTTGCCCAAAGGAAATTAAATTGGCTAACAAAAACGCGGTCTGCACCTCAATGTTTATTGCTGCTCGATTCACAATAGCTAAGACCTGGAAGCAACCCAAATGCCTATCAACAGTAGACTGGATAAAGAAATTATGGGACATGTACCCTATAGAATACTATACAGCAGTCAAAAAAAATGAAATCCGGATATTTGCAACAAAATGGAGGAATCTGGAACACATCAGGCTGAGTGAAATAAGCAAGACCCAGAGGGACAAATATCATTTGTTCTCCCTGATCGGTGACAACTAACTGAGCACCAAAAAGGAAACCTGTTGAAATGAAATGGGCACTTCGAGAAAGAGTGACATGAGCAGCCCTTGTCCTGACTGTTGATGTACAACTTAATACTTTATCCTTTTTAGCACTTTTTTGGTTCTACTTAATACTATTGATTGAACTCTGTAATCAACACACAATTATTCTTAGGTGTTTGAAGTTAACTGAAACTATACATTGCTTTTAGGAGAATGGACATTTTGATGATGTTGATTCTTCCAATCCATGAGCATGGAAGATTTTTCCATTTTTTGGTATCCTCTTCTATTTCTTTAAGATTTTGTAATTCTGATCGTAGAGATATTTAACATCCTTGGTTAAGTTTATTCCAAGGTATTGGATTGTTTTTGTAGCTATTGTGAATGGGATTGATCTTAGCAGTTCTTTCTCAGCTGTGGCATTGCTTGTGTATACAAAGGATGTTGATTTTTGTGCATTGATTTTATATCCTGCCACTTTGCCAAACTCCTCTATGAGTTCCAATAGTCTCTTAGTAGAGTTCTTTGGATCCTCTAAGTACAGAATCATATCGTCTGCAAAGGGGGATAGTTTGACTTCTTCCTTCTCAATTTGTATTCCTTTAATTTCTTTTCCTTGTCTGATGGCTCTGGCTAAAACTTCCAGAACTATGTTAAATAGCAGTGGTGAGAGTGGGCATCCCTGTCTGGTGCCAGATCTCAGTGGAAATGCTTCCATCTTTTCCCCATTCAGTAGGATGCGGGCCATGAGTTTTTCATAAATTGATTATATTGAGGAATGTTCCTTCTATACCCAATTTGCTTAGAGATTTCATCATGAAGGGGTGTTGAATTTGATCAAATGCTTTCTCTGCATCTACTGAGATAATCCTATGGTTTTCTTCTGCAGTCTGTTAATGTGGTGAATCACATTGATTGATTTGCAAGTGTCGAAACATCCCTGCATACCAGGGTAAATCCCACTTGGTCTAGTTAGATGAGCTTTCTGATGTGTTGTTGGATTCTATTGGCCAGAATTTTATTGAGGATTTTTGTGTCTATGTTCATCAGGGATAATGGTCTATAATTTTCTTTCAGTGCTGCATCTTTCTCTGGCTTAGGGATTAAGGTGATGCTGGCTTCATAGAAAGAATTTGGGAGGATTCCCTCTTCTTCGATTGTTCTGAATAGCTTGAGAAGAATTGGAGTTAGTTCTGCTTTAAATGTCTGGTAGAATTCAGCAGTGAATGCATCTGGTCCTGGGCTTTTGTTTGTTGGGAGGGCCTTTATTACTGTTTCAATTTCTGTTTCAGTTATGGGTCTATTTAGGTTTTCTATGTCTTCATGGTTCAATTTTGGTAGATTGCATGTGTCCAGGAATCTATCCATTTCTGATAGGTTTCCCTGTTTGCTGGCATACAAGTCCTTGTAGTAATTTCTGATGATTCTTTTTATTTCTGTGGTGTCTGTTGTTACATTTCCTTTTTCATCTCTGATTTTATTGATTTGGGTCTTTTCTCTTCGTTTTTTAGTTAGTTGGGCCAATGGGGTGTCACTTTTGTTTATTTTTTCAAAAAACCAGCTCCTCGTTTGCCTGATTTTTTGTAAGGTTTTTTTGGATTCAATCCTGTCGCTCCCCCTCTTCGTGGAGGAACGACACTAGACCCTGAGCTGTTCTTTTGTCTGCTCGGCCCTCCCCGGGTTTGCTGCTGGTTCTTCCCGGCGTGGCTACCGACCCTTCCACCTCCATGGAAGGGCGGTTCCCCCTGCCACTTTCCCCACTTCCGCAGGGGAGCGGCATACCGCCGGCCAGCTCTCTTGGGGGCTGCTCAGGTGTTCCCTTTAGACGTTCCCCTTAGATGTTCCTGGTGCATGCCGTCTCTCTCCTCCTTTATAGTCCTCTTCCACCAATCCCAACTCTGCTACCCACACGCCGAGTACGCTGCTCTCCTCCAATCAGGAGCAAGATCAGCTCCTGCAGCTCAGTCAATCAAATTGGTGAGAGGCAGCTGTGTAGAAGATGTTTACTCCCTTCTCAGCGCCATATTTTGGGAGAGCAGATGCATAGAATAAGTCTTAATTCGAGTAACTTAGTCTAGTCCGAGTTGCTCCCCACACAATCCTGTTAATTTCTTGTCTGATTTTAATTATTTCTCTTCTCCTACTAGATTTGGGTCTGGTTTGCTGTAGGTTTTCTAGCTCCTTCAGATGCGCTGAAAGCTCATTTATTTGGTACCTTTCCAATTTCTTGATATAGGCACCTATTGCTATAAACTTGCCTCTCAATACTGCTTTTGCCATATCCCATAAGTTTTGATATGTAGTGTTGTTATCCTCATTTACTTCCAGAAAGTTTTTGATTTCTCTTTTGATTTCTTGAATGACCCAGTGTTCATTCAGGAGCATGTTGTTCAGTCTCCATGTGTTTGCATACTTTCTAGGGATTCCTGAGTTGCTAATCACCAGCTTCATTCCACTGTGGTCCGAGAAGCTGCATGGTATGATTCTAATTCTTTTAAATTTGCTGAGACTTGCTTTATGGCCTAGTATGTGATCAATCCTAGAGAAGGTTCCATGCACTGCTGAGAAGAATGTAAAGTCTTTAGATCAGGATTGAAAGTTCTGTAGATATCTGTTAGATCCATTTGGGCAATAGTGTCAATTAAATCTGCTGTTTCCTCGTTGATCTTCTGTCTGGATGATCTGTCTTTTTCTGAGAGTGGAATATTGAAGTCCCCCAGTACTATTGTATTGGAATCTAAGTCTCCCTTGAAGTCCCTTAACATATCTTTTAAATAAACGGGTGCCCTGTAATTAGGTGCATATACATTTATAATAGTTACATCTTCCTGTTGAATTGAACCCTTAATCATTATATAGTGCCCCTCTTTGTCTCTCTTAACAGTTTTTGTATTAAAGTTTATTTTGTCTGATATTAATATGGCTACACCTGCTTTTTTTTTGGTTTCTGTTGGCATGGAATATCTTTTTCCTACCTTTCACTTTCAGTCTACTTGCATCTTTGTTAGAGAGATGTGTTTCCTGTAGGCAACAAATAGTTGGGTTTTGTTCCTTAAGCCAATCAGCCAATCGGTGTCTTTTAACTGAAGAGTTAAGTCCATTAACCTTTAATGTGACTATTGATACATAGTGCCCTGCCATTTTCCCGGAGATATTTCTAGTATATGCTTTGAGCTTCCCATGCTCTTTTACTGGTAGGTGTTCTTCCTTTCCCTTCTTTCATATTGATGGCCGTGTTTCTGTGTTTCTGAGTGTAGCACATCTTTAAGCATCTTTTGCAGGGCCGGACGAGTGGCCACAAAGTCTTTTAATTTCTGTTTGCCATGAAAGGTCTTTATTTCACCTTCATTCACAAATGAGAGTTTTGCAGGATATAATATTCTGGGCTGGCAATTTTTCTCTCAGCACCTGTGCTATGTCTCGCCATTCCCTCCTAGCCTGTAGTGTTTCTGATGAGAAGTCTGCTGGGAGTCTGATTGGAGATCCTCTGAGAGTAATCTGACGTTTCTCTCTTGCACATTTTAGGATCTTTTCTTTATGTTTCACTGTGGTGAGTTTAATTACAACGTGTCGTGGTGAGGATCTTTTTGGTCATGTTTACTGGGGGTTCTATGAGCTTCCTGTACTAGAATGTCTCTGTTGTTGCTTGGCATAGTTAATTCTTCTTCCCTCACTGTGAGTTTTTTTTTAATACTATGTCTGTGTTAAGTGGACTGCCTGCTGTTGGAGGAGCCTTGGAGGCTTGAGATGGGTGTGGCCTGAGAGCTCTGCTTGGTTCTTCCAGGTTACAGGTGTGCAAAGGTGACACCCTCAGGTTACGCATGGAAATCTCTCTCTTTTTATTTATTTATTTTATTTTATTTTATTTTTTATTCAGGAGGTAAGTAATACCGCACGGCTGAGCAGAATTGATGGTATTTAGTTTCCGATCTCTGGCTTCTACCCAAAGAGTCTGTGCCAGCTCAGTTTCTCCTGCAGACTCGCACTGGGTTGCCTAGGTTACTGAATTGTAGCCTTAGCTCTCCCCTTTTATTATGTAATATCCTGAGTGGGGCCTGCTCTTTGTCTCTTGCTCGCCTTTGCAAGGTTGGCGGAGAGAGAAACTAGTCTGTACCAGTACCCCCCCACCCTTTTTTCTTTTTCCTTCTCTCCTGTAGTCAGTCTGGTGAACTTTCCCGCTTCAAAGCCTGCTTCCCTCTAGATTCTGTCTGCCATTTCCCCGCCAATGTCTCCGGTTACTCAGCTCACCTCCCCTTCCAGCACCGAGGTGTGGACTCGGAGCCCTGGCCACCCTCCTCTCCCTGCTGGTGTCTGTGCCACATCCACTCCCCTTCCCGCACTGGCACGCAGACCCTGCGGCTCCCGCGGCTCGGCTTCCGCGTGGTGGGCAACCTTGCTCTCCCAGTAGGTCCTCTGAGTCATAGCTACTAGATCTGGAAGAGTTTCCTCTGCAATTTTTTCCTGATCCTTTTTCTGAGGCTACCATAACTCCACTTTTATTAAACTAAATTTTCCCGGACTATCGGTGCGCACCCTCACTATTCCGCCATCTTGGCTCCGCCCCTCAGCATTGGCCATTGCAGCCATCAGGGCAGTGAACCAGCAGATGGAAGTCCTTTCTTTCTGTCTGTTCCTCTCAAATAAATAAATAAAAAGAAAAATCTTTTTTAAAAAGCCCATGGGTATTTCTTTCCATGCCAGCCTCTCCTCTTGGGGCTTACAGCTGTCTCCAGGGGACCATTTTGCCTGCATTCCTGCCTTTCCCTGCACCTCTGGACCAGATTATCTAAGCCCTAGGGATGTGGACCCTCATAGCTGCTGCTGTCCTACCGCCCAGGCAGTGTCTGATGAGGGACACGGCCATGGATGCAGGACCCACTTGCCAACCTGCTTCCTGCCTTTTCTGGCCTCCAGACCTGATTCCTTAGTCTCTTCATTGGAGACCCTCCCATCTGTCTGATCCTCTCCTCCGCCCTCCAACCTGTGGCACACCTCTTACTCAGGAGAACCCCTCGTCTTGTGGCCTCCTGCTGGCTGAACATTGACATTAGATGGCAGTGTTCAATGCAAAAGCCTCCTTGTCTCTTGTGCTCATGTGTCTGCTCTGCAGATCCTGTGTCAGAAAGCACTGGCCTGTGTGACAGCTACCAGGGAAGGTCTAATCCTATTGGAAAGTTTCCATCATGTGGGCCAGGGGGCTGTGGAGCCCAACACACTGGTGTTCACAAGGACTGACCCCTGAGCAGGAAGCCTGTGGCTGAACTGAAGGGATGGGAGCCCAGGATTCTCTCCTGGCTGAAAAGAGTGGCTGCTTCTCCTTAACCAATTACAGGATGGGGGCCTCTCAGCTGCCACGCCCTGCCTGTGGTCCTTGTGGGACAGAACAGAGTCTTTCCTCCTGGCCCCACTCTCTGGCCCACCCACTAGAGATGTCTTGCAGGAAGGTTGCAAAGCCCTCACCTGTCTGCACTGCTGGCTGCTTCCTTGAAAGAATGCTGTGGCTCAAATGTCCTCCCAAAATACCTGTGCTGGAAACTTAGCCCCCAGTGCAATGGCATTGGAAGGAGGGGCCTTTTATAAAAAAAAAAGACTTATTTCTCTGAAAGACAGATTACAGATAGAGAGGGCTAGAAACAGAGAGAGAGATTTTCCATCTACTGGTTCATTCACCAAATGATTTCAATGATCATGGTTGAGCCAGGCCAAAGCCTTGAGTTAGGAATTCCAGCTGGGTCTCCCACACATTGGAAATGGGGCAAGCATTTGGGCCAAATTCTGCTGCTTGCCAGGTGCAATAAACATCAGTCTTGCCTAGTACCACCAAAGCCTCACTGTACTCAATCATTTGAGCATGCTTTACTCCACAGTGCCCCCTGCCAGACAGCAGGGACCTAGTAGGTTCAGCCTGTAACATGTCCTTGGCTGGCGGGCTCCCTGTCTTCCCCCACCACTGGGGCAACTCCAGTGTTCTCATTATGCATTTAAAAGATTTTTAAAGTTATTTATTTTGTGGTGACAGCATCATGGCACTATGGTTTAGGCTGTCAACAATGACGCTGGCATTTCATGCTGGAGTAATGATTTGAGTCCTGGCTCCTCCACTGCATATCTGCCTTCTTCCTAATGTGCCTGCTAAGGCCAAAGGCACCCCAAGTACTTGGGTCCCTGTTCCGCATGTGGGAAATCATGATGGAGTTCCACACATGGCTGCTGTGGCATTCTAGGAAGTGAACCACTGGATGGAAGATCTCTCTGTGTCTCCCTCTCTGTCACTCTGCCTTTCAATAATGAACACATCTTCTAAGTCTTTAAATTTTTGGAGAGGCTGAGACACAGATGGTACTCCCATTTTTTGGTTTATTCCCAAAATTCTTGCAACCAAATGGGATAAACCAGGTAGGAACTGAAGCTGGGAGCTGGAAATGCAACCAAGGATTCCCATGTGGCTGTGGCTGGCAGGAATTGACTTACTCAGGCCATCACTGATGCCTTCTAGAGTCTGCATTAGCAGGAAGCTGGAATCAGGAGCTAAAGACAGGAGGAACTGAACCTAGGTCCAATGATGTGGGTTTCTTTTTTGTAAATATTTATTGTATTTATTTGAATGACAGAGACACAGAGAGAGATAGAGACAGAGAGAGAGGTCTTCCATCCACTGGTTCACTCCCCAGATGGCTGCAATGACCGGAACTGTGCCGATCCAAAGCCAGGGGCCAGGAGCTTCTTCTGGGTCTCCTATGTGGGTGCAGGGGCCCAAGAACTTGGGACATCTTCTACTGCTATCCCAGGCCATAGCAGAGAACTGGATCGAAAGAGGAGCAGCCTGGACTAGAACCGGTACCCATATGGGATGCCGGCGCATCAGGCCAGGGCTATAACCTACTGCGCCACAGCACCAGCTCCGATGTGTGGGTCTCTTAATGAGCATCTTAATCACTAGGCTAAATGTGCTTCTAGTGATTCTTACTATATTTTGATCATCAGCTTTGCCAATAACAAAGTGCACTGGAAACACAGCAAATTTGTTGCTACACAAATTAACAAGATGATTTTATTGTATAATATTCTATCAATGCAGGCAGAAACTAAAAATCATAGGTCCATGTGGCTCTGACAGAACAATATGAGAGAAATAGAAGTTCATGTGGAGGCCAGTCCTGTGGCTTAGTGTATAAGGCTGTTGCCTGCAATGCTGGCATCCATATGGTGGTCAGTTCATTGCTCAGCTGCTCTACTTCCAATCCAGCTCCCTGCTGATGACCTGCAAAAATTAGAGGAACAGGACCCAAATGTTTGGCCCTGCCACCCACATGGGAGAACTGAATGATGCTCCTGGTGCCTGGCTTCAGCCTGCCCATCAGAGCCATCTCTGGAATGAACCAGCTAATGGAAGAACTCTCTGTCTCTCTCCCTCTCTCTCCCCCACCCTGCAACTCTTTCAAATAAATCAATAAACTTAATACAAAAAAAGAAGAAGTTAGTGTCAGTCGTAGGAGAGTGCAAGGGATGGTCAGGTAGTTAGGTGCCTGACACCCATGTGGGAGATCTGGATTAAGCTCCATGCTACTAACTGGACACAGCTGTCATTCCTGAGCAGCTCCTTTGTGTCGAGGCTTTGCCAGCAACACCGCCTTCAGTTCCTCCTCCCTCCCACCTCACTGACAGGAGGGTGCAGTTACAAGTTCAGCTGACAGCTAAGAGTTTGGATTCCAGACCCCCACCATGAGATAGGTACTTGGTGGCTCTGGGCCTCAGTGTCCCACATGTCAACTGGGGCTACTAGCAGTCCCTGCAATACAAACAGCTGCTGCCTGAGCTCTGCTGCTCCCATTGCTATTCCCATCCCATCCCCATTTGAAAGAGGAAGGAAGGAGAGGTCCTAACATCCTGGCTCACGGCTTTGGATCGGCCCAGCTCTCACCAGTGTGACCATTTGGGAAGGGAATCAATAGATGGAGCATTTCCAGTAGATGGAGTATCTCAGGATCACTCCCCACCACCACCATCCCTTAATATTACTGTGCCTCTCAGATAAATAAATACAATCTTTAAAAATGAAAGCATACATAATTCAATGGGAAAAACATCAATGTCTCAAAAGAAATGCAGGTTGAACAGAAGCACACAGGTTACCAAAAGGAAATACAAATGGCCTCATGTGCCTAACAAGACAGCCCCTCACTCCCAACAGGAGAATCCACATAAATCCCACAGAGGAAAGGGTGCCCACATGTGGGAAAGAAATGCTGAACTCTACACCTGTGGTCAGACCAAGGGTAGATGGGCCTTGAGCAGGCTGCTGGGGAGCATGCAACCAGGTGCAGCCCTGGGATGACCCAGCAGCTTCACAGCCACCTTTCCTCATAAAGCAATCACCATTCCAGCCCTTGGTTCCATCTGCAGGTGTGCAGAATGGAGCACACACACTCAACTGAGGAGCGGCAGGGTCACTTCTTAACAAACCCACTGAAGTTGACAGCTGAAAACCTGCTAAGGTCTCTCTCTCTCTCTCTCTCTCTCTCTCTCTCTCTCACACACACACACACACACACACACACACACACACACACAAACATAGGAGGATTATTCAGCCATAAAAAGAATGCAATTCTACCATTTGCAGGAAAAATGGCTGGAACTGGAGGACATGCTATTGAGTGAAATAATCCAAACACAGAAAGACAAATGGCGCATGTCCTCTCTTATAGGGTGGCAGCCAATATTTAAAGAGAAAAATGCCTGAATATATAGTTTTACTGGAAATAGAGTGTTTTGTCTCATTTTGTGTTAAATATTTATCCAAGAAAATTGATAGGAATTATATTCTGCTAGAGTTTTAATGATTTGGGGACTACTTTAAAATTTACTTTATGTGAGTCAACATGAACATCTTTTCTGTTGGTTATTCTGTGTAGCCCGTGCCTCCTTTCCTACTGAACTATGGTCTTCTCAATTTTTATTTCTGGAACTCTTTATTTAGGGGCACCAATAAGCCTTTGGATATAATGTAAATTATATGTTATCTCAAAAAATAAATACAAGTTTTTTTAAAAGAACTAGCACACTCTCTGTAGACCAAATCCAAACACTTCAAGATGTGTTGTTGAGAAAAAAATCTGGTAGAAAATCCTCAGCTCAGAGGTTGATTTCAACCCCACAACTTCTGAGGAGATTCCAGGGGCCGGGACCATGGTAGAGTAGTTTATTTTTTAATTTTACAGAGTTAGACAATGAGAGAGAGAGAGAGAGAGAGAGGTCTTCCTTCCACTGGTCCACCCCCCAAATGGCTGCCACGGCAGAGCTGCACCGATCCAAAGTCAGGAGCCAGGTGCTTCCCCCTGGTCTCCTATGCATATGCAGGGGCCCAAGCACTTGGGCCATCCTCCACTGCCTTCCTGGGTCACAGCAGAGAGCTGGATTGGAAGAGGAGCAACCGGGACTAGAACTCAGCACCCATATGGGATGCCGGCGCCGCAAGCAGAGGTTAACCATGTGAACCATGGCACCAGCCTCAGCACAGGTTAATCTGCCTGTGGCACCGGCATCCCATCTGGGCACTGGTTCTAGTCCTGGCTGCTCCTCAAAAGCAGTGGTTACTGGCTTCTGTCCTAAAACAAAACTATTTCCAGTGCCGTGGCACACTAGGCTAATCCTCCACCTGTGGCACCAGCACCCCGGGTTCTAGTCCCAGTTGGGGCACTGGATTCTGTCCCCATTGCTCCTCTTCCAGTCCAGCTCTCAGCTGTGGCCCAGGAGTGCAGTGGAGGATGGCCCAAGTGCTTGGACCCTGCATCCGCATGAGAGACCAGGAGGAAGCACCTGGTTCCTAGCTTTACATCGGCGCAGCATGCCAGTCGCAGCACGCCAGCCATAGTGGCCACTTCGGGGGTGAACCAATGGAAAAAGGAAGACCTTTCTCTCTCTCTCCCTCTCTCTCTCTCTCTCTCTCTCTCTCTAACTGCCTGTCAAAAAACAACAACAACAACTATCTACAGCCCATCTCCGCCCTCAAGGCAACCATTCCCCTTTCATTCCTATATCAGTAATTATCAAAGCTGTCAACTTAGTTTTTTATTTATTGACATACTAACTATCCATATTTATGGGGTACAATCTAATATTTTGATGAATGAAGACATTTACACAGCCCTGGCCCCATGAAGAGCCAGTATCACAGCAGGCTGCTTGCAATTCCATTTTCTTGGTGAAGCCACATAAGTTTTAACATCTATTTACCCCAAAACAGCCTAAATTGAATTTCATATTCTCCTTATTGCAACAGTCCTAGAATTCACTGTGGTGGCCGGCGCCACGGCTCAATAGGTTAACCCTCCGCCTTGCAGCACTGGCACACTGGGTTCTGGTCCCGGTTAGGGTGCCGAATTCTGTCCCGGTTGCCCCTCTTCTAGGCCAGCCCTCTACTATGGCCCTGGAGTGCAGTGGAGGATGGCACAAGTCCTTGGGCCCTGCACCCATATGGGAGACCAGGAGAAGCACCTGGCTCCTGGCTTTGGATCAGAGCGATGCGCCGGCCGCAGAGCGCCGGCCGCGGCGGCCATTGGAGGGTGAACCAACGGCAAAAGGAAGACCTTTCTCTCTGTCTCTCTCTCTCACTGTTCACTCTGCCTGTCAAAAAAAAAAAAAAGAATTCACTGTGGTTAACTGCCTTGCCCAAGCTGAGGACCTGCAGCTGGGAAGTCAGAGTCAGGATTCTAAGCGAGGTCAGCATGATTCCACAGCTTCTATTTCTAACTACGGTGCAAGAATACCTGGTAGCTGCATATTTGAGGTGGTTCCAATTAATTGTATATTATTCTGTATTTGAAAAATCGGAACATTTGGGTTTAAAAATGGTTACCATTGGCATTAAGCAGTTACATTGATCACTTCTTTTAAAAATATTTTTCTATTTGAAAGTCGGAGTTAGGGAGAGATAGAGATAGAGATAGATAGATCAATCTGCCATCTGTTAGTTCACTTCCCAGATGGCTGCAATGGCTGGGGCTGAGCCAGGATGAAGCCAGGAAACTGGAGATAAATCTAGATCTTCCAGGTGGGCAGCAGGAGTCCAAATATTTTGGCCATTTTTGGCTGCTTTCTCCAGGCCATTAGCAGAGTGCTAAAGCAGAGGTGGAGCAGCCAGGACACAAACCAGTGCCTGCAGAGATGCCAGCATCACAGGCCATAGATTTACTGGCTATGCAATAGCACTGACCCCACACATCTATCATGTCTACACACTAGTATACACCCATTCCTCAAAGCTGTATTATGTATGTGCTCCAGATCTGCGACCCATTGCCTCCACAACAGATTGAAACACAGTCGATGTTAGCCCTTACTTATTCCTGTGGCCTTGAACTGACAGGCATCCCTTTCCTGAAAGGCTTCTACTCTAAAGACTGAGACTTTCAATCCACAAACACATCCCATCCCCTCGTAATGACACTGTCACCTCCCCAAAAGCTGCCCGCGGTACTCACATTAACGTCTTTGCATTCTGAGGACAGCCCTGATTCTCAGCTCTAATGTGGAAACTGACCCATTCCTAATTAAGTCAATCAAATGCCAGCCTGCTGGTGGGGTTTCTGCTGGCTCACTCGTGTCCAACAATGTCTCTCCCTGTAACCATTTACCAAATGATGCTTCACACAAAATTATCAGCTTCCATCATAACCATTTTAGGACTACAGAAATACAATTCCATCAACTAATATACAATCCTAAAACCAGATTTTCCTCGCCTTCAAATTCTCTAATCATCTAGTTTTTCCCAACAATCATGCATTGCCAATCACATTTCTTTTTTTTTTTTTTTGACAGGCAGAGTGGACAGTGAGAGAGAGAGACAGAGAGAGAAAGGTCTTCCTTTACCGTTGGTTCTGCGGCTGGTGCGCTGCGGCCAGCACACTGCACTGATTGGAAGCCAGGAGCCAGGTGCCTCTCCTGGTCTCTCATGCGGGTGCAGGGCCCAAGCACTTGGGCCATCCTCCACTGCACTCCCGGGCCACAGCAGAGAGCTTGACTGGAAGAGGAGCAACCGGGACAGAATCCGGTGCCCCGACTGGGACTAGAACCCCGGGGTGCCAACGCCACGGGTGGAGGATTAGCCTAGTGAGCCGCGGCGCAGGCCTGCCAATCACATTTCATGCAAGCCAAATTCAATCATCGCTAATATTGTACAGAATCTGACTGGAAAAAATGAGCCCCAAAATATTTCCCCTCCCAAATAACAGCCTGAACTACAATGTCAAATAGAGAGTCTTAGTTACACTGCATTTCTTCATTCCCTCATTTCACGTTGATTAACCACATCACCAGCCATCTAATCCCCCCAGAAAATGTCAGTCACAAGAAACACAGCAACAACGACCAAGCACCCACAGCCCTCCATAACGACATAATCGCCCACAAAACAGACTCTTCCCCAAGACCTCAAAAATCAATCTTCTGAATTTTTAAAATTAAAAGAAATTTCTACCCCATCATAGTCCACCATTCACATAATTTACTCCATAAACAATCCTAAAATCAATGACTCCCAAATGCCCACACTCGGCCCCAAGTTCCAGGAGACTTCCGTAGCGTTACAGTGACATAACCCAAGAGAACCAAGATACCCCTCAGTCACAAACACTGTTCACCCTGAAAACGACCCCAAACTGAACCGACAGCACAACCAACGCTCCACGGACAACATCCCAGACCCCACAAGCAGAAGCTGGTGGGAAAGCGACAACACAGCCCACAAACACGTACTCCATAAAATATAAAATCAATCCATCAAGAAAACCAATGCGCAGCTCGGGTCCCAGTTCTCAGACGGAAGCTCCCCCGGCCGCTGACAGGAGAAACCCTCATTCCAGTTCGCCCCCAGGAGCTTCATGGCGCGAGCAGCGCCTGCCGCAGGGCGCCCAGCGGCGCGACGACGCCCACAGCCCGCGTCCGTCCTCCCGGCACGCACGCCCCGCGCCCTCCACGCCTCTCCGCGGCTCCCACCTCCCTGAGGAGAGCGCCCGGGCCCCGCCAGGCCCCACGGACGCGCCACAGACGCTGACGCGGCGCTCAGCAGGCCCGCGACGCCGGGGAGCGGGGGACAGCCGTCCACGGGAGAGTTCTCCTCACGCACCCGCAGACCCGCGCTCTCTCCAGTCGGCCCTCTCCGCGGCAGCTCCACGTGCCTGGCTTCAAGCCTGGCCTCCGCATGTGCTGCAGTCCACAGCGCACGCCAACGGACGACAACAAATCTAACGAAACATTAAAAAAAAATGGCCGACGCCAACTGCATAGCATACTCATAGCCTCTGTATTCAAATATGGGTGCCGGAGGGACTCTTTTCTATTGGATAAGACGGGAAGAGCAGCAACCAATCAGTAATTCTGTGCTTGCGCATGCGTAGCCACTGTCCTCCGTCTGGGCCGGTCTGCCACCTCTGGAGACCCCGCCCTGAGCTGTGGAGGACAGCGCTTTGCGCCTGCGCAGTGATGCGGCACTGGCGGGAGCGAGGCAGGTAGGCCTGGCTGCCTGAAGAGGGCGCCCCTGCGAGCCGGCGCCCGCCAGCTCCACACTCTGCAGTCCCGCATCTCACGGCTGCCCCAGAAGCCGGGCGCTGACAGCTGCGGGGCCTGCACCCCGGGACGAACAGCGCAGCCCTCGCCGCTCCTGGAGGCCCTGCCCGAGAGCGCCCCGAGCGGCCACTGCTGGCATCGCCTCCCTGAACCAGACTCGTTCTGTCCTACCCTCCAAGGGCGGCTCCCCTCAGGGGACCCCCATCAGTCCCCACCGCGCTCCCCGACTGCAGGCGGCCGCAGCCAGCACGGAGGAGCACGGCCGCCGCAACCCCACGACCGGGCTGAGCCCGGGGCGCGCGGGCCCTGGAGGCAGCGCGCTCCGCCCGCGCACGAACGCCCGACGCGGGGCCTGCAGGAGCCGGCCCGTGGCCCCTGGGGTCCGTGGGGTGACGGCCGCCGACCCGGACGGGGTCCCCTGCGAGTGGAAGCGGAGGCACCACGTGACCGCACGGAAGGAGCGGGGTCAGCAGCCACGTCGGTTAAAAACCTGACCCCAGAGGATTCTCGCTCTGGATGGAGCTTGGGAAGCAGCAGGATGCTGGAGAACCCCGAGATCTGCAGCCGGATAGGTCTGGATTCGAATCTGGACTCCCCCGCTTACTAGGTGCGGGCTCCTAGGAACCTGCCTTCACCTTTCCCGGCCTCATTTCCCCACCACTGCTGCAGGCCCACTTCTCACATCTTATCTCTGCATTTACAGGTTTCTTAGACTCAGCTGAAAGGCCGGATCGTGCGCCGTGTGCCCGGTTTCCCGTCCTTTTGTGTCCACTCTATCACGACAGCAGCAGTGACTCATTTTTACGTTAGCGTCGTTTCTCCTGCTGGATGGTGAACTGCACAACGCAGGGCCTTTCTGTCTCGTTCCTGCCTCTGTCTCCAGGGTGCAGCACAGTGACCGGGAAGCTGTACGTGTTCCATGAATATGTGAAGAAGGAATGAATGGGCGCCAGAGCGCGGGGAACGGGTGTGCGCAGAGGGACACACGGCGCAAGCTGGAGATGCCGGGCCACAGGGGGCAGCCGCAGGATGGCATCTGGCCTCTGGGGATGAGGGACATCCTTCGGGGAGAGAGGATGATGCGCCTCACAGAAACTGCTTCCCTCCCCGCCCACCTCAAGGCCAGGGCTCTTCCTGGGGGGACGGGATGCTCTTGCAGCAGGTGGCCCAGGGGTCCCTGCCGGTGGGCTGTGGGAAGGGGCAGGGAGCCTTCCTGAAACAACAGAGCTCTTTGGAGTCCCCCAGTATTATCTTACCGCCTGTGCCTCTGCCAAGCCCCCTTCCCGCTGTGGAACAGCCGGAACAGCAGAGACCTCATCTGTGTGTGTTCCTCTGATGCAAAGCCCCAGGGAATGGATGCAAGGGCTACGTGTGGATAAAGGCACTGGGAGGGCTCCTGGGCCCAAATGTGTCCTTAGCTGAAGCGTTGATGTTATTTTGGGGAGAGTAGCATGCAGGCTATGGAAAGCCCTCTTCCCACTCCCGCCCTCCATCCATCCAGCTGCCCCTCTGGGTGTTCCGAGTTCCTGAAGAATCCTTCTGGGAAGTGGGTGTGCCAACAACCAAGTCCGTGCTCTTCCTGCAGCAGGTGAGTTCCACATACACTGTGTCTTGTTCACTGGATGCCACGCCTTGGCTCTCTTTCCATACAAGCTCATGAGAGAGTGGGTGTTTTCCTTTTTGCTGTTGTAGCTCTTGGTTACACAGTATCCCTCGGAGTCAGTGTCCTGGGGAAAGGCCCCTAGTGTCTCAGGAGCCAGGCTCCAGTCCCCCATGTCCAGCTGTGTGCGTGCAGGTGGTGAGGAGTATGGAGGCAGCACACAGAGTTAGAGACTGAGTTAGGACACAGTTAGAGAACCTGACACCTTGCTGCCCACTGAGGAGCCAGGAGCTAGGTGTGGCTACTGAGCCCTGGAAACACCCGAATGGAGATGTTCTCTTCAAGGAAAACATGCATGGATGATGAGGATTTAGTTCAGAAATGTAAAATATCTTATTTTTATAATGACTACAAGTTGAAACTATCGCATTCTTTTATTGTAGAGCAACGGGAGAAACCACTGCTTGGGGCACTGGCATCCCATCCTAGTTCGAGTCCTGGATGCTCCACTTTTGATCCAGCTGCCTGCTAGTGCTTCAGGGAAGGCAATGGTGTGATGTGTCAATTGCTTGGGTCACTGCCAGCCACCCCCCTGGAAGACCAGGATGGAGTTCTGAGTTCCTGGCTTCAGCCTATCCCAGACTAGTCTGTTGCAGCCATTTGGGGAATAAACCGGCACATCAGAGATCTCTCCCTCTCTCTCTTTCAAATAAATCTTTTTTATACAATGTGACTACTAGGCATGTTTTAATCCTATGTGTGGCATGTGTTTGAGGCCATTTTATTTCTATTTGTGCTTCCCCCAGAGACAGAGCTCAGGTGGGAGGAGCTAAGCCATGCTGGAAAGAAGCAGAGAAAGGAGGAGACACAGCAGTAGCCGAATGAGACTCCCTGGGCTGGGGTCAGTGCAGTGGGTCCTCACCTGTCTCCCAGGATACTCACTTCTCAGTCTCATTTCCTCATTTCTTTCCTTCGTGTGTGCAAGATGATGAAGGAGGTTAGAGAATGTCTTCGTGCAAGTCTGGAGCTGCTCTCTGTCTTCTAGCTGTGCTATTTCTTCTTCTTTTTCTTTTTTTATTTCTTTTTTTTTTAACTTTTATTTAATGAATATAAATTTCCAAAGTACGACTTATGGATTACAATGGCTTCCCCCCCATACCGTCCCTCCCACCCACAACCCTCCCCTTTCCCACTCCCTCTCCCCTTCCATTCACATGAGGATTCATTTTCGATTATCTTAATATACAGAAGATCAGCTTAGTATACATTAAGTAAGGATTTCAACAGTTTGCTCCCACAAAGAAACATAAAGTGAAAAATAATAGATGGTTTTTTAAATGATGATGAAATCAGATCAGACCTATTGTCATGTTTAATCCCAGTGAGAGTCAAGTTGGGAATTGATAATTTCTCTTTTTTTTTTTTACAGAAGATCAGTTTAGTATATATTAAGTAAAGCTTTCAACAGTTTGCACCCCCATAGAAACACAAAGTGAAATATACTGTTTGAGTACTCGTTATAGCATTAAGCCTCAATGTACAGCACATTAAGGACAGAGATCCTACATGAGGAGTAAGTGCACAGTGACTCCTGTTGTTGACTTTACCAATTAACACTCCTGTTTATGGCATCAGTAATCTCCCTATGCACCAGTCATGAGTTTCCAAGGCTATGGAAGCCCCTTGAGTTCTCCGACTCTTATCTTGTTTAGACAAGGTCATAGTCAAAGTGGAGGTTCTCTCCTCCCTTCAGAGAAAGGTACCTCCTTCTTTGAAGACCTGTTCTTTCCACTGGGATCTCACTCACAGAGATCTTTTTGCCAGAGTGTCTTGGCTTTCCATGCCTGAAATACTCTGATGGGCTTTTCAGCCAGATCCGAATGCCTTTAGGGCTGATTCTGAGGCCAGAGTGCTATTTAGGACATATGCCATTCTATGTGTCTGCTGAGTATCTCACTTCCCATGTTGGATCACTCTCCCCTTTATTTATTCTATCGGTTAGTGTTAGCAGGTACTAGACTTGTTTATGTGCTCCCTTTGACTCTTAGTCCTTTCATTATGATCAATTGTGAACTGAAATTGATCACTTGGAATATTGAGATGGCATTGGTAAATGCCACCTTGATGGGATTCAATTGGAATCCCCTGGTATGTTTCTAACTCTACCATTTGGGGCAAGTCAGCTTGAGCATGTCCCAAATTATACATTTCTTCCCTCTCTTATTCCCACTCTATGTTTAACAGGGATCACATTTCAGTTAATTTTCAACACTTAAGAATAACTGTGTGATAATTACAGAATTAAACCAGTCATATTAAGTAGAACAGACAAAAAACTACTAAGAGGGATAATGTATTAAGTTGTTCATTAACAGTCAGGGCTATGCTGATCAAGTCACCATTTCTCATAGTGTCCATTTCACTTCAACAGGTTTCCTTTTTGGTGTTCAGTCAGTTGTCACCGATCAGGGAGAACATATGGTATTTGTCCCTTTGGGACTGGCTTACTTCACTCAGCATGATGTGTTCCAGATTCCTCCATTTTGTTGCAAATGACTGGATTTCGTTGTTTCTTACTGCGGTATAGTATTCTAAAGAGTACATATCCCATAATTTCTTTATCCATTCTACCGTTGATGGGCATTTAGGTTGGTTCCGGTCTTGGCTATTGTGAATTGTGCTGCAATAAACATTAGGGTGCAGACCGCGTTTTTGTTTGCCAATTTAAACTCCTTTGGGTAAATTCCAAGGAGTGGAATGGCTGGGTCGAACGGTAGGGTTATCTTCAGGTTTCTGAGGAATCTCCAGACTGATTTCCATAGTGGCTTGACCAGTTTGCACTCCCACCAACAGTGGGTTAGTGTCCCTTTTTCCCCACATCCTCGCCAGCATCTGTTGTTGGTAGATTTCTGTATGTGAGCCATTCTAACCGGGGTGAGGTGAAACCTCATTGTGGTTTTGATTTGCATTTCCCTGATTGCTAGTGATCTTGAACATTTTTTCATGTGCCTGTTGGCCGTTTGGATTTCCTCTTTTGAAAAATGTCTATTGAGGTCCTTGGCCCATCTCTTAAGTGGGTTGTTGGTTTTGTTTTTGTGGAGTTTCTTGATCTCTTTGTAGATTCTGGTTATTAACCCTTTATCTGTTGCATAGTTTGCAAATATTTTTTCCCATTCTGTCGGTTGTCTCTTCACTCTCCTGACTGTTTCTTTTGCAGTGCAGAAACTTCTCAATTTGATGCAATCCCAATAGTTGATTTTGGCTTTGACTGCCTGTGCCTCCCGGGTCTTTTCCAGAAACTCTTTGCCTGTGCCAATATCTTGCAAGGTTTCTCCAATGTTCTCTAATAACTTAATGGAGTCAGGACGTAGATTTAGGTCTTTAATCCATGTTGAGTGGATTTTTGTGTAAGGTGTAAGGTAGGGGTCTTGCTTCATGCTTCTGCACGTGGAAATCCAGTTTTCCCAGCATCATTTATTGAATAGACTGTCCTTGCTCCAGGAATTGGTTTTTAGATCCTTGGTCAAATATAAGTTGGCTGTAGATGTTTGGGTTGATTTCTGGTGTTTCAATTCTGTTCCATTGGTCTATCCGTCTGTTTCTGTACCAGTACCATGCTGTTTTGATTACAACTGCCCTGTAGTATGTCCTGAAATCTGGTATTGTGATGCCTCCGGCTTTGTTTTTGTTGTACAAGATTGCTTTAGCTATTCGAGGTCTCTTGTGCCTCCATATGAATTTCAGCATCATTTTTTCTAGGTCTGAGAAGAAGGTCTTTGGTATCTTGATTGGGATTGCATTGAATCTATAAATTGCTTTTGGGAGAATGGACATTTTGATGATGTTGATTCTTCCAATCCATGAGCATGGAAGATTTTTCCATTTTTTGGTATCCTCTTCTATTTCTTTCTTTAGGATTTTGTAATTCTCATCGTAGAGATCTTTAACGTCCTTGGTTAAGTTTATTCCAAGGTATTGGATTGTTTTTGTAGCTATTGTGAATGGGATTGATCTTAGCAGTTCTTTCTCAGCTGTGGCATTGCTTGTGTATACAAAGGCTGTTGATTTTTGTGCATTGATTTTATATCCTGCCACTTTGCCAAATTCCTCTATGAGTTCCAATCGTCTCTTAGTAGAGTTCTTTGGATCCTCTAAGTACAGAATCATATCGTCTGCAAAGAGGGATAGTTTGACTTCTTCCTTCTCGATTTGTATTCCTTTGATTTCTTTTCCTTGTCTGATGACTCTGGCTAAAACTTCCAGAACTATGTTAAATAGCAGTGGTGAGAGTGGGCATCCCTGCCTGGTGCCAGATTTCAGTGGAAATGCTTCCAACTTTTCCCCATTCAATAGGATGCTGGCTGTGGGTTTTTTATAAATTGCTTTGATTATATTGAGGAATGTTCCTTCTATACCCAATTTGCTTAGAGTTTTCATCATGAAAGGGTGTTGAATTTTATCAAATGCTTTCTCTGCATCTATTGAGATAATCATATGGTTTTTCTTTTGCAGTCTGTTAATGTGGTGAATCACATTGATTGATTTGCGAATGTTGTACCATCCCTGCATACCAGGGATGAATCCCACTTGGTCTGGGTGGATGATTTTCCTGATGTGTTGTTGTACTCTATTTGCCAGAATTTTATTGAGGATTTTTGCGTCTATGTTCATCAGGGATATTGGTCTGTAATTTTCTTTCAGTGCTGCATCTTTCTCTGGCTTAGGGATTAAGGTGATGCTGGCTTCATAGAAAGAATTTGGGAGGATTCCCTCTTTTTCGATTGTTCTGAATAGTTTGAGAAGAAATGGGATTAGTTCTTCTTTAAATGTCTGGTAGAATTCAACAGTGAATCCATCTGTCCTGGGCTTTTCTTTGTTGGGAGGGCCCTTATTACTGTTTCAATTTCTGTTTCAGTTAACGGTCTATTTAGGTTTTCTATGTCTTCCTGGTTCAATTTAGGTAGGTTGCATGTGTCCAGGAACCTATCCTTTCTGATAGATTTTCCTGTTTACTGGCATACAGGTCCTTTTAGTAATTTCTGATGATTCTTTTTATTTCTGTGGTGTCTGTTGTTACGTTTCCTTTTTCATCTCTGATTTTATTGATTTGGGTCTTTTCTCTTCTTTTTTTAGTTAGTTGGGGCAATGGGGTGTCAATTTTGTTTATTTTTTCAAAAAACCAGCTTCTCGCTTGTCTGATTTTTTGTAGTGTTTTTTTTGGATTCAATCCTGTTAATTTCTTCTCTGGTTTTAATTATTTCTCTTCTCCTACTAGATTTGGGTTTGGTTTGCTGTAGTTTTTCTAGGTCCTTGAGATACGCTGAAAGCTCATTTATTTGGTACCTTTCCAATTTCTTGATATAGGCACCTATTGCTATAAATTTGCCTCTCAATACTGCTTTTGCTGTATCCCATAAGTTTTGATATGTTGTGTTGTTGTCTTCATTTACTTCCAGAAAGTTTTTTATTTCTCTTTTGATTTCTTGAATGACCCAGTGTTCATTCAGGAGCATGTTGTTCAGTCTCCATGTGTTTGCATACTTTCAGGGGTTTCCTGAGTTGCTAATTTCCAGCTTCATTCTGGCTTCTACCCACAGAGTCCGTTTAGGCTCCTCTGGACTCCCACTGGGTTGCCTAGGCTACTGAATTGTAGTGACTCAGTTCCTTAGCTCTCCCCCGTTGATATGTAAATCCAGAGAGGGGGCCTGCTCTTTGTCTCTTGGGAATTCTTCAAGCCTTGCAGCCTTGCAATCTTTGCAAGGTTAGGGGGAAGAGAAACCCTCAAGCTTTTTTTTCCTTCTTTCCGGTAGTGAGTTTGCTGCACTTTCCGGCCCCCTCTAGATTCTGACCCCCGTTTCCCCACCAATGTCTCGGGTTATTGAGCTCACCTCCCCTTCCAGCACCGATGTGTGGACTCGGAGCCCTGGACGTCCCAAGTCTCCCCGCTGTTGTCTGTGTGGCATGCACTCCCCTTCGAGCACTGGCACGCAGACCCTGCGGCTTCCGCGGCTCGGTCCCGCGGCTCGGCTTCCGCGCGGTGGGTGACCTTGTTCTCCCAGTAGGTCCTCCGATTCACAGCCACTCGATCCAGAAGAGTTTCCTCTGCAATATTTTCCTGGTTCTTTTTTCTGAGGCTACCGTAACTCCCCTTTTATTAAACTAAATTTTCCCGGACTATCGGTGTGCGCCCTCACTATTCCGCCATCTTGGCTCTGCCCCCTATTTCTTCTTCTTTTTCTAAGGACTGATTTATGGGACCAGTGCCGTGGCATAGCAGGCAAAGGTGCCACCTGCAGTGTCAGCATCCCGTATGGGTGCCGGTTCGAGTCCCAGCTGCTCCACTTCTGATCCAGCTCTCTGCTGTGTCCTGAGAAGGCAGTGAAAGATGGCCCAAGGCCTTGGTTCCCTGCACCCACATGGAGACCCAGAAGAAGCTCCTGGCTCCTGGCTTCAGATTAGCACAGCTCCTGCCATTGCAGCCATTTGGGGAGTGAACCAGCGGATGGAAGACCTCTTTCTCTGTGCCTCTCACTTTCTCTCTCTCTCTGCCTCTCTTATTTATTGGAAAGGCAGTCGCAGAGAGACACAGCGATCTCTTGTCGGCGGGTTCACTCCACAGAGGTCTGGGCCAGGCCAAAGCCAGGAGCTTCCTCCGGGTCTCCCACACGGGCACAGGGGCCCAGGCACTTGGGCCATCTCCCGCCGCTTTCCCGTCAGCAGGGAGCAGAGTAGCAGGGCCCACGCGGTGGTCTGCGGTGTTGCACCCAGGGCTACACCGCCAGCTCACTGCGCTCCCCCATCCGCCCAGCCGTGAACAGTGTGCGGTCTAACGTCTATGCTGGATTTCTCTTCTTTGTGGAAACGTTGTTGCTCAGACGCCGCTCAAAGGCACCGTCCGGTGTGCTTGCGTCACCAGCGTGCTGCTGCGTGCGTGTTTACATCGCCAGCGTGCCGTGGCTGCCCACGGAGGCGCAGCCTCAGTGCCGCCCGCCCCTCTTGGGTGTTCCTGGCCTCTGTGCTGTCCGTGCAGGCGTTCACTGCGGTCTCGTGCCACGCCCTCCTATGCCACCGCTCCCGTCCCCCGGCCAACCCCCTGACACTGGGGGCTGTGATAGCGGGGAGGCCCCACCCCCAGCCTCAGCTCCTGGCAGCCCTTCTATGCGCCCTGCGGGGCTTGCTGTCCAGGGGCGTCAAAGGCTGAAGCCTCCGTCGCACTCCTGTGCCTGGACAGAGAGAGCCCTGGCGTGGCAGCCTTTCCTCGGCTCCCCACCAGGCTCCCCACGCCGGCTGCCACCCTGCCCTTGCTGTGTCCTCCGCCTGTGTGGGAGCCAAGGGTTCTGAGTGTCTCGGATTTAGCTGTCTCAGGTCTGCACCACCCCAGGGCAGACACGGGGTCCGCCAGGCAGTGGGGGATCTTGGGCCTGGGGAGAGACCACCCAGTTACATTCTTGCTCACCGGTTTTGCCCGGCCGCCTCAGGAGCCAGGAAGGAGTTGTGGGGCCCTGGAAGAGAGCAGGCCCCGCAGTGTTCCCCTCGGCCTGGCCAGCGGCCCTGGACCACGGTCCCGGGGTGCCCCTGCTGACGCACCATTGTCAGGGGCCGGCCTGAGGAGCACAGTCCTGTCCTCGGCCACCAGCATGGAGTCCGGGCACAGGTAAGCTACAGGACGTGCACCCAGGGGTGTGGTCAGGGGCCAGCGGGCTTCAGGGTCCGCAGCACGCACAGGTGGATCCTCGGTCCCTGGTATCCCATTCTGCCCCTCCCCCAGGGCCACGATGTGGACACTGCCCTGCCCCCAGGCTCACTGGGTCACCTGGGGGCTCCGTGGGCACCTGCAGGGCACAGAGGCAGGCCAGGCACAGGGCCCACAGCTTGTACTCCCCGAAGGACCGGCCCAGCTTGCACAGGAGGTCCTGCAGGGACAGGTTCTGTGGGAGCAGAGAAGGGGACTTCCCGGGGGCGTGGCAGGTGACACCCCGCTCCTGCGAGGCCAGGCTGGGGAAGCAGTGAGGTCGGAGTGAGCGTGGGTGAGGCTGGGGGCCTGGCCACTGTGAAGTCAGACGTGGCAGGGCCCCCAGGAGCTGGCACAGCCGCGGGCACAGCAGCCCCAGGGTGGCACACCATGCACTTGTCCCCACTATATGAGGACGCCTTTGGGGACCTGGGCTCAGTGACCTGAGTTGTCACCCGGGTGCAAAGGACAGGGAGCCAGGGTCAGGGAGCCGTGTTCAGGGGGCAGCCTGGGAGGATGAGGAATTTCTGGGAGGAGGTGGTGACGGATGCTGTGCGGGCCACTGAGCAGGCGGTCAGAGCACAAGGCCCACACTCGCTCTGTGTGTCTCCCTGGAGGGCAGGTCCTCCACATGGGCTGACACACAGAAGGCTCCAGAGGCCAGTGTCCTCCCGGAGACCCCTTTCCAAGCCCCCTTGTGTATCAGAGGGGCTGGAGTGTGTGCTGGGGCAGCCCAGATGCCTGGGGGGCTGTGCCTTGTGTGGGGGCTGAGGTCAGGAGTCTCGATGCCAGAACCGTGGCTGGGCATTGTCCTAGGGGAAAGGACAGCCCTGGCCTCTTCAGTCTGCTCATCTGGCCCTGGGACAGACCTTGCTTGAAGTGACCACACCGTCCATGTAGTTGCTCTCCAGTGCTCGCCAGGACTTGAATGGAAACAAAAGCCCCAGAATCCCTCGCCCCTCATCCTGTGGGTCAACCAGCAGTGGCTGTGTGTGTGGCCCCCGCCCTGGGGCATTCAGGGCACACAGTTCAGGAGCCGAGCGGGGGCACCACAGGCCTGGCTCGCCTGTGTCCTAAGCCGGATGCAGGGGCAGGGGCAGGCCAGGCCGGGGCAGACAGGAAGACCCTGGAGAGGCTGGGAGGCGGTGCTGCCGGCAGTGCCATGGCTGTTGCCAGCTCCTCACCCCAGCCGCTGGGAGCCTGTCACCCACCTGCTCCATGGATGCCACTCCAGGTGTCTCCTCATCACCCATGGGCGTCTCAGTTTCACCTCCTGCACCTTGAGTGGCCTTGGGACAGGGCAGGGACCTCTGCTCGGCAGGCCCCTGGCTGGAGCGTGGGGACTTGGGGCCCCCATCTCCACTGCAGCCTGGGCCTGGTGCCCCCGTGTGCTGGGGCTGTGGCTCCTGCTCCAGTTCCTTGACCCTGGAGAGGCCGTTCCTCCCGCCCAGCATGGTCTTCCTGGGGCCTGCAGGGGAGCTCATAGGCCGGGGCAGCTGGGCTCCAGGGCTGGAGGCAGTGGCCTCGGGGCCCTCGGGAAGGAGCCTGGGGGACGTGTGCCTGCGCCGCAGGTGGCTCCTCTTGAGGAGGTCTCTGTCCAGCTCACCCAGAGGCTCAGAGGGTCCAGGACAAGGCTGGCCAGCCCCTCCTGGCAGTGGCTGTCCTCGTTCTTCATAGGGGCTGACAGCAGTGGCTTGGGGGACAGGGGCCTGTGGTGCAGGCTGGGCTCCCCAGAGATGGGGGCTGGGGCAGGCCCTCTAGGTCAGTGCCAAGGTCCCCTGGGGGCCTTCTGGGCCCCACGCTTCTCAGTGCAGGCATCACCCTCCAGGTGCTGTCACTCAAATCTGGACACAAAGCAAGAGGCGTTCACAGCAGAGACAGCGATGTGGAGCTGCCAGCATGGCACCCACGCCAGCCTCCACCAGGGCTCCCCCGCCCGCTCCGCACAACACTACACACGTCCCCTGGACACCCGGTTTCTCATCCGAGGGCTGGTCAAAGTCTCAAGTGGTTCCTGAGGGAGAACGAGAACCAGGTGAAACCTTCTCCCAAGTGAGCGCTGTGACTGAGACGGGACCCTACTGGCCCTTGCTGGCTCTGAGCTCAGACAGGCGGAGTCCCCGTGAGCTGTGGAAACCCCACAGCTTTGAGCGTGCAGAAGGGAATGCACCTGCCGGCACGCAGTGGCGCTGGCAGAGGGGATGAGCTAACTGAGCAGCGCCGTGCCTGCACCTGCACCTGTCCCCAAGGTGCCCAGTGCCAGCCTGGCATGCTTTGAAGTCTCTGCTAGGTTTTTGCAAAAATGCGTTTTCATGAGCTTCTTGAAGACCTGGTATGTACGGATTTCAAAAACCGGTTTTTGCACCAAAATGACATCATCTTCAATGCTGTTTTCCGTGAACTTTTTGAAGTACCCTTCCTATGTGATCTGTTTGAATACCCGTGTGTGAGTGTGAGTCCAGGGGGCGTGGGGGTTTAGTAAGAATGAGTGTGCCTGGGATTGTGTGTAGGTGGCTGTGTGGGCGTGTGGTTGCACGTACGTGCGTGGGCAGATGTGTGTGCGGGGGGCGGGGGGCGCTCTCTTACCCTGAAAGGCGCCAAAGGACTCGATGGAGAGCACGCGTCTGCCGACGGCGGAGAGGCTCCGCACACGTGGCAAGAGGACGCGGGCCGCGTCTTCTCCCGGCACAGTGCGATGATGCTCTGTGGATTGGAGCGCTCTCAGGAGGCTGCAGAGGGCTCTGCCCGCCGCCCGCCTCGCGCTGCCTGTCCACACTGCATCCCAACAGCTCCCAGCGAGGCGTGCGGCCTGGGCTCCGGAGCGCTCACCTACAGGCGGGGTCTGTCTGCGGGCTCCTCCGCCTGCATCTGGCTCAGCAGCGTCTCCAGCCTGGGCTCCGGCTCCGGCTCCACCGCACACTCCAGGGCCGCCTTCAGCGTGGCCGCCAGGGAGTAGTTGTGCGCCTGAGGCACCGGGGCCATGAGTGAGGGGCCGGGCTGGGGGAGTGCCCTCTGACCTGCGGGTTTTCCCAAGACCGGGCGTTGGGAGAGTGGACAGCGGTGCCCGACCCAGCCGGGGGCCTGGGTCCAGGCTGCCCCAAAGCACCCACCGGCTCCCGCTGGTGTTCTGCCCACCCCAAAGGACAGACGGGCATGACGGGTGTGATGCGTGATGTGTGATGCTTGACGCGTGCTGGGCGCAGCCCCTTCGCCGCAGGAAGCTGAGCCCAGCAGGAGTCCGACGTGGAAATCCCCTCAGCGCAGGCACAGCGCGGCTGCGCGGGAGCACGGGGTTCCAGACGGCAGGGCGGGCGGAGGCGGGGGTGGCGCGCGGTACTGGACCTGTCCTTAATGGATGAAAACCTTGCAAAAGGAGAAATGGTGCCGGCGCCCCAGTGCTCTCAGAGCCCACCTCCCCGCGCCCTGTATGGGGCCCTGCGGGAGGGAGCCCCGTGAGCTGAGAGCGCGGGGTAGGCGCTTTCCTGCGTGTGTCTCCCGGGAGACGTGCGTTCACGAGGCCGCGTCGCTCACGGGCCCAGGGAAACCCGCGGAGTGAACGCACAAATGCAGCGCGGGAGACAGGATGCGGCAGGGCTGTGCGGGGAGGCTCAGGCCTGCAGCGTGCACGCTCACACCGCGAGGGAGCAGAGACGCACGATGGCCTCCTGGCCTCGGAGGAGACTAAGCTCCAGGCAGAGCAAGGAACGAGAACCGGAGGATTAACCGCGGCTAGCGCTGGACGCGGGGCGCCCCCGGCAGGACTGCGGGAGGAGGGCGCAGGGGAGCCGACTTCGTGAAAGACCGGAAAAGGAAAGGAAGCGAGGGTGCCGCGCCGTAGGCCTCGGCCTAACCCGCAGGGCCACAGCTCCGGCCCCTCCTGGAAGCTTTTAGGGCTGGGCTTCAACTCCCCCCGGGGGAGGGCTACAGCACGAACGGGGTCACACCGCTGACTAAAGTGAGTCACAGCGGGAGGCTCCCGGCGGCAGGTGGCCGAGCTGGGGAACCTCTGGGTGTGGAGGAGGGGTACCCTGGACCCTCCCTTCCACCGCACAGAGGCCGCTCCGGCCGCTCCCTGGCTGGATTCAGACGTGGTTCAGTGTGCCAGGCAAGCACACCTCCCTGGGGAGAGCAAAACTGTGGGGCCCGGGGAGGGGCACAGGTAAGCATCTGTCAGGCCTGGGCACAGCGGTGGAGCGTTAACAACCGCTCCTGAGGCAGGAAACGGGCCGGGAAAGCCACCACCCGTGACGCCGGCATCCCACACAGGCGCCGGTTCAAGTCCCGGCTGCACCTCTTCCGATCCAGCTCCCTGCTGATGGCCTGGGAAAGCAGCAGAGGATGGTGTAAGCGCTTGGGCCCCTGCACCCGCATGGGAGACCCGGATGGAGTCCTGGCTCCTGGCTTCAGCTTGGCCCAGCTCTGGCCGTTTTGGCTATTTGGGGAGTGAACCAGAGGATGGGAGATCTCTCTCTCTCTCTTTCTTTTTTCTATTTCTGTAATTCTGCCTTTCAAATAAATATTTAAAAAGATGTGAAAGCACAATGATGGAGTGTTGAGAAGCTGGCCGGGAAGCTGTTTCTGTGACAAGCGGAGGTGCTGATGCCTCTCGCTGTGCAGGGACTTCCTGAGGCTGCGTGAGTCCCGCGAGCCTGACAACAGAGGTTTACAAATGCGTGAAGTCGCTCGCCTCACTGGTTGCTTTTGGGAAAAGCGTTTTTCTTTCATAATATCTGTTATGTATGTGAACATGCAATGGGTTCGTTGTTATTTTAAAATGAATTAATGGGTTAGCATTTTCTAAAATGTCAGTTTCTGGTTGCGAGTCTGGCACAGTAGCAGCTGAGTTACTGTTTGGGACGCCAGCTCCCTAGGGAGTGCCTGCTTTGAGTCCTGGCTGCTCCACTCCCATGCAGCTCCTGCTCACGGGCACCCCGGCAGCTCAAGTGCTCAGGCCCCTGCCGCACACGTGGGAGACCCAAATGGAGCTCCAGGCTCCTGGCTTCAGCCTGGTGTCCCCGGATGGTGCAGGCACTTGGGGAGTGCACCAGTGGATGGAGGGTCTCTTTCTGTCTCTCTCCCCCTGCCTGTCCAGTAGAATGAAAATGCCGAGCAATAAAACCCACATGGATGAAACCTCTGGGGCTACTCTAACTTTTAGAATCTGAGCTTGCACGGAGGACTGCACAGATCCTTTGTGTGGTCCTTGGAGCACAGCAGACTAATATACCCAGGCACTGATCTCCTTTGAGGAGAGGAGCTCAGCTTAGCAGAATAAACCTCCCTTCTGTTAAAAAAAAATTTACCGTGCCAAACCTGGATGTGTCACCTTAGACATGCCCTTCACCCTGGAGAACTGAACAGAGTTATCTGGCCACTCCCACCACATGCTTCTAGATAGCCACTGAAAGTAGACATTGCACCTATGTACAGATGACTAGTACAAAGATAAAAGCCACCACAGGAAAAAAAAAGAAAGAAAGAAAGAAAGAAACCAATGAGTATCTCCACAAATGCCAAATAACAAGCGCACCAATTCAAGAAACAAGAACAAGGAAGACAACATGACACCCCCAAAAGAATACAACACTTCAATACTATATTGTGAAGATGATGAGATTTAAGAAATGCCAAAAATAGGGGCCGGTGCTGTGGCACAGTGGGTTAATGCCCTGGCCTGAAGCGCAGGCATTTCATATGGATGCTGGTTCTAGTCCCAGCTGCTCCAGTTCCCACCCAGCTCTCTGCTCAGGCCTGGAAAAGCAGTGGAAGGTGGGCCCCTGCACCCCCGTGGAAGACCTGGAAGAATCTCCTTGCTCCTGTCTTTGGATAGGCACAGCTCCAGCCATTGCGGCCAATTGGGGAGTGAACCAGTGGATGGAAGACCTCTCTCTCTCTCTCTCTCTGACTTTCAAATAAATTAATAAAATCTTTTATAAAAAAGAAATAAATGCCAAACACGAAAAGCAAAATGTTGATCATAGGATTAATTAGAAGTAATCATAAGCAAATGAATGAAATAATGAAATCTGTACGTGATATGAAAGAATATTTCTCCCAAAGAGAAATCAAAATGAAATCTTGGAAAGGAGGAATTCAATAAAACAAATTAAAAATGCAGTGCAATGCCTAAACAACAAAATCAGTGAAGCAGAAGAAAGAATATCCAACTTAGAAAACAAAGAAAAGGAGGGGCCAGTGCCGTGGCTCACTTGGTTAATCCTCCACCTGCGGTGCCAGCATCCCATATGGGAGCCGGTTCTAGTCCCAGCTGCTCCTCTTCCAGTCCAGTTCTCTGCTGTGGCCCGGGAAGGCAGTGGAGGATGGTCCACGTGCTTGGGCCCCTGCACCCACATGGGAGACTAGGAGGAAGCACCTGGCTCCTGGCTTCGGATCAGCATAGCTCTGGCCATTGTGGCTGCTTGGGGAGTGAACCAATGGACAGAACACCTTTCTCTCTCTCTGTCTCTCTCTCTCACTGTAACTCTACTTGTCAAATAAATAAATAAAATCTTTAAAAAACAAAGAAGCAGCAGCATATAGCCATTACCTGAGAATAAAAATGCCACATCCTCACTGGCAGAGAGTCACACTATAAAGAAAAGTTCAAACATGAAATCACCAAAATACCATCAGAAAGTGATACACAGTATCTTAGTGAACCTGCTGCCAGATGCCTGGCTCCTGGCTTCGGATTGGCGCAGTTCCGGCCATGCTGGCCATTTGGGGGGTGAACCAATAGAAGGAAGACCTTTCTCTCTGTCTCTCTCTCTCGCTGTCTATTACTCTACCTGTCAATTTTTTTAAAAAAGCACAGGAAATTATACAGACAGACCAAACACAAGAAGAAATTAGAAAATTAAAAAATGCTATTGCTAATCTACAGGATACTATCAAATGACCCAACTTATGGGTTCTAGGAGTTCCTGAAGGCTTGGAAAGAGAGAAAGGATTAGAAGACCTTTTGGTACAATAATAACAAAACATTTCCATAATATAGACAAAAGAAAGGGACATCCAAGTACAGGATGCATATAGAACTCCTAATAGACATGACCAGAAAAGAACTTCTCCACAACATATTGTAATCAAACTCCCCACAGTAAAACATAAAGAAAAGATTCTAAAATGTGCGTGAGAGAAATGCCAGATTAATTTCAGAGGATCTCCAATTAGACTCACAGCAGACTCCTCATCAGAAACCCCACAGATTAGGAGAGACTGGTGAGATATTCAAGTCTTAAGAGAAAAGAACTGTCAACCCAAAATACTATACCCCACAATGCTAAAGGTAAAAAAAAAGCTCTCATTATGAATGTCATGTTTCCATGACAAACAAAAATTGAAAAACTTTGTCACCACCCATTCAGTCCTGCTGGAGAAGCTACACTCAGAAACACAGTCATCACTATGAAAGAAGAAGGCAAAGGAAGAAAATCTCCCAGTAAAATTATAAAAGAAATCCAAAATAAAAAATAGGAATGTTTATGGAAAAATGGTTGGGCAAAGTCATTACTTACCAATAATCACCTTGAATGTAAATGGCCTCAGCTCTACAGTTAAAAGACACAGACTGGCTGAATGGATTAAAAAGCAAAATCCATCTAGTTGCTGCCTACAAGAAACACATATCACCAACAAAGATGCAGGCAGACTGAAAGTGAAAGAATGGAAAAAGATATTCCATGCTAATAGAAACCAAAAAAGAACCAGTATAGCCATTCTAATATTAGACAAAATAAACATTAACACAAAAACTGTTGAAAGAGACAAAGAAGGGCACTATGTACGGATTAAGGGATCAATTCAACAGGAAGATGTAACTATTATAAATGTATATGCATCTAATTACAGGGCACCTGGCTATGTAAAATAGATGTTAAGGAATCTAAAGGGAGACATAGACTCAAATACAATAGTAATGGAAGATTTCAAAATCCCACTTTCAGCAATGGACAGATCAAATAGACAGAAAATCAGCATGGAAACAGCAGAATTAATTGACACTATAGACCAATTTTCAGTGTACCTCCTCTCCCATGGCTGATTGAAAACTACCGCGATGCCCACTAAACAGATCTGGGAGGGATGACTCGGCCTTCAGTTCTCAGGAACTGGCACACGCAGCCCAGCATTGACTGAGCTCTTCCCAGCCACTGTTCCTGCATTCTCCCCTCCTGACAGGCAATCTTGACTTCCTGTGCTCCTGTGCAAGTGACAGCGACACCTGGTGGCAAAGCCAGGCAAATCCCAGACCAGGGAGAAAAGGGCTTAGTGTGCAGGAAGGGAGCAGGAATCCCACCTCCACACCTCCCCTCCTCCTTAACCAGCCCTGGGGCCCATCATCTCCAGGAAAGATGCAACGTCCGGGCAGTGTCCACAAGGGTCCTTCACACAGTCTCCCGATGCTGGGGCTGGAGCAGCTCCTGGGGTTGGAGTAACAAGGGACCCCTGTCAGCCTGCAGACCCAGCCTCTGGCTGAGAGTGGCCAGCTCTCAGCGTAACCAGAAGCATTCCTTCACCAAGAGTCCTTCCTCCTGGGACGTGGTCCTTGGCGCCAGGTCTCAGGGTCTTTCTTCTGACCGCGTACTGCCCTGGCCTTCCCAGTCTCAGTACCCTATATCCCAGCCTAGGTTGGGGAGGTGGGGGAGTGAGGGTGGCCCCTGTAACAGCAAAACATTTACACTAAGCCATTGACACCCAAAGCCCCATGTGGCAGAACAGACTGCCCATCACCAACGATGCCCTCCCCTTCACAGGGTATTTTTAAAGAGGGTGTCTGCTTAGCCCCAGGTATCACGTTCCAGGTCCCTAGAGGTACAACAGGATTTTTGAAAGATTTTATTCACCAAACACAAGTCCCCTGGCTGCCACTTCTACAGACCAGTACTTGCTGCATCCCTCAGGCAGCCATCTCTGCACCCCACAAGCTGCTCCCCCAAACCTGCTGCAGCCACCCACACCTGCAGCACTGACAGTCACTCTGCAGACCAGCTCTGGCCACGCCCTTGGGTTATAAGTGGTCTCTTCCCTGGACAGTACTGGCACATGCTCTGAGACTGCACGTCCCTGCAAAGCCACACTCTCCCAGAAAAGACATGAATCACGGCCACGTGGGGAGCCTCCTCCTGAGCTCTTGGTTCCCTCACTGCCCAGCCTCCCTCAGCAGAGTCGGAAGCTGATTTCTGAATCTGCTACTAATGATTATCTCGTGGTCTTTTTCATCCTTTTCACAGTTAACAACTGGTAATACTGCCTCTGCCTGCAGTACCAGCATCCCATATGGGTGCTGGTTCCAGTTCTGGCTGCTCCACTTCCAAGCCAGTTCCTGCTGGTGGCCTGGGAAAGCAGTGGAAGATGGCCCAAGTTCTTGGGCCCCTGAACCTGCATGGGAGACCCAAAACAAGCTCATGGCTCCTGGCCTCAGATGAGTCCAGCTCCAGCCATTGTGATCATTTGGAGAGTGAACCAGCAGATGGAAGACCTCTTTCTATCTGTCTCTCTCTCTCTCTCTAACTCTGCCTCTCCAATAAATAAATAAAAAAAAATTTTAAAAAAAGAACAAAGAAGAAGAAGAAAAGAAGAATTCAGCTCAGGAATCCAAGGTCATGAGCTTCTGGGTACCATGGGGACAATAAGCCTGTCCACCCTTGGGTCACAGATTCAGGCAATTTGGCCTGGCAGCAAATAAATGTCTCAGCTGGGGGAATCTGTGACTGGATCCTATCCCAGTAGATGCTCTCTCTGCGGGAAGAACACTGTCCAGGGGGAATAATTGAATCCATATTTTGTAGGTGATCACTCTCTGCTCACTGAAAGGAAAGAAAATAAATCTGTAATGGCAGGAAGCCCAACAAAGGAGAGATCTGACTGCCTTTTGTCCTTTGAGGGTCTCGATGTAAAATAACAAAACCCCAATCCAGCCTCTGTTCTTCCCACTGCTGTCCTGCAAACTGGGCAAGGACGATATTGTGACACCCAGCACAATCTGCTGAGATGGGGAACAAGAAGAAAACAATGATGGTAACTGTAGATACTGACCTGGAAGGAATACTACTGAAGGAGGCACACACCTTCAATGCCCACCTTGAACCCCACCCTGACCTAGCACTGGGGAAGTGCTAGCCAGCAGCACCTGTGGCCACAGACAGGCGGGTGACTATTCCCTCAGCTAACCCACTCCAAGTCTGGTTCCTTGTAAAGGACAGTCATACTCATTGGGTCAAAACTCACCTCACCAAAGTGAGATATGGTCTGACTACTACACAGCACCAGGCTGAGATGTTCCACACTGTTGGGGAGGGTGGGGCACAGGGAGCAGTGGTGCCAGAGACCACCAAAGACAATCCCTGGCCAAGATGCTCTATGCAGAAACTGCCCACCAGGTGGCGTGAGTGCAGAAAGAGAGCTTAGAAACAGCTTGGGTTTCTCAGGTCCCCAGTTCTCTGTTGAGGTTGAGACCATGAACCTGATCCTAAACCTGGTCGCTAGAGACATTTTTGGCCACTTGGGTGGGAGTGTTGTTTACTGCAGAAGGACTAAGAAAATTAAAATTCAAGGTAACCAGGGTTTTGTTCTATGAACTAATGCATGACTAGTAAAGAAAACGTTCTAATTTTAAAACAAGATGGGGTATGTGTGTGAATATCTGGTATAGTGGTTAAGATGCCACTAGGGATGCCCATATCCCATATCAGAGAATGTTGGTGTGAGTCCTGGATCCATTACCCACTCTAGAGGTGCAGAGGTGATGGCTCAAGTGTTGGGTCCCTGTCACCCACGTGGGAGACCCAGATTAAGTTCCTGGCTCCTGGCTCCTAGTTTCAGCCTGGCCAACCCTGGCTGTCCTGGGTATATGGGGAATGGACCAGCAGATGGCAGATCTCTGTGGGTCTTTTTCTCTATCTCTGTCTCCCTGCCTTTCAAATAAACATAATAAAACACAAGGTGGGAGGTTTGATTCCCTGAAGTTTCTCTCCTTACCTCTCCCTGAAGTGGAGGACAGTGTAAACTGCAGCTGGGCATCCACTTCAGAGTTTTACAACCCATGGGGGGAGGTGGCCGGTGCTTCAGCATGGTGGGTAAAGCTGCCACCTGTGGTGCCGGCATCCCATATGGGCACCAGGTCGAGTCCCAGCTGCTCCACTTTCCATCCAGCTCTCTGCTATGGCCAGGGAAAGCAGTGGAAGATGGCCCACGTGCTTGGGCCTCTGCATCCATGTGGAAGACCTGCAAGAAGCTCCTGGCTTCAGATCAGCCCAGCTCCAACCACTGTGGCCAGTAGATGGAAGACAGACTCTCTCTCTCTCTCTCTCTCTCTCTCTCTCTCTCTTTCTCTCTTCTCTCCCTCCCTCCCTCCCTCCCTCCTTCCCTCCACCTCTCTGTAACTCTGCCTTTCAAATAAATAAGTAAATTTTTAAAAAACCTTCAGGGGAGGGGGTGGCCAGTGCTATAATGCTGCCACCTGCAGAGCCAGCATCCCATATGGGCACTGGTTCAAGTCCCAGCTGCTCCACTTCTGATCCAGCTCCCTGCTAATGCACCTGGGGAAGCAGCAATAGCTGCCAATGTTCTTGGGACCCTGCACCCAGGTGGGAGACCTGGAAGAAGCTCCAGGCTCCTGGCTTCAGCCTAATCCAGCTCCAGAGGTTGAGGCCTTTGGGGGAGTGAAGCAGCAAACAGAAGACCTCTCTCTCTCTCTTTCTCTCTCTCTCTCTCTCCCCCCTCACTTTCTGTTATTCTGCCTTTCAAATAAAGATACCATTAGGGATGCCCACATCCAATAAATAAATATAATAAATAAAATAAATAAATATAGAAACAAAACCTGCCAGAGACATGTTCCATCTCCAGGACAGCAATAGTGTGTGTGTGTGTGTGTGTGTGTGTGTGTTAAAGTATTTCAGACATGCTTAAAAGTTCCTCAAAAATAGAATTAAAATATTAGTTTGTTTTGGTGCAAAAAACGTTTTAATCCCATGCCTGGTTTTTTCATACTATGGATTTTACATAAACTTTTTGAAGGCCCCTCAAATGCATGGGTTTCAAAACAATTTTTGCACCAAAATCAATATTTTTAGATTTCATTTTTGTGCCCTTTTTGAAGTATTTGTGTGTGTGTATAGAAATAGTCTTAAGGGCATACAGCAAGTAAACATTTGTATAAAACGATCTGAAATTTGACAAGAACAGGGGATGTCTGTTGCATTTCAGCCATGGCCTGTCCCATCCTCCCCGCTGCCAGCCCGAGGTGGCAGAAACCCCACCCAGGTGTGTGCAGCCAAGAACAGAGCACTGTGTCCATGAGGCTCCACGCCAGGGGCTGTGGCATCCTCCTAGGAGGAGTGACTCAGCATTTCTTTCCCAGCCCAGCTACCTGCCGCCAAGGCTGAATTCCCAGTGACTGTGGCAATAGTTGGGGGCACTCTTCTGCCACCCTGCCCCCACTGTGAACAGAGGCTCTGCCTTGGGTGAACACAGGGACATTCAACCCCCAGTCCCCCCCCTTTTCCGGCTTCTCCGGAAAGCAGAGGTTCTACACTGGGAGAAGCAACCACCCAACCATATCCAACTCCTGATGCAGGGCTGTCACTCAGACAAGCTGCCACTGTCCCCACTCCCAGCCCTAGAACCGAAGCTCAGAGGATTTTCCCTAGGGGGAAAGGCAGTACATAAAATAGAGGGCACTAGGGTTGGCTGTCGTGGCACAATGGACTGAGCTACCATTGGGATGCCTGTGGCCCTATCAGAGAGCACAGACCTGAGTCCACCTCTGCTTCCAATCCAGTTCCCTCCTGATGCACCCCAGAAGGCAGCAGAAAGTGCCCCACGTACTTGGGCTCCTGCCACCCATGGTGGAGACCAAGATGGAGTTCCTGGGTCCTAGCTCTGGCCTGACCCCACCCTAGCTGTTGTGGGAATTTGGGGAGTGAATCAGCAAATGGAAGGGGTGTGTGTGTGTGTGTGTGTGAGAGAGACTCTTTCAAATAAATAAATAAAACCCTTAAAAATAGTATGACATGCAGAGCTCCAAAGCCTATCCCAAATGAATTGACTTCATTTGTAACAGAGTGTGAGGCAGTTGGCAACCTAAGGGAACTCAGAAAACAAAGAGGCTTGTGAAAAAAAGCAATTAAGAAGGGACTGGTAGCTTCGGAGATACAGGCTGAATCACAGACCAGCTCATTTACTGGGCAGAAGCAAGAAAAGACACAGCTAAGGAGACCCCTTCCGGGTTAGAGCAAACCTCAATCCGTACTCCTGTGAATGAGCCTGAATTTAATTGGATGAATGTCTTAATAAAGATGGCAGGGGCCGGCGCCGCCATAGCTCAATAGGCTAATCCTCTGCCTGCGGCGCCGGCACACGGGGTTCTAGTCCCGGTCGGGTGCCGGATTCTGTCCCGGTTGCCCCTCTTCCAGGCCAGCTCTCTGCTGTGGCCATGGAGTGCAGTGGAGGATGGCCCAAGTGCTTGGGCCCTGCACCCCATGGGAGACCAGGAAAAGCACCTGGCTCCTGGCTCCTGCCATCGGATCAGCGCGGTGTGCCGGCTGCAGCGCGCCGGCCACGGCAGCCATTGGAGGGTGAATCAACGGCATAGGAAGAGCTTTCTCTCTGTCTCTCTCTCTCACTGTCCACTCTGCCTGTCAAAAAAATAAATAAATAAATAAATAAATAGAAATAAAAATAAAGATGGCAGGGAAGAGACTGATTCTCTCCTGCTTGAAATAATTAAAAGCTGGAGAAAATGTACACACACACACACACACACACACACACACACAAAGAGGCTCTTAAGTCCCTAGCTGCTAGGCAACAAAGAGTGGTCCCTGAAAGATGGGAAACCAACAAGGTAAGCCCTACAGTGGTGCCAGGTTACTGCACAGAGAATTTCCAGGCCGAGGCCAGGCAGGGAGAGTGTGGTCAGAGCTCGGGAGTCTAGGTTGAAGAAACACAGCTGCCCACAATCCGGGGCAACTGGAGAATGCCCAGAGCAGAATGCCTGAGAGAAAGCTGAACACAAAGAGCACTGTGCAGGCACACAGATCCGAGTATACGGCTGAGCAGAGGTCAGGGTATGCGTGTGGGGAAACCACTGAGGCCAAGGGAAACTACCCAAAAGGATTAGAAAGAGAATCGTCCCCAGGGAAAAATCCAGGGCTGCAAATAACGTCTGCTCTCACCAAGACACATGGAGAACTTGGTAATTCATGGAGGATTGGGTACAGAACTCAACATAGTTTGCCAGTTTGCTGAAGTCTCAAGCAAGCAAATAAAAAATACTTTTTAAAGATTATATTTAATTTATTTGAAAGGCAGAGTTACAGAGACAGAGAGAGAGAGAAAGAAGAGAGATCGTCCATCCACTGGTTCACTCCCCAAATGGCTGCAAGGGCCAGAGCTGGGCCAGACTTGAGCCAGGAGCCAGGAGCTTCTTCCAGGTCTCCCATGTGGGTACTGGGACCCAAACACCTGGGCCATTCTCTGCTGCCTTCCCAGGAGCTTTATAGGGAGCTGGATTGGACGTGTGGCAGCCAGAACTCAAACCGGCACCCATATGAGATGCCAGTGCTGAGGCGGCAGCTTAAACACTATGCAACAAAGCCAGCCCAAAAATTTAAGAATCTTAGAAGACTGGAATAAATTAAACTGTTCAAATAATTAAATCATGAACTAGAACAAAATTCTAGCACATCTTTAGCAATACAAATATGTTTATTACCTGATAATATTAACTATGTCCTGTATTCATCCACTCATCACCAAGCATATAAAGAAGTGGGAGTGGGGAAAATAAGACCTATACCTAGGAGACTATCACCCAAACTGACCCCAAATTGACACAGTAATAAACGACTAGACAACAATATTCAAGCAGTTATTATAATGCCAATCTAAACATTGAAGAGCTAGAGGAAAAATGAAACGTGCTTGGTAAATATATGGGAGGTTTTTCTTTTAAAAAAGTTAATTAAACTTTTTTTAAAGATTTATTTATTTGAAAGTCAGAGTTACACGGGGGGGGGGGGAGGGAAAGAGAGAGAGAGGTCTTCCATCTGCTGGTTCACTCCCCAGATGGCTGCAAAGGCAAGGGCTGGGGTGATTCGAAGCCAGGTGCCAGGAGTTTCTTCTGGGTCTCCCATGGGGGTGCAGGGGCCCAAACACTTGGGCCATCTTCTACTGCTTTCCCAGGCCCTGGACAGGAAGCTCAGCAGCTAGGTCTCGAACCAGCGCCCATATGGGATGCCAGAACTTCAGGTCAGGGTGTTAACCCACTGTGCCACAGTGCTGGCCCAAGTAATTAAACTTTGATAACTATCATCTAGGTGAAAATACACTAGATAGATCAGAAAATGAAGAATTAAAGAGTAGTGAACTTGAAGAAATCATTCAAAATTAACAGAGTTAAAGGACTAGGAAAAATGAACAGAGCATCAGTGACCTATGGCATACCTTCTAGTGGCCAAACATGCACACTGTTAAAATCTCTGAGAGAGAGGAAGAGGGGATTTGACAAAGATAATAGCCAACAATTTTCTTAATTTGACTCAAACTATCTACCCACAATTTCAGGCAGCTCAAATCACCATAATTACAAAAACATGAAGAAAATCATACCAAGGCATCATAATCAACACTTTTTTAAGTGACCAGAAGAAAAAGGTTCACATTATGTACAAAGGAATGAAAATAAGCATAACAGAAGATTTCTCAGAAAAGCAGTGGAGGCTAGAAGAAAGTGGAGCAACATCTTTAAGGTACAGAAAGAAAAAAATTCATGTTAGAATTCTTTTTTTTTTTTTTGGACAGGCAGAGTTAGACAGTGAGAGAGAGAGAGACAGAGAGAAAGGTCTTCCTTCCGTTGGTTCATCCCCCAAATGGCCGCCACGGCCGATGCTCTGTGCTGACCCGAAGCCAGGAGCCAGGCGCTTCCTCCTGGTCTACCATGCGGATGCAGGGCCTGAGCTCTTGGGCCATCCTCCACTACCTTCCCAGGCCACAGCAGAGAGCTGGACTGGAAGAGGAGCAACCAGGACAGAACAGGTGCTCCAACTGGGACTAGAACACAGAGTGCCGGCACTGCAGGTGGAGGATTAGCCTAGTGAGCCATGGAGCCATCCCATGTTAGAATTCTTTACCTATGAAAGATGCAACTCAGAAAGAGAACTACAGATCAACTTCCCTGAAGAACACAGACACAAAAATCTTCAATAAAATTCTAGCCAACTGAATCCAACAACACATCAGAAAGATCATTCACCTGGAAACAAGTGGGATTTATCCCTGGTATGCAGGGATGGTTCAATATTCACAAATCAATGTGATATAGCACACTAATAAACTGAAGAACAAAAACCACATGATTATCTCAATAGATGCAGAGAAAGCATTTGATAAAATACAACACTCTTAAGCAACTGGGAATAGAAGGAACACTCCTCAACACAATCAAGACCATTTATGACAAACCCATGGCCAGCGTCCTATTGGATCCAATAGGACAATTCCACTGAAATCTGATACCAGACAAGGATGCCCACTCTCATGACTGCTATTCAATATAGTCCTGGAAGTTTAGCCACAGCCATTAGACAAGAACAAAAAATCAAAGGGATACAAATTGGGAAGGAGGAAGTCCAATTATGCCTATTTGAAAATGACATGTTTTTTTTTTGACAGGCAGAGTTAGAGAGAGAGAGAGAGAGAGAGAGCGAGAGAGAGAGAGGTCTTCCTTCTGTTGGTTCACACCACAGATGACATGATTTTATAAAGAGGGGATCCAAAAGACTCCACTAAGAGACTATTAGAACTCACTTCACTTGACTTTTGGTACCTTGTCTGTTATTTGAATTGCTATTATGTTTTTCCCAAACTGTCATTTGTCTAGATCAGTGTTTCTCAAGCGTCAGGGCTATCAGGCATTTGGGGCTAGATATTTAATTCGTTGTGGTGGAGGGTCTGTCAGTGCATTGTAAGATATTTAGAACCTGATCCCTTCCCACTTGTGACTGTCAAAGCTGTCTCCAGATGTTGCAGATGCTCCCTAAGGGGGTGGGGAAATCACCCCTGGTTGAGAACCACTGATCTTAATAGTGTCTTTTTGTTATTAGAAATTTTATTCATTTTGCAGAAGTCAATTGATTTTCTCCCACTCCAACATTGCACAAATATTATTCTAAAAATTTTAATAACATTTTTATAGATTTTTAAGTGGTTCAATCTCAGACCCTCTTGAATTTACCTTTATTATATGATAGATGAGAGGTGTTTTAATTTACTTTCTTCTCATTATTAAACAAGTCGCCCTCTTCCCACAGACCAGAAGTGCCCACGTTTGCACAGTTGGGCCTCCTTTCTGAAAACATTCATAAGCTTCTGACTGCTGAGCCCCACAGGGGCTGGGGAGTCTTACTCTGCCGCTGGTGCCTTGGCTTTGAAAGATATTAACCCAGGGCATGGGGGCCTTACACTTTTTTTTTGTTTGTTTTCTCTTTAATAGTTTCAGCCCAGAAATCTTAGAGAAAGTTGGATGCATTTTCCGCCGCATCAGCCTGGCTGCTGTGGGTGTTGTATTTTCCAGAAAGAGAGCATGGAGGCTCCAACATCAGAATCAGCCCTTTAAGGCACTTTAGGTTGGCTGGAAAGCCCAGGGGGAACATATCAGGCATGGAAAGCCAAGACACTTGGGCAAAAGATGTCCTGCATAAAGGACCCCTGTGGGTGAGACCCCAGTGGAAAGAAGGGGCCACCAAAGAAGGATGTACTTTTCTCTGAAGGGAGGAGAGAACTTTGCTGATGGCCTTGTCCAGCTAGTGGATCCAAAAGGCTTCCATAGGGGAGGCAGATCATCTCAAGAGCCTTGGTGATTACTGATATTATGCATAAGAGTCTTATTTGTTAAATAAACAACAAGAGTCACTGTGCACTAACTTCCCACAAAGGACTTCTGTCTCCCAAAGAGTGGTACCATGAAGCTTAATAGTAAAACTTGTTCTCAAGAATCACTTCCTTTTTGTATATTAAAAGGAGGATATCATCATGTCTCATAAGTAATAGTTATGTCTGAGGGTTCCAAAAGATCTGTCAGCCCTTGTATAGACTGTTGAGGAACACTTCTCTCAGTTTTCTTTATGCCATTCGTTTATTTTTTCTTTCTCAGATAAAACATGGGAGGGAGCAGGAAGCAGGGGAGAATGAGTGGAAGGCAGGTACAGTGGGAAGAATTACTATGTACATAGTGTTGTATTTATGAGATACATACAAATGATAAATAAATAAATAAATAGCATGGAGGAAGAAGTCAGGGACATGTGCTTAAGTCACCTTCTTCCCAGAATCTCTCTTTCCTGTTTGGTGCTTTTTAAAGTTTTTTCTTTTAAAATTTATTTTATTTATTTGAAATGCTGATTTACACAGAGAGAGGGAGAGACAGAGATGTCTTCCATCACTGGTTCACTCCCCAAATGGCTGCAATGGCCAGGGTTGAGCCAGGCCAAAGCCAGGAGCCAAGAGCTAGTCTAAGTTCTCCCACATGGATGCAGGGGCCCAAGGACTGGGCTGTCTTCTGCTGCTTTCTCAGGCCATTAGCAGGGAGCTGTCTTGTAAATGGAGCAGCTGGGACTTGAACTGGTGACTATACGGAATGCTGGTACTGCAGATGGTGGCTTAACCCCCTACACCACAATGCCAGCCCCTGTTTGGTGCTTTTCTAATGGAAACAGAAAGCAATTTCCTTCATCTTAAAGTATTTTGTAAATTCCTTTTTAAAGTTCTAATGTGCCTCTACCAACACATTGTTGATACCTTTCTTCAGAAGATCTTTAGAGTCATAGAGTGTTTGGCCTAAGCCTGGCCCAGTCCCAGCTGTTGTGGGCATTTGGGCCAAAAGATGGGAGCTCTGTCCTTGTCTGTCCTTCTCTTTCTCTTTGCCTTTCAAATAAAATGAATAAATAAATTTTAAAAATCAGCTATGCGGGCCGCCATTGTGGCACAGCAGGTTCAGCTGCCGCCTGTGACGCTGGCATCCCCTGTGAGCATCCGTCTGAGTCCAGGCTGCTCCACATTCCATCCTGCTCCCTGCTACTGCACCCGGGAAGGCAACAGAGGACGGCCCAAGTACTTGGGCCCCTGGCACCCACGTGGGAGGCCTAGATGGAGTTCCAGGCTCCTGGCTTTGGCCTGGCTTCAGGCTGTTGGGGCGGCCATTTAGGCATTGAACTAGCAGATCAAAGATCTCTCTCTGTCTCTAACTTTGCCTTTCAAAAAAAATGAGCTATGCACATAATAAGTCCTGGATAACTGTTTCTGAGTGGCTAAAGTAAGATTAACTTAATATGTGTGGAAGTTACTTGTTTAGTTTAAGGATTTATGACATAAAGAGATTGCCTGCTTCAGTGTAGACAGGGATGGGCACAGTGGCATAGTTGGTAAAACTGCCACCTACAGTGCCAGCATCCCATACAGCGGCCAGTTCCAGTCCTGGGTGCTCCACCTCCAATCCAGCTCCCTGCTAATGACCTGAGAAAGCAGCAGAAGATGGCCCAAGGACCTGGGCCCCTGCACCCACATGGGAGACCTAGAAGAGGCTCCTGGCTCCTGGCTTCAGCCTAGCCCAGCCTCAGAAGTTGTAGCCATCTGGGAAATGAACGAGCAGATGGAAGATTCTCTCTCTCTCTCTCTCTCTCTCTCTCTCTCTCTAACTCAGCCTTTCAAATAAATACAATAAGTCAAAGAGAGAGAGAAAGAGAGAGAGAGAGAGAGAGAGAGAGAGAGAGAGAGAAATATTGCAGACACCTCTGGTGGTGGCAGAGTTTGCTTTTTCTACCGCAAAACAGTTTTATCAACCAGCTGTCCTCCTTAGGAGATCCAGGAGAGTCCCAGCATTGTCTTCTGGCCCTAGCAGGTCTGGGAGTCAGAGCTGGGGCCCCTGAATAGAGAACAATTGAACACATTGGAAGGACCATGGCATGGCCATGTAACTTCCCCCTTGGAAGAAGCGAGGTGAGTATTTGGATTTGCCATTCCTGATTGATCTACACACTCAGTAAACTGTTTCCCTCCCAGGCTTTGCCAGAAACCATGGCACTGGCTAATTATTTGGAGAAAGACTTAAAGCAGTTTTGTCCTTAAGGGATGTCGAGGAAGAGACATGGCCATGCAGTCTTGTAGCTGGAAGAGATTGTATCTCCAGCTCTGCAGCCAGGGCCTTGCTCAACTCAGGGGCATGGGTTCTGTCCTTCAAATGAAAGAAGGGAGGTGTGGATTTGCTAAATGAAGGCCATCTCCTTAAGAGACCTGTGTCTTTGGAGCAGTTTAGTCTCTTGTATTCCACTGGGATTTATTATTATTATTGTTGTTATTGTTATTATTATTGTATTTTAGGCTGTGCTGTCCCACAGACATGCGACAATAGGAGACTTCTTCCTGGCTAGCTGAAATCTCACGTGGTTCCCGGTGAGCAAGCCTCACATGTGGCATTCCACTCTGGGGGCCACAACTTAGCTGTTTATTACTTTAATTTACATGTTTTTACTTAGAATAATTTTAAGTTGTTAAATCTGAAATGCCATTTAATCAGTAGTTCCCATAACTCTTTTTGTTAAAGATTTTATTTATTTATTTGAGAGGTAGAGATACAGAGAGAGAGGGAGAGACAGAGAGAGAGAGAGAGAGAGAGAGAGAGAGAGAGAGAGAGAGAGATCTTGCATCTGCTGGTTCACTCCTCAAATGGCCACAATGGCCAGAACTGGGCTCATCCAAAGCCAGGAGCCAGGAGCTTCTTCCAGGTCTCCCACAAGTATGCAGGGGCCCAAGGACTTGGGCCATCTTCCACTGATCTCTCAGGCCATAAGCAGAGTGCTGGATTGGAAGAGGAGCAGTCAGAACAAGAACCAGTGCCCATATGGGATGCTGGCGCCACACGTGGAGACTTAGCCTACTATGCCACAGTGCCAGCCCTTCCCTTCACTCAAGTTTCTTAATTAAATATTTCCATTCGTCAACTCAGTTTAGTTCAATAACCATTTATTAGGTACCCAGTAAGTATAAGGTGCTGTTCTAAGTTTCAAGACACAGAAAAAAATAGATAACTCCACCCTCTGGAATGGGAGTTAGGTGCATATTGGTCTAATCAGAATACATTAATCATCCTGCAGTCCTACAGGTTCATCAAGAAGCTGGAACACACCTGGAAGGCGCTGTCCACGACGGGGACACCGTCTCCGTGCACCACCCCAGCGTCTATGCCGAGCGCTTCTTCAAGTTCATGAGCAACACGGTCTTCCGGAAGAACTCCCTCAAGTCCTCGCCGTCCAAGAAGGGGTGCAGCACATTGCTGGCCGTGAAGCCCCTGGGGCCCACGGCCGCCGCCTCGGCCAGCCAGATCCCCAGCGAGCGGGAGGACACGCAGTAAGACCTGCGGGGGCCCACAGCTACCCCACGCTGGAGGTCGAAGGCCGGCCCGACCTCCTGCCCTGAACGCCGACTGGAAGAAGCCACGACGGCCTCCATCGCCACGACCCTGTCGTCCACCTCGCTGTCCATCTCGGAGCAGTCCCCGTCGGAGACATCGGAGCAACCGCGCGGTACAGGCGGCGCACGCAGTCCTCGGGGCACGACGGCCAGCCCCAGGAGGACCCGCAGCAGGTCACCGTGCAGGTGGAACCCGCGTGCAGCGTGGAGATCATCGTCCCCAAGGAGGCGGCCGCGGGGGTGGAGGCCGCCTCGGAGCCCGCCAGCCAGGCCTCGGACGAGGAGGACACGCCAGCCGCTGACATCTACTTTTAACTTCTATGCACTCCCAGACCTGGAGCCCAGCGCCCGCCGCCGCCCGGAGGCGCTGCCCGGCCCCTGGACGGACGCGGACGGCCGAGCCCCCAGCGCCCACCACCGCTGAGCGCCGACCCGCGTACCACTACTCTGGGTCCTCGCGGAGCGCACGGAGATCACACTGCTGGCCCGCCCCCGCCCCATCAGCACCAGCCCGCCTGGGCCAGGTCCCCGGGGGCGGGGGCGGGGGCAGGGGGACCACAGGGACCAGGGAGGCCGCGTCCGCAGCCTGGCGTCGTCCAGACCCTCCGTCCAGGGACGCCCCTAGCGGGAGACGCCTAGACCCTCTGGGGACCTTGTCAGAGGCTACAGAGCGAGGCCGGTGGGGCGGGGCCTGCCGCCGGGGGCGGGGCCTCCCCAGAGGGGCGTGGTCCGCCGTCTAGGGGCGGTCCCGTCGTCTAGAGGCGGGGCTTCTCTGTCGGGGGCGGCTGAGCCCGGCTCCTAGTAGGCAACCCGAAGACCCCACTCCCAGATCTGCAAACTCCTTGGTGACACCCCCCGCTCGCTCCTCCCCGTGGCTGCTAGCACGAGCGGTGGGCGGCGCCCGCACTCCTGTGCTGTACAACCTGGGCGAGCTGGGAACTCCCCGCGCCCCGCGCACCTGGCTCAGTGCAATATCCCGTCCCCGGGACCCTGCCATGGTAGTGTCGCCGCAGCCCCTCACCCCCGCCCGCCCCGGCCCCTCTGCTGGTTCAAGTGCATCGCCCGCGCCCACCCGTCCCAAACCGAAGACCTCCTGCGTCCTGCGCATCCTCAGCCCCCGCGGTCTGGGGAGCGACAATGCAGAGCGCGGCTTCCCGCGGCCGCCCCCTCCCCAGCCCTCTTTTTACACTGAGATGTAATAAATTGGGTATCACCGTCAAAAAAAAAAAAAAAGCCTAAGGGCCTTTGCTCTTTTTTTTTCAAAGTCAAGAACTTTTTTGTTAAAGAGTAGTTTATTTATTTATTCCAAAGGCTGAGTTACACAGAGAGTCTTCCATCCACTGGTTCACTCCCCAAATGGCTGCAACAGCCAGGGCTGGGCCAGGCCAAAGATAGGAGGCAGGAGCTTCTTCCAGGTCTCCCACGCTATTGCAGGGGCCCAAGGTCTTCGGCCATCTTCCACTGCTTTCCCAGGCTATAGCAGAGAGCTGGATCAGAAGTGGAGAAGTGGAGCAGCCAGGACACAAACCAGCACCCATATGGGATGTAGGCAGTGGCTTACCTGGCTTTAGCACATCATTATCCCCTGAATGGTGACTTTTTAACTGGCATTTTCATTTAATAATATATGGAGACTGTCTTTCCAGACCTATATAAACATAGATAGACACGGGTATTTTATACTTATATGCATAGTATTAAATTATGTGGACATTCCACTATTTATGAACTTATTAGGCAATTTAGATCATATGTAATTTTGTTCTATGACAAATATAGCAAGCATTCTTTTTTTATTTATTTATTTTGAGAGTCATAGTTACAGAAAGAAGGGAAGACACAGAGAGAGAAATCTTTAATCTGCTGGTTCATTCCCCAGATGGCTGCAATGCCCAGGGCCTGAAGCCAAGAGCCTGGAGTTTCTTCCAGGTTTACCATGAGGTCACAGGGGACAAACACTTGGGCCAGCTCCCACTGCTTTCCCAGGTGCATTAACAGGGAGCTTGATGGAAAATGGAGCAGCTGGGACATGAATCGGAACCCATATAGGATGCCAGTGTCACTTTCCCGGGATACCACCACACTGGCTCCTAACAGACATTCTTGATAGTATAAATAACTACCATTTTTCACTTATTAATATGCCTCCTCTAAGGCTTTTGCTTTGTTTGTTGCCTTATATTTTCCCCCGCTAAGGTGTTTGATATATGCATATTCTGAACTATGTCTAATTTGTGCATTTTACCTTGGATAGTTACTTTTTATTTTTTTTTTTTTTTTTTTTTTTTTTTTAATTTTTTATTTATTTTTTATTTTTTTTTTAACTTTTATATAATGAATATAAATTTCCAAAGTACGATTTATGGATTACAATGGCTTCCCCCCCATACCGTCCCTCCCACCCACAACCCTCCCCTTTCCCACTCCCTCTCCCCTTCCATTCACATCAAGATTCATTTTCGATTATCTTAATATACAGAAGATCAGCTTAGTATACATTAAGTAAGGCTTTCAACAGTTTGCTCCCACACAGAAACATAAAGTGAAAAATAATAGATGATTTTTTTTAATGATGATGAAATCAGATCAGACCTATTGTCATGTTTAATCCCAGTGAGAGTCAAGTTGGGAGTTGATAGTTTCTTTTCTTTTCTTTTCTTTTCTTTTTTTTTTTTTTTTTTTTTTTTTTTTTTTTTTTTTTTTTTTTTTTAACAGAGGATCAGTTTAGTATGCATTAAGTAAAGATTTCAACAGTTTGCACCCCCATAGAAACACAAAGTGAAATATATTATTTGAGTACTCATTATAGCATTAAATCTCAATGCACAGCACATTAAGGACAGAGATCCTACATGAGGAGTAAGTGCACAGTGACTCCTGTTGTTGACTTTACCAATTGACACTCCTGTCTATGGCATCAGTAATCTCCCTATGCTCCAGTCATGAGTTTCCAAGGCTATGGAAGCCCCTTGAGTTCTCCGACTCTTATCTTGTTTAGACAAGGTCATAGTCAAAGTGGAGGTTCTCTCCTCCCTTCAGAGAAAGGTACCTCCTTCTTTGAAGACCTGTTCTTTCCACTGAGATCTCACTCACAGAGATCTTTTGCCAGAGTGTCTTGGCTTTCCATGCCTGAAATACTCTCATGGGCTTTTCAGCCAGATCCGAGTGCCTTTAGGGCTGATTCTGAGGCCAGCGTGCTATTTAGGGCATCTGCCATTCTATGAGTCTGCTGAGTATCTCACTTCCCATGTTGGATCACTCTCCCCTTTATTTATTCTATCGGATAGTGTTAGCAGGTACTAGACTTGCTTATGTGCTCCCTTTGACTCTTAGTCCTTTCATTATGATCAATTGCGAACTGAAATTGATCACTTGGACTAGTGAGATGGCATTGGTACATGCCACCTTGATGGGATTAAATTGGAATCCCCTGGTATGTTTCTAACTCTACCATTTGGGGCAAGTCAGCTTGAGCATGTCCCAAATTATATATCTCTTCCCTCTCTTATTCCCACTCTTATGTTTAACAGGGATCACAATTCAGTTAAATTTCAACACTTAAGAATAACTGTGTATTAATTACAGAATTAAATCAGTCATATTAAGTAGAACAGACAAAAAAACTACTAAGAGGGATAATGTATTAAGTTGTTCATTAACAGTCAGGGCTACGCTGATCAAGTCACCGTTTCCCATAGTGTCCCTTTCACTTCAACAAGTTTCCTTTTTGGTGTTCAGTCAGTTGTCACCGATCAGGGAGAACATATGGTATTTGTCCCTTTGGGACTGGCTTATTTCACTCAGCATGATGTGTTCCAGATTCCTCCATTTTGTTGCAAATGACTGGATTTCGTTGTTTCTTACTGCAGTATAGTATTCTAAAGAGTACATATCCCATAATTTCTTTATCCAGTCTACCGTTGATGGGCATTTAGGTTGGTTCCAGGTCTTAGCTATTGTGAATTGTGCTGCAATAAACATTAGGCTGCAGACCGCTTTTTTGTTTGCCAATTTAAATTCCTTTGGGTAAATTCCAAGGAGTGGGATGGCTGGGTCGAACGGTAGGGTTATCTTCAGGTTTCTGAGGAATCTCCAGACTGATTTCCATAGTGGCTTGACCAGTTTGCATTCCCACCAACAGTGGGTTAGTGTCCCTTTTTCCCCACATCCTCGCCAGCATCTGTTGTTGGTAGATTTCTGAATGTGAGCCATTCTAACCGGGGTGAGGTGGAACCTCATTGTGGTTTTGATTTGCATTTCTCTGATTGCTAATGACCTTGAACATTTTTTCATGTGCCTGTTGGCCATTTGGATTTCCTCTTTTGAAAAATGTCTATTGAGGTCCTTGGCCCATCTCTTAATTGGGTTGTTGGTTTTGTTTTTGTGGAGTTTCTTGATCTCTTTGTAGATTCTGGTTATTAACCCTTTATCTGTTGCATAGTTTGCAAATATTTTTTCCCATTCTGACGGTTGTCTCTTCACTCTCCTGACTGTTTCTTTTGCAGTACAGAAACTTCTCAATTTGATGCAATCCCAATAGTTAATTTTGGCTTTGACTGCCTGTGCCTCCCGGGTCTTTTCCAGAAACTCTTTGCCTGTGCCAATATCTTGAAGGGTTTCTCCAATGTTCTCTAGTAACTTGATGGTGTCAGGTCGTAGATTTAGGTCTTTAATCCATGTTGAGTGGATTTTTGTGTAAGGTGTAAGGTAGGGGTCTTGCTTCATGATTCTGCACGTGGAAATCCAATTTTCCCAGCACCATTTATTGAATAGACTGTCCTTGCTCAAGGAATTAGTTTTAGATCCTTGATCAAATATAAGTTGGCTGTAGATGTTTGGGTTGATTTCTGGTATTTCAATTCTGTTCCATTGGTCTATCCTTCTGTTTCTGTACCAGTACCATGCTGTTTTGATTACAACTGCCCTGTAGTATGTCCTGAAATCTGGTATTGTGATGCCTCCGGCTTTGTTTTTGTTGTACAAGATTGCTTTAGCTATTCGAGGTCTCTTGTGCCTCCATATAAATTTCAGCACCAATTTTTCCAGATCTGAGAAGAAGGTCTTCGGTATCTTGATTGGTATTGCATTGAATCTATAAATTGCTTTTGGGAGAATGGACATTTTGATGATATTGATTCTTCCAATCCATGAGCATGGAAGATTTTTCCATTTCTTGGTATCCTCTTCTATTTCTTTCTTTAAGGTTTTGTAATTTTCATCGTAGAGATCTTTAACGTCCTTGGTTAAGTTTATTCCAAGGTATTTGATTGTTTTTGTAGCTATTGTGAATGGGATTGATCTTAGAAGTTCTTCCTCAGCCATGGCATTGTCTGTGTATACAAAGGCTGTTGATTTTTGTGCATTGATTTTATACCCTGCTACTTTGCCAAACTCTTCTATGAGTTCCAATAGTCTCTTGGTAGAGTTCTTTGGGTCCCCTAAATAAAGAATCATGTCATCTGCAAAGAGGGATAGTTTGAGTTCTTCCTTCCCAATTTGTATCCCTTTAATTTCTTTTTCTTGCCTAATAGCTCTGGCTAGAACCTCCAGAACTATATTGAATAGCAGTGGTGAGAGTGGACATCCCTGTCTGGTCCCAGATCTCAGTGGAAATGCTTCCAACTTTTCCCCATTCAATAGGATGTTGGCTGTGGGTTTTTCATAGATTGCTTTGATTGTATTGAGGAATGTTCCTTCCAAACCCAGTTTGCTTAGAGTTTTCATCATGAACGGGTGTTGTATTTTATCAAATGCTTTCTCGGCATCTATTGAGAGAATCATATGGTTTTTCTTCTGCAGTCTGTTAATGTGGTGTATCACATTGATTGTCTTGCGCACATTAAACCATCCCTGCATACCAGGGATGAATCCCACTTGGTCTGGGTGGATGATCTTTCTGATGTGTTGTTGCATTCTATTGGCGAGAATTTTATTGAGGATTTTTGCATCTATGTTCATCAGGGATATTGGTCTGTAATTCTCTTTCAGTGCTGCATCTTTTCCCGGCTTAGGAATTAAGGTGATGCTGGCTTCATAGAAAGAATTTGGGAGGATTCCCTCTTCTTCAATTGTTCTGAATAGTTTGAGAAGAATTGGAGTTAGTTCTTCTTTAAATGTCTGGTAGAATTCAGCAGTGAATCCATCTGGTCCTGGGCTTTTCTTTGTTGGGAGGGCCTTTATGACTGTTTCAATTTCTGTCTCAGTTATGGGTCTGTTTAGGTTTTCGATGTCTTCCTGGTTCAATTTAGGTAGGTTGCATGTGTCCAGGAATCTATCCATTTCTGATAGGTTTCCCTGTTTGCTGGCATACAAGTCCTTGTAGTAATTTCTGATGATTCTTTTTATTTCTGTGGTGTCTGTTGTTACATTTCCTTTTTCATCTCTGATTTTATTGATTTGGGTCTTTTCTCTTCTTTTTTTAGTTAGTTGGGCCAATGGGGTGTCAATTTTGTTTATTTTTTCAAAAATAGTTACTTTTTAAAAAAAATTCCTTTGTTGTGGCCAGTGCTGTGGCATAGCCAGTAAAGCTGCCACCTACAGGGCCAGCATCCCATAGGGGCACCAGTTTGAGTCCCAGCTGCTCCACTTCTGATCCAGCTCTCTGCTGTGGCCTGGGAAAGCAGTAGAAGATGGCGCAGGTCCTTGGGACCCTGCACCAGCATTGGACATCCAGAGGAGGCTCTTGGCTCCTGGCTTCAGATCTGCACAGTTGTGGCCATTGCAGCCATCTGGGGAGTGAACCAGTGGTTGGAAGACCTCTCTCTCTCTCTCTCTCTGTCTGTCTCTCTCTCTGTCTCTCTCTCTGTCTGTCTCTCTCTGTCTGTCTCTGTCTCTGCCTCTTTGTAACTCTGCCTTTCAAATAAATAAATGAATCCTTTTTAGAAATTATTTTGTTTAATGCTTTTGTTCTTGCATAATACTTTATCTTGTATTAACGTTGTCAGTGCTATGTTCTTTTGTTTTCATTCACCTAAAAGGCTTTGTTGTTTGAAGCCTTTTTAAAATTTGCATTTTCATTTAAAAGGCAGAGGAACCGAGGGAGAGCTCCCATGCACGGATTCACTCCCCAGGCATCCACAACAGCTAGGGCTGGGCCAGGCCAGAACCAAAAGCCAGCAACTCAGTCCACATCTCTCACATGGGGGGTAGAAAACCAACGACCTAAACCATCATCTGCTGCCTCCCAAGGTGTGTGTTACCAGGAATCTGGATTGGAAGTGAAACCTGGGGGCTGGCACTGTGGCATAGTTGGTTAAAGCCCTGGCCTGCAGTGCCGGCATCCCATACCGGCGCCGATTCCAGTCCTGGCTGCTTCATTTCGGATCCAGCCCACAGCTGTGGCCTGGGAGAGCAGCAGAGGATGGCCCAAGTGCTTGGGCCCCTGCACCCACGTGGGAGACCTGGAAGAAACTCCTGGCTCCTGGTTTCAGATTGGCTCAGCTAATTGTGTGGCTCAGCAGTTGTGGCCATTTGGGGAATGAACCAGCGGACGGAAGACCTATCTGTCTTTCCCTCTCTCTGTCTGTAACTCCACCACTCAAATAAATAAATAAAAATCTTAAAAAAAAAAAGACACCTTGGGGCTGGCACTGTGGCATAGTGGGTAAAGCTGTCACCTGCAGTGCCAGTATCCCACATGGGTGCCGGTTCGAGTCCCGGCTGCTCCACTTTTGATCCAGGTCTCTGCTATGATCTGGGAAAGCCCCGGAAGATGGCCAAAGCCCTTGGGCTCCTGGCTTTGCATTAGCTCAGCTCTGGCTATTGTAGCCATCTGGCAAGTGAACCAGTGGATGGAAGACCTCTCTTTCTCCCTGGCTCTACCTCTCTCTGTAACTCTGTCTTTCAAATAAATAAAATAAATCTTAAAAATAAAAGTTCTTGCAGGGCTGGTGTCCAGCTCTAATATAAGAGGGGAGCATCCCAAGCAGCATCTTCATTGCTACACTAAATGCCTGCCCCTCAACCTTTCCTTTTTTTTTATTAAGATTTATTTTATTTATTTGAAAGACAGAGTTCCAGAGGGAGGTAGAGACAGAGAGAGGGGTCTTTCATCCACTGGTTCACTCCCCAGATGTCTGCAATGGCTGGAGCCGGGCCAATCCAAAGCCAGGAGCCAGGAGCTTCCTCCCAGTCTCCTACGTGGGTGCAGGGGTCCAAGGACTTGGGCCGTCCTCCACTGCTTTCCGAGGCCATAGCAGGGAGCTGGATCAGAAGTGGAGCAGCCAGGACTCAAACTGGCGCTCATATGGGATGCCGGCACTTCAGGCCAGGGCTTTAACCTGCTGTGCCACAGTACTGACTCCTCAACCTTTCTTAATAACTTAGTTTTACATGTGTCTCATATCAAAAGCATAATATTTATTTTTTGTGATTTTTTAAGGTTTTCTTTCTTTCTTTCTTTCTTTCTTTCTTTCTCATTTGAAAGGCAGAGTTTCAGAGATAGAAAAAGATCTTCCATCCACTGGTTCACTCCCCAGATGGCCACATCAGCCAGGGCTGGACCAGGCTGAAGCCAAGAGCCAGAAGGTCCATCTGGGTCTCCTACATGGGTGACAGGGGCCCAGGTATTTGGGCCATCTTCTGCTGCTTTCCCAGGCGCATCGTCAGGGAGCTGCATTATAAGTGGAACAGCAGGAACTCAAACCAGTGTTCATATGGAATGCTGGCGTTAACAGGCAGCAGCTTAATTCACTGCCACAACACCGGCCCCAAGAGTCGGGTTTGGATTTTTTGCTTGTTTTTGAAATATTTGTTTATCTATTTCAAAGGCAGAGTTACAGAGGGAGAGGGAGGGAGGGACACAGAGAGAGCTCTTCCATCCACTAGCTCACCCCCCCAAATGGCCACAATGGCTGGATCTGAGCCGGTCGGGAGCCAGGAGCCAGAAGCTTCTTCTGGATCTCCTACAAGGGTGCAGGGGCCCAGGCACTCAGGCCTAAGGGAGCGGGACCAGAAGTAGAGCTGCCAGGACTTGAACTGGCACCCACATGGGATACCAGCATTACAGGCAGCAGCCTCACCTGCTACGCCACAACACAGGTGCCAAGTTTTGGTTTTGAATGGAGTGGTTACTTCCACTCCATTCGAAAGTTATTATTGCCTTGGGAGGTATTCTGTTCCTTTTTAAATGCCTCTAGGAATTTCTTTTATTTTGAATGTGACGGTTGCTGGCTGTAAGAAAACAAATGTTACAGTTCAAGTACAGAACTTGAAATTTTCTCCCTACTTCATCTTTATAACCATGATTCTAGTCCCCAGAAGAATTTTGTTCTATATACTGCCAAATATCTGCATATCTACCCTGCATATCTAAATGTGTCCCAAGTATCATAGACGTGTAGAATTTTAATGAGATTATGTATTGTATATTATTATTTTAGTCACATAGTAGAGCTACCTTATTTTTGTATGCTACACTGTATTTCATCATATTCATGTTCCTTGTTTTAACTAGTGTCTTACAGATAATCAGGGGGGCTCGGGAGCGGGGCCGGGGGCGGGCTTCTCCCCAGCGTGGCGAGCCCGGCTCAGCGGCCGCTGACGCAGCAGCCGTCCCCGCTCCTGAGTCCCCAGGCGGGCTCCCCGGCGGCCCAGCGGGTGCTGCGTGAGGGCACGGGAGGTGGCGCGGAGCGGGCCACACGCGCCCCCAGCCGCCCACCGGCCCGCGCGTGGACCGGCCCATCGCAGCCGCGGCGCGGGGAGCGCCGGCCCGGCGAGCGCCGGCCCGGCGAGGGCGATGCCGCGGTGAGGGCCCCGCCATGGCGAAGCCCCGGCGGCGGCGGCGGCGGCGGCGGCGGCGGCGGCGGCGGCGGCGGCGGAGAAGGAGGAGGAGGAGGAGGAGGCGGAGGAGGCGGAGGAGGCGGAGGAGGAGCTGAGCCAGGTGCTGGACGAGGAGCTGCTGCCCTGGAGCAAGGAGGAGCTGGCGCCGCGGCCGAGGCGCACCGAGGGCGAGAGGGTGGGCCTCACGCTGGAGCGCGGCTGCCTGATGTGCGACGTGAACCGGCGGCTGCAGCAGCACCTGCTGGAGATCCGCGGCCTCCAGGACGTGAACCGGCGGCTGCAGGACGACGACCAGGAGCTGCGCCAGCTCTGCTGCTTCCTCGACGACGACCGGCAGAAGGGGCGCACGCCGGCGCCGTGTGGCACGAGGTGGCCCGCCCGCAGCAGAAGCTGCGCGAGCTCGAGGTGCGCCAGGAGGCCCTGCTGCGCGAGAACCTGGAGCGCAAGGAGCTGGTGCGGCTGCTGGGCGAGCAGCGGCGCAGGCTCCCGCAGCTCCATCGACAGCCAGGCCAGCCTGAGCGGGCCGCTGGCGGGCGGCGCGGCGGGCGCGGGGACCCACGACATGGGCGACGGGAGCAGCACCTGTGGTGCTGGCAGCGGCGGCAGCCCGGACCAGCACCGCCACCACCACGTCCCACCCGCGCTGCTGCCTCCCGGGCGCTCAAGGCCGGAGTCACGCGCCGGTCCCTGGACGGTCTCTCAGCGCCGCCTCATCACCGCAGCATCCCCAGTGGCTTGCACGATCCATCGTCCACCTACGTCAGGCAGCGGGAGTGCAAGGTGAAGCTGCTGGAGGGTGACAAGCTCCCGGCACCCGCGGGCCCCGGAGAGTTCCGGACACTGCGGAAAGGCTCCCCAGCTCGCCGCCCTGCCGCCGCCCTGCCAGGACGCCCTGCCGAATGGCCCGGCCTGCCCTGTGCCTGAGCTGCCCTCGCCTGCCTCCTCCGGCTACAGCTCTGCCGGACAGAAGCCCGAGGCTGTTGTGCATGCGATGAAGGTCCTGGAGGTGCACGAGAACCTGGACCGGCAGCTCCAGGACAGCTGCGAGGAGGACATGAGCGAGAAGGAGAAGGCCATCGGCCGCGAGATGTGCAACGTGGTCTGGAGGAAGCTGGGAGACGCCGCCAGCTCCAAGCCCTCCATCCAGCAGCACCTGGCTGGCAACCAGTTCAAGGGGCCCTTGTAGGGCTGCTCCTCCCTGGCCGTGAACTGGCACGCCTGGAGCCCAGACGCAGCCTTCCTACCTGGGGGCGCACTGTGCATAGCATGCGGCGTGCCTGGCCTGGCCAGCCTCCATCTCCCACCTCACTCACCAGCAAATCCCAAGACGAGAAGCTGCCGACCTGTCTGTCTCTGGGCCCCAAGCCCCAGCTACATTAGCAAGAGGCCCGAGGCTGCTGCTGCTGCTGCTGTGACGGCCCCTGGCTCCTGGGCCTTGCCCTCCACAGGGGCCCTCACCAAGCCTCCACCCCGTTGCCCGCACAGAGACCGACCCCACTGGAGCCTGGGTCCTGGCGCCCATGACACCACCTCCACCAAGCCTTCGCCTGCCCCGGCTCCCTGAGCACTGGGCTCCCTACGTCCTGGACAAGGAAACTCACCAAGTCTCTGGCTGGCCACAGGCTGTTCTGGGGTTCAGGCCCTTTCTCAGACCCCCTGCTGTGCCCAGCTGCCCTGCTGCTCACCCCCTGCCCCCAAGACAGCTGCCCTCTCTGTAACGTCCTGTGCCCTGTGCCCAGGGCTCGTCCCTTGCTGTGGTTTACACGATGGGCCCAGAGCCTGGGGCAGTCCCATGTAGTTTCTGAGCCGAGCCACGCGTTGTTCTCTCTGGAAAGTAGCACTGGGCCATGGCTGGGTCTGTGGTCAGCTGTGGCCTCCCCCAGGGACCCAGCCACACCCTGGGTCACTGTGAATAGAGCCGTGGGAGTGCAGGTTCTGGCTTTAATTTGCCGAGTGACCAGCAAGTCACTCAGCGTCTCTGGGCCCCTGAGGTCTCCATGGTTTCCTTCAGCCCTGCTCACGGTTCGAGCCCACACAGGTCTAGTGGGCTGGGTCGTGTTCACAGCCATGGAGCCGATGGAGAGGCTGCTGGGATGGGTCGGGCCCTAGCTGTGCCCTGCCACCTGGCGGCCTCGTCGCGGGTGCCATCACCTCCCCTCTGAGCCTCAGGGCTGCCGGCCACTGCCGAGGAGGCTCCGTGGGTCAGCTGTGAAAGGAAGGCAGGAACTGACACGTGAGGATGAGGCCCAGAGCGGGTGGTCATGTGGGCAGTGCGATGAGCTCCTGGGTCCTGGAGCCCTAGGACGGGACGGGCCACCTCGCCCACACTGTTTCAGCACCTTCCTCACTCTTCCACAGTACTGAGTAAGGTGCCCAGGGGCTGTGTGTGGCCGGCAGGTCCCATCTGGGTCCCTGTGAGGCCTGGGGATCCAAGGCACGGGGTTGTTCCCACCGTGTGTGCCTGCGGCACCGTTGGGTCCTAACTCAGTGGAAAGGCTCACGGCCCAGGGCGTGCTGAGTGGGCACTGAACAGGGGACGGGCCGTGTGTAGTTCCAGGGAGCCCTCTGAGCTTTTTCTGGAAGGAGCTTCTATCACCAGGGCTGTGCTCTTGAAGCTGGGTGAACACCTGCTGGTCATGGCACTGGGCGATTCCTGCCCAGGTGGGCTGCTGGGCTGGGAGCGCCAGAGGCACCTTCTGGGTCCTGGAATCCACAGAGCTGCAGAGCAGCCCGGGAGTGGGTGGGACCGCAGCTGCCCGGAGCAGAGTGTGTTGTGTGCGCATCAGGCAGCTGGGCCACCACTGAAATAAGCAGTAAGTAGACTCCTGGGATCGGTCAGTCCCCTGCAGGTGGGCCTTGAAGCGACCTTCCCTTCCAGAGGGGAGTGACCCTGCCCCTAAAGCTGTGTGGTGTCCAGGGACCCGCGGAGCACATCCTGAGAGCCCCCCTGTCCCTTCCTGCCCCTGCTGGCAGTCCCTGGTTTGGGAGGGTGGAACTGCCCATGGGACACATCTCAAATGGAGCCATGACTGTGCGCCTGGGTACAGCTGGCGGCCGTAGAGCCAGCGGCTGGGGCCTCAGGCGGCCATTTGGCCGTGGCTCAGGGTGATGCCCAGCTCTGCCACTAGCAGGGCGACACGGGGCCAGCCCCTCCCTCTGGAGCCTCAGCTCTGAGCCCCTCATTGGGCTGGGGTGCTGAGACCTCCACCGTGAAGGAGGCCACTGGCCCAGCCCCGCTCGGGGGCCTGCCACCCTGAAGTCAGAATCTGCTGAGTTTTTAGGCGGCGTGTTTCTATCCACGAGTTCTTGCTACACGCCAGTGTTTAAAAGGAAAAAGTGACCTTTCATTTTTTTTTTCTTGAGACTTAAGAGTGAGTAAACTGCATACCACTGATTTTTTAAACAGCAGACTGCACGGCTGTGGAGTGGCACAGGTGTCTGTTCACGCTGTGCGGGCGCAGCGCTGGCTTCTGAGGCGGTGCCCGCGGTGAGACCTGCAGCCGCCCGCACGCAGCCAGAGCCGTGGGTGCCCGGCCTGTTTCTACCTTCTGTTGAACCACTTTGATTTGGGGAGAGAAAAGAATAGATATTCGAGAGGCAGAGTTACAGAGAGTCAGAGAGAGAGAGAGAGAGAGAGAGAGAGAGAGAGAGGTCTTCCATCCACTGGTTCATTCCCCAGATGGCCACTATAGCCGGAGCTGGGCTGATTCGAAGTCAAGAAACAGGAGCTTCTTCCAGGTCCCCACATGGGTGCAGGGGCCCAAGGACTTGGGCCATCCTCCACTGCTTTCTCAGGCCACAGCAGAGAGCTGGATTGGAAGTCGAGCATCAGGGACTCAAACAGGAACCCTACATGGGATGCCGGTGCTGCAGGTGGTGGCCTTACCAGCTACGCCACCAGCGTCATGGAGTAGCGGATAAAGCCATTGCCTGCAGTGCTGGCATCCCTTATGGGCTCCAATTCAAGTCCCAGCTGCTCTACTTCTGATCCAGCTCTCTGCTGTGGCCTGGGAAAACAGCAGAAGATGGCCCAAGTGCTTGGGACCCTGCACCCGCATGGGAGACCCAGAAGAAGCTCCTGGCTCCTGGCTTTGGATCTGCATAACTCCAGCCACTGCAGTCATTTGGGGAGTGAACCAGCAGATGGAGTCTCTCTCTCTCTCTCTCTCTCTCTCTCTCTCTGTAACTCTGTCTTTCAAATAAATGAATAAATCTTTAAATAAAAAAAAGTTTTACATCCAGTTATTCTCCTACTGGTACTATATTACGGGCAGGTTTTCTGTGTCACTGAGTAGAGATCTGCTTCATTTTTCTGTTTTTATATTTTAATAAACTTTTTAACTGTAAAGTACACAAATAAGAGTGCAAAGACTACTAAAAGATCAAAGTAAAACCACTCTGGTACCCAGTACCCAGGTCAAGATGTTACACTTTTGTTTCCTTCCTTTCTAGACTAAAATTGCTGTTTTTCTTGCCTTATTTCACTGGCTAGGACCTTAGTATAGTGTTGACTAGAAGTGGAGACCACAGGGTAGGTTTGGGGACAGTAGTTTAAATGCCACTTCAGATGCCTGTATCCCATAATGGAGTGTCTGGGGTTGAGTCCACTTCCAGGTCTAGCTTCCTGCTAATCTGTACCCTCCCAGGCTGCTGCTGATGGCTCAGGCACTTGGGACCCTGCCATCCTCATGGAAGACTTGGATGTTGATGAGTGTGATCTTTTTCGGCCTTTGTTGCAGTGGGAGGATACCAGGAGCTGCTGAATAAGTACTTTGATGCCATCCCCAGTGTCATCAGTGATGGCAACTGGACTGCCAAGCCAGAGTGCTACCTCCCTCGCCCGGATGCTTTCCACATTTTCCGTGATCCCGTCTCTGGGGACATCCCCTGGCCAGGACTCCTCTTCGGTGTCTCTTCCCTCACCTTCTACTTCTGGAGTGCGGATCAGGTAATTAGAGGCCTTGTCACTAAAACCACTGCTCATGGGGTCTGGGGGTGTGCCCGACATTGCAGCCCCCAGCACAGTCTGCAGCTAGAAGGAACTGTGGACCTGTCCACTCCGTGGTCAGATTTCCCCGACCAATTTGTATTTATTGCCCAAATAGCAGTGTAAGAAGTTCCATGGAAATGCGATTTTCAGGGTGGTTGTTTGACACAGTGGTTCTTGGGACATCTGCATCCCGTATTGGAGTGCCTGGGTTTGAGTGTCGGCTCCACTTCTGATCCCAGCTTCCTGCTCACGTGCAGCCTGGGAAGCAGCAGATGAAGGCGCAAGCAGCTGGGCTCCTGCCAGCCACGTGGGAGACCTGGACTGAGTTCCCAGCTCCTGGCTTCAGCCATTGCAAATAACTTAGGGAGTGAATTAGTGGGTGGAAGATCTCCCTCTCTCTCTCTCTCTCTCTCTCTCTCTCTCTCTCTCTGCATTTGTCTCTCTCCCTTTCAAATAAAATGAAAATAAATAAATACAAATTAAACTGTTTCTTCCACAGCCCCATCTACAACATATCAACTCTTGAATTTTTCCTTCCTATTTTGTCTCAAAAAGCACAATTTTGTTGGAAATGAAAAATGGCTATTTTGCTCTGCTTGTAACAGTGATACATTCTTTTAAAATATCATTCTAGTGAAATGTACATCAGAAGAATGATGATGAGGCATCTATGTGACCAGTACCCTAGTTAAGAACCAGCACATAGGGGCTGGCGCCGTGGCGCAGTAGGTTAATCCTCCACCTGGGGCGCCAGGATAACATGAGCACTGGTTCTAGTCCTGGTTGTTCCTCTTCCAGTCCAGCTCTCTGCTGTGGCCTGGGAAGGCAGTGAAGGATGGCACAAGTGCTTCGGCTCCTGCACCTGCGTGGGAGACAAGGAGGAAGCACCTGGCTCCTGGCTTCAGATCGGCATAGCTCTGGCCATTGCGGCTGTTTGGGGAGTGAACCAATGGACAGAACACCTTTCTCTCTCTCTCTGTCTCTCTCTCTCACTGTCTGTAACTCTACTTGTCAAATAAATAAATAAAATCTTTAAAAAACAAAAAAGCAGCAGCACATAGTCATTACCTGAGAATAAAAATGCCACATCCTCACTGGCAGAGTGTCACACTATAAAGAAAAGTTCAAACATAAAATCACCAAAATCCCATAAAAAGTGATACACAGTATCTTAGTGAACCTGCTGCCAGATGCCTTTTAGTGCATAAAGCAAATAGGCATGTATGCATTATTTTACATAACTAGAATTATGCTGCTGCTGTTCTCTGACATCTCTTGGTTTTCTTTTAACTCATAAACATGTTTCAAACATCTTTTCATGTCAGTAAACATCTATAAACATTTTCCTTTTTAGGGATTTTTAAAATTTTTATTGGAGAGGCAGAGACAGACAGATAAAATAAAAAGTGCTCCCATCTATCTGCTGGTTCTCTGCCCATCCCCAGATGCCCACAAATGGCCAGGGCTGGGCCACAGAGAACTGGGAGGCAGGAACTCAATCCAGGCCTCCCGCATGGGTGATGGGAACCCACCCACTTGAGCCATCACCTGCTGCTCCCAGAGTGCACATGAGCAGGAGTGGGGCTGGGACTCACACCCAGGCACTGCCACATGGGTGCACGTGTCCTGACAGCACCTACCCAGCAGCCTGAGTGTCCACCTCAAGACCTCATTTCAGGATGGTAGCCCCTCTGCTGTGTATGGCTACCAGAACAAAGTCAGCAGTGAGTTCACGGGTGTGATTTCCAGTGTTCACCATCACAGTCCCTGATACTCCATTCTTGGGTGTGATCTCTGTTCCACCTGTCTGACCCCTAGTGACCTTATATGCTTGGTTCTTCTGATAAGTAATGCTTCTTAAATGTCATGTCCTAATTCTTTATCATTTATGTACAGAAATGCAAATTTTTTAAAGATTTACTTATTTATTTGAAAGTGTTACACAGAGAGAGGAGAGGCAGTGAGAGAGAGAGGTCTTCCTTCTGGTGGTTCACTCCCCAATGGCCGCAATGGATGGAGCTGTGCCAATCCGAAGCTGGGACCCAGGAGCTTCTTCTGGGTCTCCCACACAGGTGCAGGGGCCCAAGGTCTTGGGCCATCTTCTACCGCTTTCCCAGGCCATAGCAGAGCGGGATGGGAAGTGGAGCAGCCGGGTTTTGAACTGGCGCCCATATGGGATGCCAGCCCTTCAGGACAGGTCGTTAACCCGCTGCACCACAGTGCCAGGCGCGCAAATTTATATTTCTTCTTTTTCAGCTACCTAGATACTATCATTAATACTAAAAACTTTAGGCCTGTGCCGCGGCTCAAGGCTTATCCTCTGCCTGCGGCACCAGCACCCTGGGTTCTAGTCTCGGTTGGGGCGCCGGATTCTGTCCCAGTTGCTCCTCTTCCAGTCCAGCTCTCTGCTATGGCCCAGGATCGCAGTGCATGGGCCCTGCACCCCATGGGAGACCAGGAGAAGCACCTGGATCCCGGCTTCGGATCAGCGTGGTGCACCGGCTGCAGTGTGCCAGCTTCAGCGGCCATTGTGGGGTGAACCAACGGAAAAGGAAGACCTTTCTCTCTGTTTCTCTCTCTCTCACTGTTCACTCTGCCTTTCAAAAAAAAAGAAAAAATATTAAAAACTTTATATAAATTTTAATTTACGTAGTATATCATCTATGAATAATAAAAAGCTGAATCTTTGTTTCTCTCCTTGAGCCTTTAGCTTCTTTGTCTTTTCTCACAGTGCCAGCTTGGATGTCCACATGTAACAATATTATCTGTAGTCAGAGATGTCAGTACTCCCTCTGGAAGCAACCATGACAGAAAAGTCAGAGCCCTCCAGAATCCAAGCGGTGCAACTAACAGGCTAGGTTATATGGTGATATCAATTTGTGTATCTTAGTTGTATAAAATTTTCTATACCAAGCAAACGAAATATTAACATTCTTTTCAAGCATATTTACATTTAAAAATTGGCCATAATTAGGTTATAAAAGAGGTTTTAGATTACTAATCAGTGGATAGATATCAAACACTGTGTTCAGACTAATGAAAATTAGAAAGTAAAAGCTAAAGAACAGTTTCTAAAATCGCTTGAATCTGAAAATTAAGTAGCATGTTATTAAGTAGCTTGTGGACTGGAAAGTAAAAAAATCACATTTAGAACTGAATGGCAATGAAAACACTGCACGCCAACTTTTTTTTTAAAAAAAGATTTGTTTATTTGAAAGTCAGAGCTACATAAGAGGGGGGGGGGAGAGAGAGAGAGAGAGAGAGAGAGAGAGAGAGAGAGAGAGAGGTCTTCCATCCTCTGGTTCACTCTCCAATTGGCCACAGCGGCCAGAGCTGCACTGATCTGAGGCCAGGATCCAGGAGCTTTTTCCAGGACTCCCACGTGTGTGCAGGGGCCCAAGAACTTTTGCCATCTTCTACTGCTTTCCCAGGCCACAGCAGAGAACTGGATTTGATGTAGAGCAGCCGGGACTCAAACCAGCACCCATATGGGATGCTGGCACCACGAGCGGCGGCTTTATGGGCTACACCGCAGGACCGGCCCTTTGATACATTTCTAAACTTATCTTCAATGCATAAATTCCTGGGAAATTATGTATTGGCATTTTGGGCAAAAGAAGAAATTTTGTATGCAAAAATAAAGCAATCAATGACTAGAAATAGTAATCAAAAACATCTCTCCCAAAGCTCTAAGCCAGATAGCTTTGCTAATAACGTCTACTAAATGTCTAATATTTTACAAGGTGTTCCAGAAAATAAATAAAAGCAAAAACTGCCCATATCATTTCGTGATTCCGGGGTAATCTTGATTCCAAAGCTGTGAGGAAAATACAAGACAGCAAGCCCGGGGGAAACCTCCTGTCGCAGGGATCTCACAGTCTCTCAGCCTGGGTGCACTGAACAGGGAGTCGCCTGCACCGAGGTAGCCGCAGCCCCGCACGGGCCGTGCAAGCAGAGGCACTGGTGAGCGGACTGCAGCCCACCGCCAGGATCTGGCAAGGGTCCAGCCCAAAAGGCAAGGCCAACTGAGCCTGGGAGGACAGAGGTCAGGTGGGGAGGGTGCCTGCCGAGCCCAGGTGCAGGGAACCTGGGGGAGAGATGGGGATCTGCCTGCCGGGGCTCCCCGGGCAGGCGGGGTCCAGGTCAGGCGGCCTTGCCAGCAGCGGCTCCTCAGGGCGCTCGCGGGCAGGGCCGTCACGGGCGGCGGGGCTGCTCCCTTCTCCCCGGGCGCCGGCTGCAGGCACCCCTGCTGTCAGCGCCGGGCTTCTGGGGCAGCCGGGAGGGGCGGGACACTCGGGCTTCCTGGGCCGGCAGCCGCTGGGTCGCAGGAGCGCCCTCTTCAGGCAGGGAGCTGTGGTGCCGTGCTCCCGCTGCCCCGCATCAGTGCGCAGGCGCAGAGAACAACCCGCGCCACTTCTGGACGCTCAGCAGCCGTGGAGCCGCTTGGGGACCGCCCCCAGGGCTGGCCGCCTTTGCGCTGTCGCCAGCGTTCCTTTCTGATTGGTTGGTGCCTTCCACAGTACCCAATGGAAGTGAACCTCTCAGGAGCCCTCATTTGAATAGCGGGGCTATAAATATGCTGCCCGGGGTTGCGTCAGCCATCTTGTTGTGGTTAAGTTCTGAGGCGGAGGGTGGTCTCCTGCAGGATGTCCAGCGCGCCAGGCTTGACCTTCAGGACCGGAAGATGCTGTGGAGAGGCCCGAGGGAAGAAAGGGCCGGCACAGGGACACGAGGGCTCCAGGTGCCGGGCGGGTCCGCCTCCCGCCTGGAGAACGTCCCTGGTGCCTGGTGCCCGGTGCCGCGCGTCGCGTCGCCATCCCCGCGCTGCCCCTGAGGCCCGGTGAGTCCTGTGGTCAGCGTCTGTGGGGGCGTCGCGGGGTGGGGGTCGTGACCGGAGGCCCGGGACGCTCTCCCGGGGGTGGGAGCCGGGAGGAAGCCTCCAGGACGCTGGGAGTGTGCGTGTCGGGGACTCGGTGCTGCTCGGGGGGCGGCTGGTCTGCTGGGTGTCCTGCTGCGGGTGCTGCCGGGGCAGTGAGTTCCTGAAGTTGGAATAGAGGGAGGAGTTGTGTTTTTTTTGTTTTTTTTTTTTTGTTTTTTTTTTTTTTTTGTCGTTGGTCAGGGTTAAATTCCACGTGAGAATTACGACCTGCGCTGTGTTTTCATTAAGATTGTGTGTGTGTGTGTGTGTGTGTGTGTGGTGTATTGTGTAAGGTTTCCTTGCAAAGCTTCTGTTTGTCATGCTTTGGGCTTATCGTTGGGAAGTATTGGGTGCAGAATCATGTTACCTCTTGTGCGATGGTTTTTAGCGTGACTAGTATTCATATTTAGGGCGTGTTGTTGCGGTGTTGTTGCGGTGTTGGTTTGTATAACTGCCTGGTCTACTGAAGGGCGTCCTGAAACTTGGAGGTCACGTGTTGGGGTTTTGGGTGCCTTCCATCCAGTTGGGCGGGTGTGTAGAATGATGTGAAGGGTGGGTGGTGATAAGGTAGAAATTGTTACTGGGTTTTAGAATGCAGAAGATGGAGTGACTTGAGGTTGAGGAAGTTGGTCTTTGTGGTTGTCCAGCTGTGGTGTCCTAGTGTTGAAACTTGGTTAATGTGGGTGCTGGTGTGGTTGGTTGGTCATCGTTACACTTTTTTTTTTTTTACTTGATTTTTTAAAATTTTTACTTGAAAAATTTTTTTTTTAGTTTATCAATTTTTTTGTTTTTGAGGTAGCATTCTTGGTTCCCATTGTGGTCGAAGGCTTAGTGCTGCACCAAGTGAAGAGTTCAACAAATACAGAGTGAAAAGCCCATAGCTGAGCGGGAGTGTAGGCAAGGGCTGTAAATGGTCATCAGATGAAAAGGTTCTCAAATTCAACCTAAATTTTAAAAGTCACAGAATCATTAAAACTGTAGTAGTGTCTAATTCTCCAGTGTGACAGAGATTGAAACCAAAATTTGTGGGGCCAGTGCTGTGGTAAAGCAGTAAAGCTTCTTCCAAGTCTCCCATGGGAGTGCAGGGTCCCAACTCTTGGGCCATCCTCCACTGCCTTCCCAGGCCACAGCAGAGAGCTGATCGGAAGTTCAGAAGCCAGGACTCGAACCGGCACCCATATGGGATGCCGGCACTGAAAGCCACAGCTTTCACCCACTGCGCTAAGGCGCTGGGCCCTCAAACACTTCTCTATCTTGATTTAGGTGCATATTGTGTATCTATTTTATCTAACCCCTGTAGGTGTTTGAGTTTGCTTTTATATTTTCGTTAGCCTGCTGCAGTTGAACAGGCATTATTCTGAGACATTTTAAAACACAGATTTCAGATTTAAATTGTTAGACAATATAGAGCTAAAAGGAAGAGAGATTGGGCCGGCACCCTGGCTCACTTGGTTAATCCTCTGCCTGTGGCACCAGCATCCCATATGGGTGCTGGGTTCTAGTCCTGGTTACTCCTCTTCCAGTCCAGCTCTCTTCCAATGCAGTGGAAGATGGCCCAAGTGCTTGGGCCCCTGCACCTGCATGGAAGACCAGGAAGAAGCACCTAGCTCCTGGCTTTGGATCGGCACAGTGCCGGCCGTGGCGGCCATTTGGGAAGTGAACCAACGGAAGGAAGACCTTTATGTCTCTCTCTCTCTGTCTATAACTCTACCTGTCAAAAAATTTTTTTTAAAAAAGGAAGATAGATTAATTTTATGAAGCTGAAGATATTAATGCTAAAACTTAGCAACTATAGCATAGAAAAATAATAAAATTAAAGACTAATCTCATTTTTAAATATCAATGCAAAAATGTTAAGGTAGTAGACATGAATCCCAAAATACATTAAAAAATTATAGAGCTGGGCATTGTGGTACAGCATGTTCAATCGTCACTGCTTGGAATGCCCATGGCTGCTATCAGGGTGCCAAATCGAGTCCCAACTGCTCTGTTTCCAATCCAGCTTCCTGCTAGTGCATCCTGGGTGGCGGCGAATGATGGCTCAAGTGCTTGGGCCACTGCCACCCATGTGGAAGACCCATAGGGAGCTTCTGTCTCCTGGCTTTGATCTGGGCCAACTCTGGCTATTGTAGGCACTTGGGGAATGAACCAGTGGAAGGTTTCTCTCTTTTCTCTTCTCTTCTTCTCGCTCTCTTTCTCTCTCTCCCTCCCAAAGTAGATGAAAATAAATAAGCATGTTAAGAAAACACTGCATGGGCCGACATTGTGGCATAGTGAGTTAAGCAGCCCCCTGTGACACCGGCATCCCATATGGGCACTGGTTTGCATCCTTGCTGCTCCACTTCCAATGAAGCTCCCTGCTAATGCGCTCAGAAAAGCAGCAGAGGAGGGCCCAAGTGCTTGGGCCCCTGCAGCCATGTCAGAGACCTGGAAGAAGTGCCTGGCTCCTGGATTCAGCTGGCCCAGCACCAGCTGTTGCAGCCATTTGGGGAGTGAGCCAACAAATGGAAGATTGTGTGTGTGTGTGTGTCTCCCTCTTTTTCTCTCTCTAAATCTGACTTTCAAATACATAAATAAATCGTTAAAAACAGAGAGATGGGGCCAGTGCTGTGACATAGCAGGTAATGTGTGATGATTCTGACTGCTCACCATCTTCACCAATCTTTTTTTTTTTAAGATTGATTTGAGAGGTAGAGTTACAGACAGTGAGAGGGAGATACAGAGAGAAAGGTCTTCCTTCCAGTGGTTCACTCCCCTAATGGCTGCAACAGCTGGAGCCGTGCCAATCTAAAGCCAGGAGCCAAGAGCTTCTTCCGGGTCTCCCATGCGGGTTCAGGGGTCCAAGGACATGGGCCATCTGGTACTGCATTCCCACGCCATAGCAGAGAGCTGGATTGGAAGGGGAGCAGGCAGGTTTCGAGCCGGCACCCATATGGGCTGCAGGAACTTCAAGTCGAGACATTAACCTGCTGTGCCACAGCGCTGGCCCCTTCACCAATATTTTACCATCTTTGAGCTACATCAGCTGACCACATACTGTGTATGTGGACCTATTTTTGGACTCCATTTTTCTGCAGTAATCTGTCCTAATGCTAGCCCTAAAGTGTCTTGATTGCTGTCCCTTTATAGTAAAAGTGTTAAGTAGGCAGTTTTACAGTTTCGATGTGTCTCCTCCAAAATTCAGAGGTTGAAACTTAATGGCCAGTGTGCTGGCTTAAGTAGCAGGCCTTTAACAGGTGGTGAGGCCATTCAGCTTCTCCTCCCATGAATGGGATTAAGGCCCACACGAGGGCAGCATTAGGTTAGGTTCTCTCGCCCTGCCACACTCACCAGCCCATACAGAATCCGTAACTTTGGAACATCTCCATTCACTTGGATCTTCTATAATTTCTCTGCTTTCTAGTTTTCACTGTGTATATTGTGCACCTAAATTCATTGCTACGTATTCTATTCTTGTTGGAATTGTTTTCCTTCTTCTCTACTACAACTATAATCTCCCTCGAAGCCCTGCTTTAGCTGCCTCTTGGAAATTTTGATATATTGTGTTTTCATTTATATTCAGTTCAAAACATTTTCTTATTTGCTTGTGTTTTCTTTGATCCATGGGTTACTTGCAAGTGTGCTGTTTGATTTCCAAGTATTTGGGATTTTGCTTACTCTCTTGTTATTGATTTCTCACTTCCTTTCTCTGTGATCTAAACATATCCGCTGTCAGATTTGTCTTGAAATTGATGATACTTCTGTATTCATACGAATTTTTGTCTCCCTCTTCCAGAGTGTATTTGTGTATTTCCGTTGTGTACACACATTCAAGTATTCAGTGTCTTCTATATGAAAGAAGGATATTAAAATCTTCCGTTACAGGTTGGGTGTTTAGCCTAGCACGTCCCATATTGGAGTACCGGAGTCTGATAGCTGGTTTCAGCTGAGGACTGCAGCTTCCCGCTGGTGCCTTCCCTGGGAGGCAGCAGTAAGGGCTCAAGAAGCTGGGCTCCTGCACCCTCATGGGAGAGAGACCTGGATGGAGCTCCTGGCTCCAGTCTTCATCCTTGGCCCAGCCCTGGCTGTTGTGGGCATTTGGAGAGTGTGAACCAGTGGGTGAAAGCTCTGTTTCTCTTTCTCTCTCCACACCACCCAACATACATTTTTTAAATTGAACCATCAGTTACGATTTTGTAGTTGTCCTTCCCTCCTTCCCCGTAATACTTTTTGTTGCTTCATAAGTGTTGGAGTTCCGGTATAAGGCACTTACACATTTATGCTTATTATGGCTTCTTGAGGAATTAACCCATCAGTCATGGTGCAGTGTCCCCTTGTGTAAATCTCTGAGTGTGCCCCTTCCCTTGACGTTTGCATTGTTATTACTTTAGCCCACACCAGCTTTCTCATGCTTAGAATTTGTCACATCTTTAATCTCTGCATGTATTTGAAGTGAATCCCCTTGTAGAGCAAATATAGTTGGATCTTGATTTTTTTAATCTAGTCTGACAGTTACTGCCTTTTAATTTGAATGCTTAGTTCATTTACATTTTCTAAAGATTTCTTTATTTTAAAGGCAGGGAGAGAGAGAGAAAGAAAGAGAGAGAAAGAGAAAGAGAAAGGAGAGAGAGAAATCTTCCATGTACTGATTCACTCCCCATGACTTTAGCTGTAGCAGGTCCGGGGCCAGGCTGAAGCCAGGAGCCAGGAGCTTTTCTGGGTCTCCCAGATAGATCCAGGGGCCAAGCATTGGGGCCATCCTCTGTTGCTTTCCCAGGCCATTAGTAGGGAGCTGGAGCAGAAGTGCAGCAGCCAGAACTCAAACCAGTGCCCATAAGGATACCAGTGTTGGAAGCAGCAGCTCATCCCACTATGCCACAGCACCAGCCCCAGGCCATTTACATTTAACAGCATCATCAGTGTGGCTAGAAATAAAATTTAATATTCTATTTTAATTCCTTTTTGTTCTGGAAATTCTTATATATGTTCTTAACCTATTGTCGCTCCCCCTCTTCGTGGAGGAACGACACAGGACCCTGAGTTGTTCTTTTGCCTGCTAGGCCCTTCCCGGGTTTGTTGCTGGTTCTTCCTGGGTTGGCTGCCATCCCTCCACCTCCGTGGAGGGGCGGGCCCCCCTGCCACTTTCCCCACTTCCGCGGGGGAGCGGCACACCGCCGGCCGGCTCTCGGGGGCTGCTCAGGTGTTCCTTCAGATAGATGTTCCTGGTGCATGTTGTCTCTCTCCTCCTTTATAGTCCTCTCCACCAATCCCAACTCTGCTACCCACACGCCGAGCACGCTGCTCTCCTCCAATCAGGAGCAGGATCAGCTCCTGCAGGTTATTGGTCGAACTGGAGGCAGTTGCGTAGAAGCTGTTTACTCCTCTCCCAGCACCATATTGTGGGAGAGCAGATGCATAGAATAAGTCTTAATTCCAGTAACTTAGTCTAGCCCGAGTTGCTCCCCACACCTATCACAACCTACTTCCAATTACTATTGAGCCACTTTATGTAATAAGAAGTCCTTTGACACATTTTCTCCTTCCATCGCTTTGATTATATTTTTTTAAGATTTTTTAAATTTATTTGAGAGGTAGAATTACATACAATGAGAGGGAGAGACAGAGAGAAAGGTCTTCCTTCCACTGGTTCACTCCCCAAATGGCCACAATGGCCAGATCTGCACGATCCGAAGCCAGGAGCCTGGAGCTTCTTCAAGGTCTCCCATGCGGGTGCAGGGCCCCAAGCACTTGGGCCATCATCCACTACTTTCCCAAGCCACAGCAGATGGCTGGATGGGAAGAGGAGCAGCTGGGACTCGAACTGGTGACCACATGGGATGCCGACGCCGCAGGCAGAGGATTAACCTACTGTGCCATGGCGCTGGCCCCAGATTATTTTTGTCATATTTTACATCTGTATACATTGGAGACTCCTACACATAGTCATATAATTTTTTTGCTTTATTGCCTTTTATAAAAATTTTTTTTGAGAGAGAGAAAGTGCTCCCCACCAAGGGTTCACTCAACGAATGCCTACAGCGGCCCAGGCTGGGTCAGGGCCAACACCAGGAGCTGGGAACACAATTGACATCTCCCATATGTGTGGCAGGAGTCCACACCTGAGCCGTCCCTGCTGCCTCCCAGAGTCTGCATCGTGAGGTGCTAGAGCCAGGAGCCCAAGCTGGGTGTCAGACCCAGGCATTTTAATACAAGATGTGAGCAGCTTAATTGGTGTCTTATTTGCTAGCCAAATCTTGCCCCTTATTGACTTTAATGAAATTAAGATACGAGATAGGTGTTTGGCCTAGTAGTTACAATGCTGTTTGGGACACTCATATCACATATCAGAATACCTGGGTTCAGACCCTGGCTCCACTCCTAATTTCAGTTTTCAGCTAATGCACACTCTGGCAGCCAGTAAGTGCTAGCTCAAGTAGCTGGGTCCCTGCCACTCCCATGGGAGACCCAAAGTGAATTCCTGACTCCCAGCTTGGGCCTGGCCCAGCCTCAGCTGTTGCAGGCATGTGGGGTATAAATCAGCAGATGGGAGCTCTCTGTCTCTTTCTCTCTCTGTCTCTAATTCTGTCTCTGTGTGTGTGTGTGTGAGTGTGTGTGTATCTCTGCCTCTCAGACAAATAAAATAGTATTTCTTTAAAAATGAAAAACTGGGGCTGGTGCTGTGGTGCAGTAGGCTAGACCTCCACCTGTGGCACGGGCATCCCATATGGAAGCCGGTTCTACTCCCAGCTGCTCCTCTTCCTATCCAGCTCTCTGCTATGGCCTGGGAAAGCCATAGAAGTTGGCCCAAAGGCTTGGGCCCCTGCACCCACATAGGAGACCCATGAGAATACCTGGTTCCTGGCTTAAGATTGGCCCAGATCCACTGGCCAGAGTTCTGGATTGACTTTTTCTTTTTTTTTTATTAATATTTATTTGAGAGTTACAGGGAGACATAGAGAGAGAGAGAGAGAGAGAGAGGTCTTCCATCCACTGGTTCACTCCCCAGATGCCCTAACTGCTGGAGCTGTGCTGATCCGGGACAACGAGCCATGAGCCAGGAGCTTCTGGGTCTCCCACGTGGGTGCAGGGGCCCAAGGACTTGGGCCATCTTCTACTGCTTTCCCAGGCCATAGCAGAGACCTGGATTGGAAGAGGAGCAGCTGGGACTCGAACCAGCGCCGATGCTTCAGGCCAGGGCGTTAACCCACTGTGCCACAGTGCCGGCTGCACAGATTGACTGTTTTTCTATTACTAGTTTTGTTTTTAATTTTTTAAAATTTATTTATTTGAGAGTCAGAGTTACAGACAGAGGGAGAAACAGAAAGGTCTTCCCATCTGCTGGGCTGATCTGAAGCCAGGAGCCAGGAGCTTCTTCTGGGTCTCACACTTGGGTGCAGGGGCCCGAGGACTTGGGTCATCTGCTGCTTTCTGGATCAGAAGAGGAGCAGCTGGGACTTGAACCAGCACCAATAGGGTTTACCAGTGCCACAGACAGAGGCTTACCTACTATGCCACAGTGGTCGGCTTCCTCTTTACCTCTTTTTTTAATTTATTTTTTATTTTTATTTTTTGACTGGCAGAGTGGATAGTGAGAAAGAGAGAGAGACAGAGAGAAAGGTCTTCCTTTTCCGTTGGTTCACCATCCAATGGCCGGTGCGGCCAGCGCACCGCGCTGATCCAAAGGCAGGAGCCAGGTGCTTCCTCCTGGTCTCCCATGGGGTGCAGGGCCCAAGCACTTGGGCCATCCTCCACTGCACTGCCGGGCCACAGCAGAGAGCTGGACTGGAAGAGGAGCAACCGGGACAGAATCCGGCGCCCCAACCAGGACTAGAACCCGGGGTCCTGGCATCGTAGGTGGAGGATTAGCCTAGTGAGCCACAGCGCTGGCCTCTTTCCCTCTTTTTTTTAAGATTTCTTTATTTTATTTTAAAGGCAGAGTTACAGAGAAGTGGGGGGAGGGGTCTTCCATCTGATGATTCCCTCCCCAGATAGCCACAATGGCCGTAGTTGGGCCGATCCGAAGCCAGGAGCCAGGAGTTTCTTCGGGTCTCCCACGTGGGTGCAGGGTCCCAAGGACTTGGGCCATCTTCTACTGCTTCCCCCGGCCATTGCAGAGAGCTGGATCGGAAGTGGAGAGGCAGGCCTAGAACCGGCGTCCTGATGAGATGCCGGCACTGCAGGCTGTGGCTTTACTCACTACTCCACAGTGGCAGCCCCCACTAGTTTAAGATGCTAGTTTATTCTCTTCTACCCTCTTGTTTGTGATAGAAATTAGCCATGATTTTGTTGCTTTGGTTTTCAAGATTTTCTCTCTCTTTTTTTTTTTTTTTAAGATTTTTATTTATTTATTTGAGAGGTAGAGTTACACACAGAGAGATAGGTCAGGTGGGGGAGGGTGCCTGCTGAGCCCGAGTCCCGGGAACCTGGGGGAGAGATGGGGACCTGCCTGCCGGGGCTCCCCGGGCAGGCGGGGTCCGGGTCAGCAGCGGCTCCTCAGGGCGCTCGCGGGCAGGGCCGTCACGGGCAGCCGGGGCTGCTCCCTTCTCCCCGGGCGCCGGCTGCAGGCACCGCTGCTGTCATCACCGGGCTTCTGGGGCAGCCGGGAGGGGCGGGACACTTGGGCTTCCTGGGCCGGCAGCCGCTGGGTCGCAGGAGCGCCCTCTTCAGGCAGGGAGCTGTGGTGCCGTGCTCCCGCTGCCCCGCATCAGTGCGCAGGCGCAGAGAACAACCCGCGCCACCTCAGGATGCTCAGCAACCATGGAGCGGCTCCAGGACGGCCCCCAGGGCTGGCAGCCTTTGCGCTGTCGCCAGCGTTCCTTTCTGATTGGTTGGTTGGTGCCTTCCACGGTACCCAATGGAAGTGAACCTCTCAGGAGCCCTCATTTGAATAGCACGCCTGGGGCTGCTGTGTTGTTCCTGCGGTTATGTTCTGAGATGGAGGGTTGTCACCTGCAGGGTGTCCAGCGCGCCAGGCTTGACCTTCAGGACAAGAAGATGCTGTGGAGAGGGCCGGCGCCGCGGCTCAATAGACTAATCCTCCACCTTGCGGCGCCCGCACACGGGGTTCTAGTCCCGGTCGGGGCGCCGGATTCTGTCCCGGTTGCCCCTCTTCCAGGCCAGCTCTCTGCTGTGGCCCGGGAGTGCAGTGGAGGATGGCCCAAGTGCTTGGGCCCTGCACCCCATGGGAGACCAGGAGAAGCACCTGGCTCCTGCCATCGGATCAGCGCGGTGCGCTGGCCGCAGCGGCCAATGGAGGGTGAACCAACGGTAAAGGATAGACCTTTCTCTCTCTCTCACTGTCCACTCTGCCTGTAAAACAAACAAACAAACAAACCGCTGTGGAGAGGCCCGAGGGAAGAAAGGGCCGGCACACGGACACGAGGGCTCCAGGTGCCGGGCGGGTCCGCCTCCCGCCTGGAGAACGTCCCTGGTCCCGGTGCCCGGTGCCGCGCGTCGCGTCGCCATCCCCGCGCTGCCCCTGAGGCCCGGTGAGTCCTGTGGTCAGCGTCTGTGGGGGCGTCGCGGGGTGGGGGTCGTGACCGGAGGCCCGGGACGCTCTCCCGGGGGTGGGAGCCAGGAGGAAGCCTCCAGGACGCTGGGAGTGTGCGTGTCGGGGACTCGGTGCTGCTCGGGGGGCGGCTGGTCTGCTGGGTGTCCTGCTGCGGGTGCTGCCGGGGCGGTGAGGTCCTGAAGTTGGAATAGAGGGAGGATTTTTTTTTTTTGTCATTGGTCAGGGTTAAATTCCACGTGACAATTACTGCCTGCGCTGTGTTTTCATTAAGATTGTGTGTGTGTGTGTGTTGTGTGTGTGTGTGGTGTGTTGTGTAAGGTTTCTTGCAACGCTTCTGTTTCTCATGCTTTGGGCTTATCGTTGGGAAGTATTGGGTGCGGAATCGTGTTACCTCTTGTGCGACGGTTTTTAGCGTGACTAGTATTCATATTTAGGGCGTGTTCTTGCGGTGTTGTTGCGGTGTTGGTTTGTATAACTGCCTTGTCTACTGAAGGGTGTCCTGAAACTTGGGGGTCACATGTTGGGGTTTTGGGTGCCTTCCAGTTGGGCGGGTGTGTAGAATGATGTGAAGGGTGGGTGGTGATAAGGTAGAAATTGTTACTGGGTTTTAGAATGCAGAAGATGGAGTGACTTGAGGTTGAGGAAGTTGGCCTTTGTGGTTGTCCAGCTGTGGTGTCCTAGTGATGAAAGTTGGTTAATGTGGGTGCTGGTGTGGTTGATTGGTCATCGTTACACTTTTTTTTTTTACTTGATTTTTTAAAATTTTTACTTGAAAAATTTTTTTTTTAGTTTATCAATTGTTTTTTTGTTTTTGAGGTAGCATTCTTGGTTCCCATTGTGGTCGAAGGCTTAGTGCTGCACCAAGTGAAGAGTTCAACAAGTACAGAGTGAAAAGCCCGTAGCTGAGCAGGAGTGTAGGCAAGGGCTGTAAATGGTCATCAGATGAAAAGGTTCTCAAATTCAACCTAAATTTTAAAAGTCACAGAATCATTAAAACTGTAGTAGCGTCTAATTCTCCAGTGTGACAAGAGATTGAAACCAAAATTTGTGGGGCCAGTAATGTGGTAAATGGTAAAGCAGGTAAAGCTGTCACCTGCAATGCCAGGATCCCATTTGGGCTGTGGTTTGAGTTCTGACTGCTGCACTTCCAATTTTTGTTCTAAAGTTTAGCACCTGCATGTAGGAGAGAACATGCAGTATTTTTCTGTGTTCAGCTTATTTCACTCAACATGATGTCCTCCCGTTGCAGCCTTTTTTTTTTTTTAATATTCATTTGAAATACAGAGTTGGGGCTGGGGGAGAGAGGCAGACAGACAGACACAGATCTTCTATCTTCTGGTTCACTACCCAATGGCCACAATGCCCAGGACTGGGCTAGTCCAATATCAGGAGCGGGCCCTTCACCTGACTCTCCCATATGAGTGTAGGATCCCAAGCACCTGGGCCATTCTCTGCTGCTTTCCTAGGTGCATTAGCAGGTTGTGGACTGAAAGTGGAGCAACTGGGATCTGAACCGGTACCTATATAGTGTGCTGATGTTGCAGACAGCAACTGCACTGCTCCACTATGCTACAACATTGGTCCAGCTACTCTCTTTGTGCATTTGTCTGATGATGGACACCTTGGGCGATTGGGTATTTTGGCTATTGTGAACACTGTTATAAAGCTGGTGGACACGTCTTTGACACAGTGTGCTCATATTTGTTGGGTATGTACCCAGTTGTGGTATTGCTGGATCATATGGTAGATCTATTTCTGTTTTTTTAAAGAAATATCTATAGTGTTTTCTACAGTGGTTGCTGTAATTTACATTCACACTTAACAGTGTGTAGGAGTTTTCCTTTCTCCATGTCCTTGCCAGCATTTGTTGCTCCTTTGGATAATAGTCATCTGACAGGAGTGAGGTGATATCGTATCATAGTTGTTTTTTTTTTTGGAAAGATTTATTTATTTATTTGAAAGAGTTACAGAGAGGCACAGAGAGAGAGAGAGAGGTCTTCTATCCAATGATTCACTCTCCAGATGGCGATAAAGGTCAGAACTGCGCTGATCTAAAGCCAGGTGCTTCTTCCCGAACTTCCACGCGGGTGCAGGTGCCCAAGGACTTGGACCTTTTGCTGCTGCTTTCCCAGGCCACAGCAGAAAGCTGGATCTGAAGTGGAACATCCAGGAGTTGAACCGGCACCCATATGGGATGCCGGCACCATAGGTGGCGGCTTTAGCAGCTATGGCACAGAGCCGGCCCCTTATGATAGTTTTGGTTTGTTCTCCTGCGAGGCCCACAGCGCTGGGATGATGGAGCGACAGCATTCTTCAAGAAGCACCAGAGACAAGTTTCAGAGAGCTTGTCTGTTTATTAACAATCAATCTCAAGCTTTTAAAGGGCAGGCAGAGGTGTCGTAGCTAATTCAGGGCAACACTAATTCTGTAGGGTAAAGCTGATGTGATATAAGGTAAAGCTGTGCTTCTCCAATCAGCTTGAAAGTCATGTAGCCTTTGTAGACTCCCAGGTGGTCCTGATGGGCCTGGGCCACACCAGGGAGCTGCTTACCTGATTGGCAATTACAAGGCCCTTGAACAGGAAGTGTGGGGGGGGGATGTGCCTGGGGCTCCTGCCACCTGCCAGCAGTCAGGTCATAGGGTCCTTCCTGGGAGGCATGGTGTGCCACACCCTCTTCACCTCCTGCATGGGCTAGGCAGGCAGTCTCCCAGTCAGGCACAGGGTCACACTCCTAATGATATTGAGCATTGTTTTCATATGTTTTTGGCTATTTGTATTTCTTCTTTTAAGAACTATCTATCCAGGTCCTCTGCTCATTCCTTAACTGAAATGGTTATTTTTCTGTTCTTCAGTCTTTCATTGTTATTATCTTTATTGTTACTGAAATTAATGAGGAATTAGATGGCTACTTATGTGGTTAACAGGGGAAATTAGGAAAGAAGAAATATTGTTCACCAAAGATTTTTTTAGAATCTTTATTTGGAAGTGGGAAATATTTGGGAGTCACTTTCTTCAGTTATATTATATACAATAAAAGTGATTTTTTGGCTTGTTGAAATAATGAAATGTGATAGGTAGTGCATAATTGTCGGGAAGAACTGCACATAATTAGAGAACATGAATGCGTGAGAGTAAGATTTGATTTTGGGAATGTTGGTTCATTGTATTGCTGTGGTCCTAAAATGCTTGTGATGGGAGCTGATAGTTTTGTGTAAAATGTTAAGTTATTTGGTAGATGGCTACAGGAGTGATATTGTGGGAGATGGGGAAGCCTGCAGAAAACCCTCCCAATTGCAAGGCATCTGACTGCGTTAATTAGGAACGGGTCATTATAAATAAATTGGATCTGAGAATCAGGGATGTGTCAACAATGCATAGAAAGTGCTGTGAGTGCTGTGGACAGCTGGTCAGGAGGAGGCAATGCGTGTGATTAAGAAGCTTCAGGTGGTGGTTTAGGATGTGTTTGTGGGTTGAATGATTGAGTCTTTAGAGTAGAAGCCATTCAGGAGAGGAATGCCTATTAGTGCAAGGCTATCAATCATAAGAGATGAATTATTTCTGTGTTTCAGATATCCTGTTCATTGTTAAGGTTGTGGGTCTTATCTCTGGAGCTTATAAATAATACAGCTTTGAGGAATGGGTGTTTACATATCTGTAGAAATGATAGGCATGATTGGTTACATGCCAGTGGTAACTATTTTTTAAACTGAAAGGTGTCAATTTTATTCACCTACCACATATATTAACGATTAACTGGAACCACCTGGAAATATGTAGCTACAGGGTGTTCTTGCAGAGTAGTTAGAAATAGAAGCTGTGAAAGCAAGCTGATCTGCGTTAGAATCCTAACTTTCATTTTTCAGCCTCAGGTCTTAAGCTTGGGCGAGGCAGTTAACCACAGAGAATTCTAGAACTGTTAAAGGAACATGACTCCTAAATGTAATTATAGCTGATGTGGGGCTAATGAATGTTAAGACTAGTGTGGCTAAACCAAGAAGGTGTAACAATAAGTGGCCCACTGTAATATTGACTGTTAATTAGATGGCTAAGATTGTGTGTTGAATAAATAGAGTAGTAATACAGGAGTAAGTGGGACTGGTGTGCCCTGAGGGAATAAATGGGCTGTTGATGCTTTTGTTTTATTGCAGAAACAAGTAATTTCTGCTCCAGCTCATGGTGGTATAGCTATTTCTAAATTTATTGATAATAAGGTTGTGGGTGTAAATGATGGAGGTAACAGTGTTGGTAGACTTGTTGAAGCAATGAATATAGTGAGTGAGTAGTATTAGAGGTCCGATTCATCTTTAATGTTGTGTATCGTCTTTAAGAATGAGTTGCATTAGTTATTATTGAATGGAGACTGATTGCTCTATAGGAGGTTGGGGGAGGGGAATAAAATATTAGGGAATAAGATATTGAGAATTACAAGGGCCAATATTGTTGGAGTAATGAAAGGAGCAAATAAGGTTTTGCTTGTTCTAATGGAATTTCATTTTGTGATGATGCAATCACTTTTGGTGTGGACTTAATTGTGGGGAGCAACTCGGAATAGACTGTTACTGAAATTAAGACTTATTCTATACATCTGCTCTCCCACAATATGGCGCTGGGAGAAGAGTAAACAGCTTCTACACAGCTGCCTCCAGTTCAACCAATAAACTATAGGACCTGCTCCTGATTGGAGGAGAGCAGCGTACTCGGCGTGTGGGTAGCAGAGTTGGGATTAGCGGAAGAGGACTATAAAGGAGGAGAGAGACAACATGCACCAGGAACATCTATCTGAAGGAACACCTGTGCAGCCCCCGAGAGAGCCGGCCGGCGGTGTGCCGCTCCCCCGCGGAAGTGGGGAAAGTGGCAGGGGGAACCGCCCTTCCACGGAGGTGGAAGGGTCAGTAGCCACCCCAGGAAGAACCAGCAGCAAACCCGGGGAGGGCCGAGCAGACAAAAGAACAGCGCAGGGTCCTGTGTCGTTCCTCCACGAAGACGGGGAGCAACATAATGTTGCCGTGACTCGGATATGAAGCTTAGGAGGGATAATGGGGCCGTGATTCGGATAGGAAACCTAGGCAGGGTTTAGTGTCGTTCCTCCACGAAGAGGGGGAGCGACACTTAATAGTGTAGGTATATTTGGAGAACTTCAGTTGGAAGAAAATGAATAGTGGTGCCTACAATCTTTGGGATAATAGGGAGAGATCATTTTGATATATCTAATTGTGGCATTTCATTTTGGGGATTGTTCTCAGTCTTTAAAAAAGTTAATGCTAATTAGCTACATAATGATGATATGACAAAGGTATTGATCATTTTTTTTTTTTGGACAGGCAGAGTGGACAGTGAGAGAGAGTCAGAGAGAAAGGTCTTCCTTTTGCCATTGGTTCACCCTCCATTGGCCGCCGCGGCTGGCGTGCTGAGGCCAGCACACCACGCTGATCTGATGGCAGGAGCCAGGTGCTTCTCCTGGTCTCCCATGGGGTGCAGGGCCCAAGCACTTGGGCCATCCTCCACTGCACTGCCGGGCCACAGCAGAGAGCTGGCCTGGAAGAGGGGCAACTGGGATAGAATCTGGCGCCCCAACCGGGACTAGAACCTGGTGTGCTGGCGCCGCAAGGCAGAGGATTAGCCTATTGAGCCGTGGCGCCGGCCATATTGATCAGTTTTCAAAGTGCTTTTATGGTACTGAAGTACAATAGGCATGATGTTGTGGTTGGACCCACAAATTAGGGGATGCTGGGTGTAGTGAATGGGAGGGTTCCTTGATTGAAATATACTGGAATGGCATCTGTTTTTAGGTCTAATAATGGGATGGCTGATGAGTGTAAAACATCCTTGGTTGAAATTAGTATACAGATTGGCATTTCTGTACATAGAACTACTCAGTTAGGGAGGAGTTGTTAATTTTATCTGTTATGCATAGAGCTCATGAGGATGGAAGTGCAAATTAAGATTAGTGTAATAACTGGTGAAATGTTCTTGGCTGTTTCTACTTCTTGGGCATTTATAGTACTTGCATTGTTTACTTTAGTTGCTAATGTATGTGACATAAACTAAAGAATCAACAACCAGTGGAGAATCTTAGTGTGTGAATATGAAATAGAGTAGTTGTTCTGCGATGATTGATGTAGCACCTTAAAGTCCTAGTTGGAATTGGTGTGTCATAAAGAGAAAAATGAATTCAAGCTGGATTAACTTAACTTGGCAAATTTGTATAACATTTTTACTAGCAGGTTTATTGAGAAAGTCACAGTGATATATGGCTGGCTTCCAATCAGTTGTAGGGGGTTTGGTTCCTTCCTTAATTTAGGATTCTACAAAAATAGCTCTTCAAATACATGCTGTGGTATTGGGTACCATGTGAAGTCATTCAGGGTTCATGGTTGAGATCAGGTATGGATGCTTCTCATTTTGAGGCAAAACATTCTTAGGTAACAAAAATTAAGACTAGCATGGCTATTAATAAAATAAAGGAGCCCATTTTTGATATGGTATTTCATTTTGTGTATGCATCAAGATTGTCTTATGCCTATAATCCCAGAAAATGTTTTACAAATACAATTGCAAAGTGAATTTTAGCTCAGGTAGAATTGAGTGTATATTCTGAAAATGATAGGAATCTGAGTGAATCCTCCTTTGATTGCAAATAGAGCTTCTGTTGGAAAGATGCAATAGAGCTGTGCTCCAGCACAGCGTCATGAAGAACAGTATTTAATAGTTGGCTAGCACAATTCCTGTGAACACCTCTGACTGTAAGTAGGAAGATGAAATCCAGCGTTCATAATGTGGTTGGGCTCTTTTGATACCACCTCCATATATGGTTGCTAGTGAAATAAATACTTTTATTTCCGTGGGAGTAGCGATAATTATGGTACTTGTGTGAAATATGCTCTGGAGTTAATGTCTGTTCCTGCTGTAAGTATATGGTGAGCTCAGACAGTCTTTAAAAACCAATATTGGCCAGTGCCACGGCTCAATAGGCTAATCCTCCGCCTGCAGCACTGGCACACCGGGTTCGGGTCCCAGTCGGGGTGCCGATTCTGTCCTGGTTGCTCCTCTTCCAGTCCAGCTCTCTGCTGTGGCCCGGCAGTGCAGTGGAGGATGGCCCAAGTGCTTGGGCCCTGCACCCGCATGGGAGACCAGGAGGAAGCACATGGCTCCTGGCTTTGGATCGGCACAGCGCACTGGCTGCAGCAGCCACTGGGGGGTGATCCAACGGAAAAAGGAAGACCTTTCTCTGTCTCTCCCTCTCACTGTCCACTCTGCCTATCAAAAAAAAAAAAAAGAAAAGAAAAAAGAAAAAACAATATTGGGGCCGGTGCTGTGGTGCAGTAGGTTAATCCTCCGCCTGCAGTGCTGGCATCCCACATGGGCAACGGTTCTAGTCCCGGCTGCTCCTCTTCCAATCCATCTCTTTGGTATGGCCTGGAAAAGCAGTAGAAAATGGCCCAAGTGCTTGGGCCCTTGCATCCACAAGGGAAACCTGGAAGAAGCTCCTGGTTTAGATCAGTGCAGCTCCAGCCATTGCGGCCATTTGGGGAGTGAACCAGCAGAAGGAAGACCTTTCTCTCTGTCAATCCCTCTCACTGTCTGTAACTCGACCTCTTAAATAAATAAATAAAATCTTAAAACTATGTTCATGCAAGCTCATACTACTACTAAGTATCTAGGTGGTTTTTATTCCTTCAGAACAACTGATTCCAGAGAGTGAAATTATTCAAGAAACAGGTAGGATCAGTGTATATACTTTGGGGTGGCCAAAGAATCAGAATATGTGTGGTATAAACTTGGGTATGTCCTCTAGCCATGTCAAAGAATGTGATGTCGGCTCAGCGCTGTGGCTCACTTGGTTAATCCTCTGCCTGCGGCACCGGCATCCCATATGGGTGCCGGGTTCTAGTCCCGGTTGTTCCTCTTCCAGTCCAGCTCTCTGCTGTGGCCTGGGAGGGCAGTGGAGGATGACCCAAGTGCTTGGGCCCCTGCACCCACATGGGAGACCAGGAGGAGGCACCTGGCTCCTGGCTTTGATCGGCATAGCGCCTGCCATTTCAACCACTTAGGGAGTGAACCAACGGAAGGAAAGCCTCTCCCTCGCACTCACTCATTCATCTATAACTCTACCTTTAAAAAAAAAAAAGAATGTCTAGGTTGTAATTACCACTACTCATATAGGAAGAATAGGAGATTGCTGTAATTCATACTGGTCATACAAAGAGTGGTGTTTGATATTGGGATAGCACAGGTGGTTACATATTAATAATTGTGATGATGCAGTTAATGGTTTCAGGAATTGATACGACACCTGCCAGCTGAAGTGAAAAGATGGTTCAGTCTATGGGAGCACCCGCATGTTCAGGATTACAGGCCAGGGGTGGGCAACTGTCCCTCCTGCTCCCAACCCAGCTTCTGCTATAGGGGAATTGAGTAGTAAAAATGTGTTGTGTGTAATAATCAAAACCTCATGTTATTTATTCAATGAAGAATTATATTTTGTACAATATCTACTGGAAAGAAAAGGTTGGTGACTGCATTCCCCAAGGGCTGAGAAGGGGGCTTTGTGTGCCTTCTCCAGGACAGTTCTCAGAAATAGCACAGAGGCCTTCGTTTTCTGGAATGTTCTCTTGTGTGTTTTTCTTGACTTTCTCACTTAAAGCTTTAGGAAATTTTACAAAACTTCTCCTCATGGAGGTAAATAGTAGGTAGACATCGATGAGGCTGTTAAGCTTTTGGAGACTCGGGATTGTCTGGGGGAGCAATCTTGACACAGAGGGACAGACACACGCAGTGGGAAGAATATGCAGAGTGTCGGGATCTTGGTAGTCCTGCAATGGAGCAGGCCAGTGCTCTTGGGACCCAGCCGCAGTGTGAGCTGCTGCAACCCTGCCTTCTTTCATTGAAGTTGTTCATTTCCCCTACAGTGTTGAGATAGCTACAGACATCTTTCCAAGCAGGTGTCTTAAAACTCACACCATTATTTGAAATTTGCACTACCAGTATGAACAGTGGTTTTTAAACTTTTGACATTGCTGGAATTAGAGAAGGTGAGCTCTTTAAAAGTAGTGCAAGTCATTAGGATGACTCTCCCGCGTGCCTCCTTTCCATGAGGGACAATGACTATGTGTCACTGATCCTCTTGGCTACAAGACTCAGGCTTCCTGTCCTCATAGGAGGGCAACTTTGAGGGTGGAGTGAATTCAGAAACCATGTGGTTTCCAGAGGCTCCTGAACTCACTCACCACAGCAAAACCTGCAGACTCTTGAATCCTCCCAGTGTCTGCTTCCTTGATACTTCATACTGTGTATGATAGGAAATATCATAGGTCATTGATACTGCACACCTCTTACTGTATGGAGCTGTACCAGGACTCTCAGCCTCGGAGCCAGCTATAGTTCAAACCCATTTAACAACAATACCTTCAAAATTATGTGATGTAGTTACTCTAACAGGACAAAATTCAAAGTGGGGAGGCTGGGAAAAGTCCTGGTGGTTGCTGTTAGAGGTTTTTGGGCATGTGACACAGGATGAGGAGCACTGTGATTTCTTTGAGTGATTCAGAAAATTAGAGGGAAAAGTTCGCTAAAGATCTCATAACTAGATTGTCTTGATTGGCTTCAAGTTAGCCCGGGTCTGTCCCTTGTACTGTAGACTGATGTGGTCATGAACTTCATAATGAAGGAGCTCATATACTTGTGATTCTAGAGAGAAAGTGAAGGTCTGAGCTCATGAGTGTGCTGACTGCAAAATCATTAGAGAACCAGCCACAGAAGTTTTTCATCTGCTTTGGTTCTTTTGATTACTGGAGGAATATTTCTCCGGCAAGATTCAAGTTCCTTTAGTTTGTGATTTCCTTTCAAATTTGCAGATGATTATTGAATCTTAATGCCACCGCAGGTAGCAGGCTATTCAGAAGACAATGGGTTGTTGTTGTGCACATTGGCTTTCTGTGGATTTATAATTTCCATGACCATTCGAAGGGGAACTTATCTCATGGGTCTGGAGATAACTGTGTTGCAGGTATTCCATTGGAATATGAGCAAGAGAAAAATAAGCAAACAAGTCAATAAATGCTTTGTGAAATATCAAGACTGAAAGGTTCCAATAAAGACAAGAGGGAAAGGATGGGAGTCTTAGACTGGCAGCAGTTTGAGGAAGGGGTCTCTGAGGGATTGACACTGAACCAGAGACTCCAGCATAGTATATTTGGGGTGGGAGTAGGTTTGTGGTCATCAGGGTGGAAGTGAATCACAATGTTAGTTCTCAGTATGGAGAAAACACCCTTGATTGTGTTATGGTATCAGGGGTTGTGTCACTCATGAATTCCTGGATGTCTGGTGGAGCAGTTATGAAGGAATGGGCGACTGGGGGACACATTCGTATTTGGGAGAGAAAGTGATGTCTTGGTTTTGTGCTGTAGGAGAATACCTCAAAAATTTTGTAAAAGGAATAGATATTGGATACAGTGGTTAAAATGCCAGTTGGGACTCCCTCACACATCGCAATGCCTAGATTTGATTCCTGGATCTGCTCCAGATTCCAACTTCATGCTAATAACACCCTGGGAGGCAGCAGGTAGCTGATGGCTGAAGAAATTGAGTTTCTGCCACTCAGATGAGAGAACTGGATTGAGTTCCTGATCCTGGCTTTAGCCTGGCCCAGCCCCAGCTATTGCAAGTTTTGGGGACCTCCCAGCACATGGGAGGTCTCTCCTTTTCTATGTTTCTGTGTCTCTGCCTGTCAAAAAAAACCCCAATAATTTAAAAAATACACGTTGAATAAATCTAATTGTAGGGTGGTAACTGTTCTTATGATAATAGAGGTAAGCCATTTTAAGGGGGAAATCACTTTAGATCCTTTTAAGTCCAAACTCAAGGGGAATGTAACTTTTCAGTTTCATTATGAAGGGAAAACATAGATTACGGTACTGGAGCCTTGGAAATTATTTACTGAGGAGATTTTCTTTCTAGCTAAAGTGAGTTAAAGTGATGAGAGGATGCCTGCTGATGTGATGGGGAAGTTGGTTGTCATTGGTATCAGAAATTGTGAAAAATTTAAAGAGAAATGGACAAATTATTTCTAAAACTCTAGAAAGGAGTTACTTAGGATAGATGTGACCTTTCAGATACAATGAGTGAAAATTGCGAGTTTATGGAAGACTATTTGAAAATATGGCATGACTTAGAGGTATTTTGTCAAATTACACATTTCACCCGTGTAGCAAAAAATGAGTGGCAGCATTAAAATGGATGGAATTCAGAATGTGTGAGAGATTTGAAACAGTCATGGATCTTATAAAATGATGTGCCAGTTATAATAACATTTCCAGACATATATGAAGCTATCTAATTAAACCAGCATCAATAACCTAATAATACCCCTGGAAACGTCAAAGGATTTATATCTCTCAACTTGTAGAGATACCAACTAATCAGGCTATTTGGATTATATTACAGGTACTCTCAAGATATGAAGTGGAGCTGATTTTAAGTTATGATAATGTAAAATTCTATTGATACAGATGTCTTAAAAGTTAACACAAGATCATTAGAATTTTTATCACATGATGGTTATCTTAATGAGAAAGGCCCAGAGGCCTAAAAGGGATAAATATTTTTAATGTCCTACTATAGACTTCTAGTTTAGAACATCAAAGATCAAAAGATGGGACTTGAGCACCCCCTTGACTTGCATCCTCTGGTCTACTTTAACAAAAACCAGGAGGGAAAGAAAGCTAGGCATTAGAAGCAATGTAAAGATAGGTGGCAGGCCTGTTAAAGGCTGCTCTGTTCAGTGATCTGCCATCAAGAGGACCCAACAGGCCAGTCCTGCATTGGTTTATATGGAAAGCCAGGGCTTCAGCAGAAGTCAGCTTATGAAGAGCCCTGGCAACTCTGCCAGCCAAGAGTTGGGTCACTGGAAATGGAACTGCCCTGGAGTTGAAGGGCATGGCCGAGTAGGGTCAGCAACATCGCAGGCAGAACTGTAAAATTCCTGTTGGAGATGCCACCTGCCTTTACCTGAGCAGCTCTCCTTCCAGGCCAGCTAGGTGATGGAAGTCAGTAGGATGCCTTCCCAAGGAGGTTCCCACCTCCCTTATGATGTATCCCACATGAAGAAATAGACAGGTCTGGGCCTCATAACTGGCAAGGCATTGGAGCCCACCTGATTATTGTCAAGCCCTTTTTGTCAGTTTCTGTTTGCCTCTCAATCAGAAAACTTATCTGTGGTTTAGACAGCACCTTTCTTACATCCTCTAATAATGACTGTTCTTTATTTTAGACCCTGTCTAGCCCATTTGGGGCCTCATTCCTTTGTAATCATAGCCTCTACTCCTATATCAATGGCTCTGCTCCCCACCTGTGTGGATTCATGGTCCTCTCTCCCAATTAACATATGATTGTTCAGAATTTTTCTACAGACAAACCCCTCTACCCACAAGAGACGAGCATCCCTTCTCCCAGTCTTGGTTAGAATCCACTTTGCAACCTCCCCCTCCTCAGTGGTGATCTCAGGAGCAGCTTTGGGCTACAACGTTTTCTCGACCAACTGACTCAAAACAACTCCACTGGTTACAAAAGGTCACTAGGTCCACTGAGACCCCAGTTGATGCCACCCAAGGTCCCCAAAGCCAAATCACCTCACTAGCAGTTTTACAGGAGGTGATAGTGGAACAAGCCAAAGCCTTCACCAACTAGGTGGTCAACCAGATGCTACTACAGGGATATACTCAGCTCCCCACCCAGGACATCACTGGTTTAGACATGGTCCCATGCCAGTGGAGTGTAACTCATTGCCCCATGTCAGCAGGAAGCAGCTCTGGAAGATAGATCATTGTCCCCCCACCCCTCCTGGACTTTTGGGCCAATGTAACCCCATATAACACTTGCTTTATAAAAAACAAAATGGGGGAATGTTAGTAAAAAGGTGCCATCTTCCTAAGCCCAGCCTGGCTTACTAGAAGTCAGGTAACCAAGTAGCCCAATCACAAGCTCAGCTGCACTCCCACCCTAATGGTATTTGCCGCTCCTACTTCCTTACCTCTGCAAAGCTGTATATAAGACCTGTTCTCCTAGTACAGGCTGCTGTTCTCTTTGTGCCTGGGGAGGTAGCCTGTCAGGTTTCCCCCACTCAACAATAAGCCTTTCCCCTTAAAAAAAAATAACCTAATCATACACTATTGACAGGTGCAGCTGCCCTATATACAGACATTTGCAGTCACCAGGCTCAGGTCTTCTGTTTAAATTTTTATTTTTATTTATTTGAAAGGCTGAGATGGACAGAGACATGCAGAGATTTTCCATCCACTGACCTACCCCGCAAATGCCTGTAACAGCTGTGGCTGGGCCATGTGAAAACCAAGCCAGTTACTCAGTCCTGGACTCTAATAGGAGTGTTTGGGACCCGACTCAAGCTATCACCTGCTACCTCATCAGGCACACGTCAGCAGGAAGCAAAAATTGGGAATGGATCCACAGCTTGAATCCTGACATTTATTGATGCAGCCATTAGTGAGGCTTAGAGTATTCTGTAGGCTGTACAATACTGGATAGATTTCTGAGTTATTTCAAGTTACAAATTTTATTAGTCCTACATCTGATTCTTGTGAAGCAATTTGTCTAGAAGTTTTAATTTTTCAAACAAGTCACTTTCATGGATGTCTGGATTTAGTTTTTTTTTTTATTTTCCCCATATTTGTTGAGGTATAATTGACAAAATTATAAGTACTTAGGAGCACCATTGGTGATAATCAGTTGATTGTAAATCCATGGATTTCTGAGCCTCTCTTATGCCTCAGCAGTCATTATGTCTCGATTTTTAAAATATTTGTTTATTTGCAAGGCAGTTACAAAGAGGCAGAGAGAGAGCCCGAAGACTTGGGCCATCTTCTGTTGCTTTCCCAGGCTGCAGCAGAGAGCTGGATCAGAAGTGGAGCAGCTGGGACTAGAACTGGTGCCCATACAGGATGCTGTGCCACAGTGCTGTCCCCTCATTATGTTTCATTTTGCCAGTACCATACTATTTTGATTACTATACCTTTTTATTATTTTTGAAATCAGGATGCGGGAGGATTTTAGATACATTTTTCTGGTTCAATATTCTTTTGGCTTTCATATTCAACTATTTTAAAGAGTTTTTCCTATTTATGTTCAAATACCCTTTTGAAATTTTGATAGGGATTGCATTCAGTCTCTGAATTACTTTGAGTAGTGTGAATATTTTCAAGATAATTTCAACTCATGAACATGTGATGTCTTTCAATTATTGTCTTCATATGCTCTTAGATTTTTTATGAACTAATCCCTTTTTTATTGTATGGCCTTCATTTCTTGCGGAGCTTTTAAGTGTTTTAAGAATAGCCACCCCTGTTCTTGTTTTATGTCTAATTTTTTTCATTTTTAAAATTTTCTCTTTTATTTGAAAGGCAGACTTAGAGGGGGAGAGAGGGAGAGAGATCAATCTTCCATCTGCTCATTCACTTCCCAGACGGCCACAACAGCCACAGGGGCATAAGTGCTTGAGCAATCCTCTGTTGCTTTCTCAGGTGCATTGGCAGGGAGCTAGATTGGAAGTGGAGCAGCCAGGTTTCAAACTGCTGCCCATATGGGATGCCAGGGCTGCAGGTGGTGGCTTTACCTGCTGTGTCACAGCACCAGCTCTTGTGTCCATTTCATGGAATATTTTTACAGTCTTTTACTTTCAGGGTATTTGTTCTGCATATGCTGAAAATAGTCCCTAATACACAACATATATTTGGGTCTTTTTTTTTTTTTTCAGAGCTCCAGGGGTACATGCAGTTAGCACACGGTACTTATATGGGTTTTTTTTTTTTTTTTGGTCCATTTATCCCCTTTATGTCTTTTGATTGGGAAAATTCATTAATTTACACTTAAAATAATTATTGATGCATCATGACTTGATATTTTGTCCATTATTTTGTGATTTTTTTTTGTAGTTTTCCATTCTTGTCATCTTTCTTTGTTATTTCTTTTGTTGTGATGTACTTAGAATCCTTCTTGTCTGTTATGTCTACCATATTTTTAAAAATTCTGTTTACCATGGGGCTTAACTAAAACAGTTTATACCACTTTTTCACATTTACAACTTCAATTCTATTGTAAAAGTATTTGCTTCTACCTATACTTTGTCGCTATCACAACTTATAACTTTTTAATTGTATATCCATTAACAAGTGAGTACAGTTACAGTTCCTTATACTGAATTCCTCACCTGACTTTTAGAGTTGAATGCATTAGAGTGTTCTGTATTTGACTATGTAGTTACCTTTGTTTTCAACCTAATGGTCTTGCTTCAGCCCTATTTGTAATGTAAACCTAATGAGTGAACACCCTCAGTCTTTGTCTGAAAGTGTCTCTCTGTCCAATGCTGAAGGATGGTTTTCTAAGCATTGCACTCTTTGTTGGCAGGTCTCAGCACTTTGAGTATATCCTCCCACCATCTCCCTTGCCCTCAAGGTTTCTGCTGAGTAATCCACTGATATGGGGACTCCCTTGTGACAAGTTGCTTTTTTCTTACTGCTTCAAAATTATTCCTTTGTCTTTGATTTTTTTAAAGATTTATTTATTTGACAGTTATGCAGAGAGAGAGAGCGAGGTGTCTTCCATCCACTGGTTCACTCCCCAATTGACCGCTTCTTCCAGGTCTCCTACAGGGATGCAGGAGCCACAGGACTTGGCCGTCTTCTGCTTTCCCAGGCCATAGCAGAGAGCTGGATCGAAAGTGGAGCGGCTGGAACTTGAATCAGCACCCATATGGGATGCCAGTCCTGCAGGCGGCAACTTTACCTGCTTGCTACAGCACTGTCCCCGTCCTTGATTTTTAACAATTTATTATGTGTCTAGGTGTAAATATCTTTATTCAGCCTATTTGGAGTCCTTTGAGATTCATGAATCTGGTTGTCCATTTCACATCCCAAATTTTGGAAGTTTTCAGACTCTTTAAAAGAAATACTTATTTGAAAGGCAGAGTTAGAGAGAGAGAGAGATTTCTGTTTGATCTGCTGGTTCACCCCCCAAATGGCAACAATGGTTGGGGCTGGGCCAGGCCAAAGCCAGAAGCAAGGAGCTTCTTCTGGGTCTCCCACATGGGTGCAGGGCCCAAACAATTGGGCCATCCTCTGCTGCCTTCCCAGGCCATCAGCAGGTTGCTGGATAGGAAATAGAGCAGCCAGGTCTCAAATGGGTTGCTCATAGGGGATGCCCCCGTTGCAGTTGACAGCTTAACCCACTGCACCACAGAGCTGGCCCCATTTTCAGACTCTTAAAAAATTGTGGTGGTGGAATGAGAAGGCCATGCCAGCGTCAGTTACTCAGGAATGGCTTTGGAAACTCCCTGGGAAACCACCTGGCAACATAACCTGCCTGGCAACAGGCTGTGATTGGTTAGGGCATATACCGCCCCTTGACTAGATTGGCTACCTCGACTATTTAAGCTGCTGTACCAACTTTAATAAATGAGTCTGCAAGCTGCTCGCTTCTGGCTGGCTTTCACTGGACTCCTGGGGTCTGTGTGGTGATTCCATGCCTCTTGCCCCCACCACGCCCCTCCTCTCAGAGCACGTCAACCTCAATATCTGGTGCCCAACGTGACTGAGAGACAGCATGTCAGACTTGGCAAGGTCCCCCCTTGATTTTGGCAAATAGGCCCCTTGATGTTTTGTGTGCTGACAGTTCTGTGAGGGTGAGCACAGAACTCCCTCCTACACCCCTTTCCTTGTCCTTGTCCTCGGTCTAAGTGACCTCAGGTTAGGCACACACTGCCCAGAAGCGTAACTCTGCTTCTCGGCTCTTCCTTTTCCTTGTGGTTCACCTGGTGAATCCACGTAAGGGACTGATCATTCCAGAATTTGGAACCAAGTCATCTTCCCTCACTCGAGGTGATGCTTGAGACACTGTGTGAGCATGCGGCCTTGACCTAACGAATCAAGGAAGTCCCCCACTAAGTACAGGACATAGGTATGATCTGATGCACCACTGTCTGTTCATCTAACATAGGGAACCCCCTGCATAATGCCATCAGCTGCTGAGGTGCTAGGAATCTGTTTAGTTATGGCGGCAGTGCTGTGGGTGTCTTTCCTTTGGCTAGAGTTAGCGTGGCATGCTGCTCTTAAGCACTCAAACATGGGAAAGATACCCCCCCTCTCAGAAACCCACACAGATTACCAACATAATGAATCTGTGAGTGATAAGAGTCTGTCACTCCAGGCCGCTGCCTCACAGACAACAGCTGATAGGGAGAGAGCTCCGACAGTGTAAATGACATGGCAGCAGACAACGCAGGAATGCCTAGTTGGCCACCCCCCAAATACCCATGGGATGAACTTAGACAACCTCGTGGCAATAATCCATGCAAGGTCATCCCATCCGCACCCAGTGAGGATCCCCACATTTGTGGCAGTCCCCGGGCACCCCAGGCTCTCAGGGCAGCTGCTAGACCCCATCCCACCCGCATGTTTGCCTTTAATCTTGAAGTGGATGCAAAATTCAGGCCATGGATTCCAACGCCTGTAAAAAGGCTTCTGCTAACCAAGGGCCAAAGATATGTTTGTGTCTTTCCAGAGAATGTGGGAAGCCCATCAAGCCTGCAACTGACAGCCAGAACCAGCTGTGTCGCTCCCCCTCTTCGTGGAGGAACGACACAGGACCCTGCGCTGTTCTTTCATCTGCTCGGCCCTCCCCGGGTTTGCTGCTGGTTCTTCCCGGGTTGGCTACTATCCCTTCCACCTCCGTGGAAGGGCAGTTCCCCCTGGCCGCATTCCCCACTTCCGCAGGGGAGCGGCACACCGCCGGCCGGTTCTCTCGGGGGCTGCACGGGTTCCCTCAGCTAGATGTTCCCCCTAGATGTTCCTGGTGCATGCCGTCTCTCTCCTCCTTTATAGTCCTCCTCCGCCAATCCCAACTCTGCTACCCACACGCCGAGCACGCTGCTCTCCTCCAATCAGGAGCAAGTCCTACAGTTAATTGGTTGAACTGGAGGCAGCTGTGCGGAAGCTGTTTACTTCTCTCCCAGCGCCATATTGTGGGAGAGCAGATGCATAGAATAAGTCTTAATTCCAGTAACAGTCTAGTCCGAGCTGCTCCCCACAGATCCCCCTTTCTTTTTATTTTTTTGGCGTTGATACGCGCCTGTCTTCGGTGTCCCGCAGCACACACTCTGCTCTACTTGCTAGAGTTGCCACAGGCTCTTACAAGTCCTATCCATCAGGCAAACCGAATCCGGGTCCTCTCTTCGCCATGTTGTGAGGAGGTTTTTAGGCGCTGATGCGTGCCTGTGTTCGGTGCCCTGCAGCGCGTACTCTGCTCTGCTAGAACTGCCTGCAGGTGTTTACAAAACCTATCAGGCAAATCGAATCCAAGCCTTCTCATTGCCGTATTGTGGGGGAGACTTATTAGTGTTGGTTTGTGCCTATCTTCGGTGACCTGCAGCTCATACTCTGGTCGAGCTTTGCTGGCGCTTACCGCCTTAAATCAGGCAGACCGAATCCAAGCCTCCTAATTGCGGTATTGTGGGGAAGCTTTACTGATGTTAATTCGTGCCTGTCTTCGGTGACCTGCGGCTAGCCGCCCAGGTGCTCATCGCCTCACTAATCGGGCAGACCGAATCCAAGCCTTCTAATTGGCATGTTGAGGGGAGGCCTTATTTTTCTCTATTTCTCTATCTCCGGGCATTCCTACCTCTCCCATTTCACTTCTATCTTCCAGCATTCCTATTTCTCTCACTTTACTTCTAAAACTTCTGTTTCTCTTATCCCCGCAGCTTCCCGGCACCTCGCCCCGCCGGCGGGTTCCCGGCTCTGCGCCGCTTCAGCCCGCGCGCCTCTCTCATCTGCGCAGCTTCCCGGCTTTGCGCGGCTCGGCTTCGCGCGCTCCGCGGTCTCCACGCTTAACCCTTTCGCGTCTGAACCACGGCCTACGCCAGCCCCGTTCCCTATCTACTCACGCCCCGTGCTCTCTCTGCACGCGGCGGCTTCCGCGAGTAACACAGCGTAGCTTGCGTCTCCACCACTAGCATTCAATCCAAGTTCCCCGGGCTAGCCTGGCGAATTCAACCCAGCGTACGTCTCCGCCCCACGGTTTGGCTTCCCGTCCTTTGCTCCCCGGGCTAATCAGACGGATCCCAACCTGGCTTGCGTCTCAGCTTCTGGTTTCAACTTTTCGCCCCCTATTCCCGGGCTAACTTGAGAATCCCAAAGTGGCTTTCGTTTCCGCCTTGGCCTGCCCCCCGCGGCTTCAATTTCCCTAACATTTTTCTCTACCCGGTATGTTTCCCCAAGCTTTCCTCCAACAATACTCCTCCCTCATTTCTCCTGGCCTCTCCCCACAGTCCGCGTCCGAGTCTGTTTGTTCTAGCTTTCACTTTCGCTTTCGACCTTAGAGATTTCTCCCAGCTTCCCCCCGTAGTCCGTATCCGAGTCTATGCCTAGGCTTTCAATAGCTTTTTCTGGCACCTTTTTCGTCCGGCTTTTCCCTAGGCTGTTTGCTAGTCTCTCTCTCCGATATTTTCCACTTCTTCCCGTTTCTTCCCTCCTAAGTTTCCTATCCGTCCTAGGTTTCCTATCCGAGTCACGGCACCATTATGTCGCTCCCCCTCTTCGTGGAGGAGCGACACAGGACCCTGCGCTGTTCTTTCATCTGCTCGGCCCTCCCCGGGTTTGCTGCTGGTTCTTCCCGGGTTGGCTACTATCCCTTCCACCTCCGTGGAAGGGCAGTTCCCCCTGGCCGCATTCCCCACTTCCGCAGGGGAGCGGCACACCGCCGGCCGGTTCTCTCGGGGGCTGCACGGGTTCCCTCAGCTAGATGTTCCCCCTAGATGTTCCTGGTGCATGCCGTCTCTCTCCTCCTTTATAGTCCTCCTCCGCCAATCCCAACTCTGCTACCCACACGCCGAGCACGCTGCTCTCCTCCAATCAGGAGCAAGTCCTACAGTTAATTGGTTGAACTGGAGGCAGCTGTGCGGAAGCTGTTTACTTCTCTCCCAGCGCCATATTGTGGGAGAGCAGATGCATAGAATAAGTCTTAATTCCAGTAACAGTCTAGTCCGAGCTGCTCCCCACACAGCTGAACAAGACTGAGAGTCCGCCCTGTTAGCGGATGCACCTGCTACCAATTGTGAAGCTGCTGCCCTATCATGCTATCCTGAGAAACTGCCCATAGCCACATCTGCTACTGCTTTATACCCCACTTAGCTCTGGTTGGTGACTCTAATGGCTCACAGCCTGCGTGTTGTCACGCCATTCCTGATTACCATTGTTCCTCATTCCTAACCCCATCTGAGCAAGCACTCTGTGGCCTCCCGTTTTGAGGGCTGGTTGGTCAACGACGGGTAACATCCCCTGGGGGACAACCTAAGACAGGCACAGCCGCATATGGAGACCACATGGAAACAGGGTCAACAATGGTATGGCCAAGAATCATGCCTCCCATTGCTCAAAAATAAATGAAAAGGGGGAAATGTGGAATGAGAAGGCCATGCCACGATGGTCGCTGGAAGGCAAGCACCAGTTACTCAGGAATGGCTTGGGAAACCCCCTGGGAAACTCCCAGGCAACAGAGCCTACCTGGCAATGAGCTCTGATTGGTTAGGGCATAAATTGCCCCTTGACTGAATTGGCTGCCTGGGCTATTTAAGCTGCTGTACCCACTGAAATAAATGAGTCTGTGGGCTGCTCGCCTCTGGCCCACTTTCACCAGACTCCTGGGGTCTGTGTGGTGACTCTGCACATCTTGCCCCCACCACGCTCCTCTCAGAAACAAATCCATAGCAATGCTCTATGCCCCTTTTCTTGCTGTCTTCCTTTTGTAATGCTCATTGTGCATTTATAGATGGTGTCCAACTTAAAAGTAGTTCTGCTTACAAATTTTTGATGTGATGCTGAAATGGATGTGTACGCAAGTGGTATATGTACTCAGATTCTTTTTATTTTTAACCTTAGATTCACAAATGTCAATGTAGCAACAAAATATGGATAAGCAATATGACCCCAAAGGAACACAGTAATGCTTTAGTATCAGAGCATAAAGAAAGGGAGACTGAAATGCCTGATAGAGAATTATAGGAATGATTATAGGGTTACTCAAAGAGATACAAGAATACAGAGAAACAGGTAAATGAAATTAGGAACTCAGTGCATGAGAGAAAAAATTCTGCAGAAAAGATACTGAAAAAGAATGAAACAGATATTAGAAATGAACAATTCAGTAGGTCAAATAAATACAGGCAATCTTGCACAGTGGGTCAAGCCACCGTTTGGAATGCCAACACCCCATTTCTGACTGCCTGGTTGAGTCCACCTCTGCCTTCTGATCCAGCTTCTGGCCAATGTACCTGGGAGGCAGCAGATGGTGACTCCATGTTCTCAAGTCCCTGCCACCCATTTGGGAGACCTGGATGGAGTTCCTGGCTCCTGGCCAGCTGGCTGTTGCAGGTGTTTGGGGAGTTTCTCAATCGATGGGAAATTTTCTGTCACTCTTGCTGAAGTCCATTGTTAAAATAACATCACCTCTGCAGGTCACAGCCATCATCTCAAAGTCTCAGGCCAGCATTCTCTCACTAGGAACTGTGATTCTCTAGAATCCCATCTTTGATCTGTTGATGCTTACAAAGTGCTGGTGATACACAGTATGAACCTCTCTTGGGATGCTGGGCAGTGTGAGTGCATTTCTGAAACTCTGGAAAGTGAGCCTACACATGTAAGACCAGCATTGTGTTTCCAAGTAAAATAATCTTTAGCTTATTTATATATTTTGTATGTTTTGAAACTGCTCAGTATAGTATTCAACAGTTCAAATGCTTTTATATTTGGATTTAATTTTTTAAGCAGTAATGAAAATTAAGAGTTCTTATTTTCAGAGGCAGTTTCCATAATAATGTTTTCAAGTATAACAGGGGCAAGTATTTAAGGATAATGCTTGGGAAAACTGTGACATACACAAGGTATTGTGTCAGCTATTTGCTGATGGAATTTTAGGTCCAAGTAGACATGACTCTGAGAGTCCAAAGGACTCAACAGCCACTCACTAACTAAAGATAAATTCCCAAAGCTAACACCAAATCACCATGAAAGTAGGTACCTGTGTAAAACAAATGAAAAGAACTAAAATCAAGTCAGCTAAAAATAAATATCAAAACCCCACAAATTTATAACTGAAAAAGCAAAAGAAACTGACATTAATAATCTTAAGAGAAGCAAAATTAAAAGTTCACAAGGAAAATAATTGTTTAGGTATATAAGGAAAATAACTAAATCATCAAATCCTGAAAATGAATATCCCTTTATGGGAAATAGAGACAGACTTGGGGAAGATGGTGGCTGTTGTCCCCTTCCAAGACAGGCCCAGCGTTGGAAAGCAATAATCAGGTACGGAGGAAGTGTCGAGGTACCGAGGGCAAAGGCTGGTCTTCAAGATCAGGAGTAGTAGAGGGCCGGGAAGTACCAGGACAGAAGATGTCATTGTTGGGAGCATTGCACAGAAACATCACAGGGGGGAGCTCTGAGATTGGAAAAGCTTCTCTGGCTCATACGTCTCATTATAAGTTCACAGAAACAAATTTCATATAAAATGTGCAATGAAAGATGTTGATTGGAATAAGCCAGTTCCCACTGAAAGGTACTGTAGGAAGAGAGGGAAGGAGTACAGAGTGATGCCGCGATGAACAGAAGTAGCAGGCGTGGTGTAACTTATGTAACAGTGCACTTTTTCAGAAATGAGGGAAAAGTCGCTAAGAAAATGATACAAAGCATGAAAGCTTATCATTCATTAGAATTAGTGAAAAACTGAAAAGTCACTGCAGTGATCAAATGTAAACCAGAAGAAAATACAGTGACATATTGCACCTTGTAAGAAAGAGGAGATGGGGAGGAAAATGATATCCATTGGCAGGTTTTGATGAGAGAGGGAGTGGTCATGGTGGTGCCCACTCACTGAAGTGACTATCATGAGACCTGCACGCTAAATATGGACAGCTTCCTGGAGCTCTTGTTTTTTCTACTACTATAAATTAACTTTCTATTGTGTCTGTGCCTTTTTTAATTCTTTTTTATTTAGTAAATATAAATTTCCAAAGTACAGTTTATGGATTACAATGGCTCCCCCCGCTGCATAATTTCCCTCCCACTCGCACCCCTCCCATCTCCCGCTCCCTCTCCCTCTCCCATTCCATTCACATCAAGATTCATTTTCAATTATCTTTATATACAGAAGATTGATTTAGTATATATTAAGTAAAGATTTCATCAGTTTGCACCCACACAGAAACACAAAGTGTAAAATACTGTTTCAGTACTAGTTATAGCATTACTTCACATTGGACAACACATTAAGGACAGATCCCACATGAGAAGTAAGTACACAGTGACTCCTGTTGTTGACTTAACAATTTGACACTCTTGTTTATGGTGTCAGTAATCTCCCTAGACTCTAGTCATGAGTTTCCAAGGCTATGGAAGCGTCTCTGTGCCTTTTAACTTGAAAATAATTAGAGGGACCAGTGTTGTGATATAGTGGTTGGGTCGCTGCCCATGACACTGGCATTCTTCATGGGTGCTGGTTCAAATCCTGGCTGCTCCATTTCTCAACCAACTCCATGCTGGTGCACCTGGGAAGGCAGCAGAGGATGGCCCAAGTACTTGGGCCCCTGCACCCATGTGGAAAACCTGGATCCAGCTCATGTCTCCTGGCTTCGACCTGGTCCATCCCCAGCTGTTGTGGCCATTTGGGGAGTGAACCAGTGAATGGAAGATCTCTCTGTCTCTCCCTCTCTCTACCACTCTGCCTTTCAAATAAATAAATCATTTTTAAAAAGAAAAAATAGTTGTGTAAAAACATAAATTTTATAGCTTTAGTATATGCCAGCATGAAAGGAGTTATAGATAATTTTTTCTTTTGTGCTTTTTTTTGAGATAGAAATTCAGAGAGAAAGGGAAGGTGCTCTCCATCCACTGACTCACTTCCAAACACCCACACAGCCAGTACTGGGCCAGGCCAAAGCCAAGAACCAAGAATTCAATCCAGGTCTCCCAAGTGGGTGGCAGGGACCCAGCCATTTGAGGTAGCCATCACCTGTTGCCTCTCAGAGTCCACAAAAGGAGGAAACCAGGATCAGGAGCCAGAGTTGGGAATTAAACCCAGGCACTGAGATGCGGAACCTGGCATCCCAGCCAGTATCCTAACCACTAGGGCACACACTCCCCCCAAGACACTTCTTTTTAGAGGATAACAGAACCAATTATATTATCTCAGTATAAAGTGAGAAAGTAAGTGAAGGGAACACAGTGGACTTGCAGCCCTGCTCCTTTAATTCATCCAAATGAGCATTGCATTTAGTTGCCGTTGAGTGTTTGTTTCAATTTGATGAACATACAAAAAAAAGAAGCCTGTACACAGAAAAATTTCAAGCCTTAGCTTGAGGAATGGTGCCATGCATGCAAAGCTGGGCTGAGTGGGTTGTCCTGCTTGCGTGACAAGGGGCAGAGAGCCCCTTTCTCTGCCTCATACTCTTCTCAAGAGACCTGAGACGAGTCAGGAACAACACCTAATGTCTCACCACACCTAATGATTGATTAGCTGGCAGGTCTCCCTGATGACTGAAGAGGGTGGCGTGAGCACAGTGATGTTAAGCAGCTCTGGGCACACCCCACAATGCCACAGTGAATGACCCCCTCTGAAGTCATGCCCGTGGTGGACCCACCAGCACCTGCAGCCTGGCCTTATAACTAAAGCAGCTGGTGGAGAGCTCAGCAGGTAGCCCTAGGGACATACACGGGATGGGACCCGTTCCCTGGGCGCATCTTCTCGGGACATTTTTCACTTGCCTGCATGGATACCACACACCCACACATCTCCACTTGCTGAGTTAGAGCAAACAGTACCCCCTCCAGTGTGAGGTTCAGTGGTTTTGGCTTTCCTAATGTCCCAAGAGAAAGTGAGGGGAGCAATGGAGAACCTGTGTGCTTATTGTTCTCGTCTCCTCTACCTGCTCCGTACTCACATTTCCCTTTGTTTCCTTCCCATGTCCTTCTGTACTGTTGAGTCTTTTATTGGAAACCCCATGCAAGATGATTTCTAGACAGCTGACAGGAAGCTGATAACTTGTGCATGTCCAGAACCATGTGGTGAAGGAGAACAAACCTTGGGTGCCCAGAGAAAACCAGACTTCACTGGGACCGTCTCCACCTGGCCCCCTGGTGAGACCCAACTCCTTTAACTGCTATGCAGGGTTGCTCAGTGCGATTCAGTAGTGTAGTCTGGGGGTCAGAAACAAGGGAAAAGCTGGCAAAAGTGGGAGAAGAGGGCTGAACATGTCCTTCACAGATGTTAGTAATCCAGGTGTGTCACCTACCTGAATGGGACCAAGTCTTCCAGGATGAGATCAAACAATGGGAAAGAAGGCATGAGTGAGGAAGAAAAAGGGTCAAAGAGACCAAAGAGGAAATAGCTTACATCTAGATCATTGCTTCTTCCATAGTGTTCTAAGTCAGTCTCATAGCCTGGTGAGTGCACAGAAGGAGTAGTGATTATGGGATGGCCATGGAAGGAGACGGGAGAGTGAGAATTGAGGTGAGGACTTGGCTCCCTGCTGCACACTGATATGCCCCACCTCAGGACCTCTGTGTCCTCACCTGCACACTCCTCTCCCATTGCCTGCATCACTTCCCCCTGCAATGAGGAAGGGGTCCTCTGATGTCCAGCTTAGATCGCTGGCACTGGAATTCCATCTCTGTGGCCAGAAGGGGTTTTCTGTGTCATTCTGTTCCTCCATAAGCAGCCAGTCTCCATGCCATCCTTATATGACACTGCCTTCTATCCCTTGTGTTTCCCTTCTTTTCTCTTTCCTAATGATTGCCCATTTCTTTTCTCCTTGTCAGTTACTTTTTCTCCAATATAATGTTAGAGGAAAGATCAAAGATATACTGCTACCATTTCCAGTAAGTCAGGTCATCCCTTCCTAGTTCAAGAACCTGTGGGTTGAGCTAGATTCATGTTCGGCTCTGTGGGAAGTTCTGACCGCTGCATGTTGGAGATGCTGTTCCATGCCTGGGATGACCTTAGGTAGCCTGGAAATGTTAAATCCTCACGACAGCCCCACACATCTCCTGAATCATTAGGGAAGATGAACAGATCAGAGGTAATGTAACTTGTCCCAGTTCTCTTAGTCTGCAAATGAGGCGAGCAGTAGCCACATAAATAGACAGGGCCTGCTAGGACTTAGACCCACTCAGGGAAGGACTGAGAAGGAAGGGCACCTTGGAGCCCTGAAAACAGCTCTGTGTGGATTAAGAAATGGGTCTGAGGCCAGCGCAGCAGCTCACTGGGCTAATCCTCCGCCTGTGGCACTGGTACTCTGGGTTATAGTCCCGGTTAGGGCGCCAGTTCTGTGCCGGTTGCTCCTCTTCCAGTCCAGCTCTCTGCTCTGGCCCGGGAAGGCAGTGGAGGATGGCCCAAGAGCTTGGGCCCTGCACCCACATGGGAGACCAAGAGGAAACAGCTGGTTCCTGGCTTCGGATTGACGCAGTGCTGGCCATGGTGGCCATTTGGGGGATGAACCAATGGAAGGAAGACCTTTCTCTATCTTTCTCTCTGAGGCCTCTCTCTCTCACTGTCTAACTCTGCCTTTCAAAAAAAAAAAAAAAAAAAAGAAAAAGGAATGGGTCTGAGAGGACCAGTGATCACCAGCCTGTCTTCCCAAAATACTGTTCCTTCCAGTGCAATTGTGAGAGCTGGAGGGTGCTGCAAGCCCATCAACACTTCTCGTGCTCTAGGATTCCTGCTAAGCTATGGACAGTGCTGGGGCACCTGGACACAGGCCACTCATATGTATGCCAATTCCAGATGCCAGACGTGGGCAAACCAAGCAGGCTGAGGGGAACTTACAGTTATAGTCTCCTCCACTGCCTTAAGATGCTGGGGTGGTGTGGGTGTTTGGGGCTGTAGTTAAGATGCTGCTTAGGATGCCTACATCTCATGTTGGAGTGCCTGGGTTTGAGTCCTGGCCTCTTTGCTTCTGATTTCCAGTTTACTGCTAATGCATTCCTAGGAGGCAGCAGGTGATGGCTCAAGTACATGGGTCACTTCCACCCATGTGGGACAATGTGATTGAGTTACAGGATGCTAGCTTTGGCCTGGCTCAGCCCTGGCTATTGCAGATACTCTGGGTAGTGAACTAGAGGAGGGAAGATTTTTGTCTATATTTTTCTCTCTGCCTTCCAAATAAAATTAAAAAAAAATGCCTCTTCCTTTTTCTCTGAAGGGAGGAGATAACTTACAGTTCGCTTATGGCCTTGTCTAAATACTGATGGATATTGTGAACTCAAATGGCTTCCATAGCCTTAGCAGCTCATGTCAAGAGCCTTGGGTGATTGCTGACATCATACGTAAGAGTGTTAATTATTAAAGTAACAACAGGAGTCACTGTGCACTTACTCCCCATGCAGAACCTCTGTCCTCAATGAGTTGTACTATGAGAATTAACTGTAAAATTTGTTTTCAAACAGTTTGTGTGTGTGTGTGTGTGTGTGTGTACAAATTGTTGAAATCTACTTAGTATAGAGTTGATCTTCTGTGTATAAAGTTAATTGAAAATGAATCTTAATGGAGAATGGGAGAGGGAGGAGGAAGTGGTTGGGAAGAATCACTATATTCCTAAAGTTGTATTTATGAAATTTGTACTCACTAAATAGAAAGTTCCTTTGGGGAAAAATCGCCTCTTCCTACTCCTTTAAAAATAATAAAATAAGCACTAGTGCACCCATAGTAATCCCAGTACTCCCAACCCTGAGAGTGCCTTGTAAACCAGGATTCAACAGTGAGGGCAGAATAGGAGGGTGCTGCTCCAAGTCCTCCGGGTCCTCTCCTCAATAGGGAGAAGGTCCGTTCCTTACTACTGCCCACGGTGACACACTACAAGAACTGTGTGGGTTCCAGCGCTACCTGTGAGAGAGCGTGCACCCTGCCAGGTCCCCTGCCCTCTGCCATGGTGAAGGTACAGTAAGCAGGCCCTCGGGCCCAGCCCAAATGTTGGGCACCTTGGTCTTAGATTCACTCAGTATCCAGAACTGTGAGAAATACGTTTTATTTTAGGGGCCGGTGCTGTGATATAGCAGATAAAGTCAGTGTTGGCATCCCATGTGGGTGCCAGTTTAGGTCCTAGCTGCTCCACTTCAATCCAGCTCTGTGCTGTGGCCTAAGAAAGCAGTAGAAGATGGCCTAGGTCCTTGGGCCCCTGCACCCAAATGGGAGACCCAGAAGAAGCTCCTGGCTCCTGGCTTTGAATGAATCAGCCCAGCTCTGGCCATTGCAGCCATTTAGGGAGTGAACCAGCAGATGGAAGATTCACTCATTCTCTCTCTCTCTCTCCCCCTCTGCCTCTCTGTAACTCTGCCTTTCAAATAAATCTTTTTTTTAAAAAAAAAAAAAAGAACTGATGAGATACAACAAAAGCAGTGTTAAGGGGAAAGTTTGTAGCAATTGGTGCCTATAGCAATTGGTGGCTACATCAAGAAATTGGAAAGGTACCAAATGAATAAGCTATCAGTGCATCTCAAGGATCTGGAAAAACACCAGCCAACCAAACCCACAACTAGTAGGAGAAAAGAGATTATTAAAGTTAGAGAATAAATCAATAAAATTGAAACAAAAATATTACAAAAGATTAGCAAATCAAAGAGCTGGCTTTTTGAAAATAATAAACAAAATTGACACACCATTGGCCCAACTAACCAAAAAAAAAAAAAAAAAAGAAAAGGAAGACCCAAATCAATAAAATTAGAGATGAAAAAGGAAATGTAACAGACAACAAAAATAAAAAGAATCATTAGAAATTACTACAAAGGGCCGGCGCCGTGGCTCACTAGGCTAATCCTCTGCCTTGCGGCGCCGGCACACTGGGTTCTAGTCCCGGTCGGGGCGCTGGATTCTGTCCCGGTTGCCCCTCTTGCAGGCCAGCTCTCTGCTGTGGCCCGGGAGTGCAGTGGAGGATGGCCCAAGTGCTTGGGCCCTGCACCCCATGGGAGACCAGGAGAAGTACCTGGCTCCTGCCATCGGATCAGCGCGGTGCGCCGGCCGCGGCGCGCCGGCCGCGGTGGCCATTGGAGGGTGAACCAACGGCAAAGGAAGACCTTTCTCTCTGTCTCTCTCTCTCTCACTGTCCACTCTGCCTGTCAAAAAATAAAATAAAAAAATTTAAAAAATTAAAAAAAAGAAATTACTACAAAAAGCTATATGCCAACTAAACCAGGCAACCTAGAAGAAATGGACTGATTCCTGGATACAAACAACCTACCTAAATTTAGCCATGAAGACATAGAAGACCTAAACAGACTCATTACCAAGACAAAAACTGAATCAGTAATAAAGACCTTCCAACAAAGAAAAACCAGGACCAGATGGCTTCACTGCTGAATTCTACCAGACATTTTTAAAGAAGAGCTAACTCCAGTTCTTCTTAATTATTCAAAACAGTTGAAAGGGAAGGAATCCTTCCAAATTCTTTCTATGAAGCCAGCATCACCTTAGTTCCTAAACCCAGAAAAGAGCAACAGAGAAACAGAAACTACAGACCAATTTCCCTTAATTGTTAAATAAACAACAGGAGTCACTGTGCACTTACTTCCCATGCAGGACTTCTGTCTTCAGTGAGTTGTGTGATGAGAATTAACTGTAAAATTTGTTCTTAAATAGTTTTGCGGGTGTGTGTGTGTGCAAATTGTTGAAATCTTTACTTAATATAGAGTTAGTCTTCTGTGTATAAAGTACATTGAAAATGAATCTTAATGGAGTAAAAAAAATAAACCTTTTTAAAAAAAGAAAAACTATATCCCTAAAAGTTGTACTTATGAAATTTGTACTCATTAAATAAAAGGTTTCTTTGGGGGAAAAAGAGAATGAACAATGAACACACAAAAAATTCTTCTGGGGCCAGCACTGTGTCGCAGTAGGTTAATCCTCTGCCTGCGGTGCCAGCATTCCATGTGAGCACCGGTTCGAGTCCCGACTGCCCCTCTTCCAGTCCAGCTCTCTGCTGCGGCCTGGGAGACCAGTAGATGACGGCTCAAGTGTTTGGGCCCCTGCACCTGCATGGGAGCCCAGGAAGAAGCTCCTGGCTTCAAATCAGTGCAGCTCTGGCCATTGCAGCCATTGGGGGAGTGAACCAATGGAAGGAAGACCTTTCTCTCTGTCTCTCCTCCTCACTGTCTGTAACTCTACCTCTCAAATAAATAATTAAAAATTCTTCTTCAAAACATAATACAGAGATGATTTGCTTAGTCATGAAATTATTCATTAATAAATTTACATTAATAAATTTAAATAAATAAATGTCATAAATTCATTAATAAACTTTAATAATTATTAATAAATAATTAATGAATAAATTTATTCATTAATAAATTTATTGCCAGTCAATATTCCATGTTAGGTTAAATATTGATGAATAAAGCAAAGTCTCTTCAATTCAAAAAAATAAAGAGATCAAGAAAGAGAGAAAATAATGGGCTAGACCATGATTGTAGACGTATACTGGTAGGGAGTGCTCAGTTCTGGATATTGTTTGTAAAGTGTGACTACCTGGATTTCCTGAAGGACTAGATGTGGAATTTGAGACGAGGAATGGAGCCTAGTTATTTGGCCTGAGCAATTGGTAGATTACCATTTATTGGGAAGGGAGAGAGTGTGACAAAAGGTTTTTAGGGAAAGAGGTTGGAATGAAGGGTTGTTTTGGGTGCCAACTAGACATCTAAGTAGAGACTTGAGTACACATTTAGAACTCTTTGGAGTTATAACCTTGTGAGTTGTAGAGCCTTCTTTGTGGCACAGAGGGTAAAGCTGCTGCCTGTAACGCTGACATCCCAGGTGGGTGCCGCTTTGTGTTCCAGGTGCTCTACTTCTACTCCTCCTTCCTGCTGATGGCCTGGGAAAGTCAGCGGAAGATGGCCAAAGTGTTTGGGACACTGCCACCCACATGGGAGACCCCGACAAAACTCCTGCCTTCTGGCTTTGGCCTGGCCCACATCTGGCCTTTGTGGCCATTTGTGGGGAGTAAACCAGCAGAGGGAACATTCTCTCTCTCTCTCTCACTGTGCCTTTCTAATAAGTAAACAAATCTTTTTTTAAAAATGTGAGTTTTATATTACAACTATGTCCAGTTACCCCTAATATTTTGGAAAAACCTGGTGTGTGTTCTGGTTGCCAAAAGTAAAAGGGGCCATTAGACTGAAGAAAGGGCCAGACAAACCCAGGATTACAGAGTGTAATTTATTGCGTATATTCACAGACAGAAGTAGTCTTGCAGACCTGCATCTCGGGCAGTAGGAAAGGATTTACATGCTAAGCTAGACAGAAGTGGTCTGTGGCCAGCCAGAGTGTACCCAGACTTTCTCAGGCAATATTAAAAGGTCAGACTTCAGGTAAAGGGAATTTCAGGCATCAGTCCCTGGCAAAGGATGCTTTGTAGACTTTCTTAATGACTTTGTGTATTCTGTAGGCTACAGATGAGTGTCAGTGTCACCGAGTGGTCAAGCGGGTAGTTTCAATCAAGATGACTACAGGCATGTCAATGTGGATCTCTACAGGGGATGTGGACAATTCAGGATAAGCATGTCATTACTGTGGGCAAAGTGTCTCAGACTCAACAATGTCATTATCATCAAAGAAAGTGAAAAGTAAAGCAATAGAAATAGAGGAGAGCCTAAATACCAGTCTTGGGTACTCCAGTGTCTAGAAAGATAATGTCCAGAATGAGGAAGGGCAGCCAAGAAGTGAGTGAACAAATGAATGATGGATACTTTTGCGCTTTCTGCCTTGCCCACATGTCTGCACTGTAGCCCGTGGCTACTGAAGTGCCTAGGCCAGAAAAAGAAGTGAATCCCTTCCTTATTTGATACTGATATAGCCACTTGGGTATCCATTTGGTTTACTGTTTTACTTTCCAGCTTTCATTTCATTTGTCAATTAGGATTTTAAGTTAGATGTATGACACAGGCCTGTGGATTTGGTTTAATGCTGTGCATCCCAGCTTTCTTGTTCATTTCATCATTTGCATTAGATAGCTGATGTGCTCAGAAACAACGATCAAAAGTCCAGTCTGTAGATAATCCCTCTGAAGAATCTAGTCTACTTTGTTATCTACACACGAAGCTGGCACAAAGTGAAATCTTATTTGCTACGCCCATTTCTGTCAGAAACAGCTTTGAGGATCAGGAAATACTCAGCGGATGACGTGGAGAAAGCAGTTCAGAAATTCACGCCAAGTTCAACAGAGAGTAATGCCTTGGTGTAGTTGTCATAATTACTACTATGATACGTAGATTTGTATATGCGTATTTGTATCTTGAGGGGAAATGCAGAGAATGTACTTTACTTTGAAGTTTGGTTGGTTTGGATGATAGTTTACCTTATTTCTTTTGATAGCCCAGATCAGACCAGCAGTCACATTCCTGCATGATGACTGTGCCCATCCCTTAATGAAGCTCATGTTGCTAGTTACAGTGGGATAATTAAGTTCTACTGTTGGGTCTGGGCTGCTTCCACAATGCTAGTTGTTTTGCTGCAAATCTGAATGTTGACTGTCTACTGATGTCCATTTTATTCTTTAGCCAAATCACAGAGAATAGGCACTTTATCTTCCAGTGCCTCTGAATGATTATAAGTCACTGGGCCGGCGCTGTGGCTCAGTAGGCTAATCCTCCGCCTTGTGGCACTGGCACACCAGGTTCTAGTCCCAGTCGGGGCACCGGATTCTGTCCCGGTTGCCCCTCTTCCAAGCTAGCTCTCTGCTGTGTCCAGGGAGTGCAGTGGAGGATGGCCCAAGTGCTTGGGCCCTGCACCCCATGGGAGACCAGGAGAAGCACCTGGCTCCTGCCTTTGGATCAGCGTGGTGCACCGGCCGCAGTGCACCGGCCACTGCAGCCATTGGAGGGTGAACCAACGGCAAAGGAAGACCTTTCTCTCTGTCTCTCTCTCTCTCACTGTCCACTCTGCCTGTCAGAAAAAAAATAAATAAGTCACTGGATTTTGTATGCAGGATATCACTGTTTTATTGGCCTGTTCCCTGTTAATTTCTCCTACATTTCTTATACTTCTAAATTTGTACATTTGTTGGAGTAGTCTTAGGATTTCTTTTATTGTCATGTGCATCACAATTTTGGGATAGAGGCATTTTTATAATATGTAGAGTTTTGTGCTGTTCCATCAGTATTTGTTAATATTATTAGCCCATATACTCTTGCTTAATGAAGCAGACAGAACCCAACTGATTGTCCTAAGAGACCTAAAGTGTGCTCATAGCATCTATTCACCTTTATTAATAGTGGCACTTTAAGCTCTTATAGGAAGTGTGTGCTAACTATTCTTGATTCTTCTTTTTTTTAAAGTTTTTTTTTATTTTAAAGGCAGAGTTACAGAGAGAGAGAGACAGAGACAGAGAGAGAAGTCCACTCCCCAGATGGCTACAACAGTCAGAGCTCCTCAGCATTTTTTAACAAGTCTTTTTTAAAATGTATTTTGAATTATGGTAATTGCATGCAAAATAAAATTTGCTCTGTTAATAATTTTGAAGTACACAGTAATGTTAAGTGCATTCACAATATACAACTGATCTCTTATGCTTCATCTTGCAAGCTTGAAATTTAATACCCATTATAGAACAACCCCTATTCTCCATTCCCCTCAACTCCTGGCAACTGCCATTGTGCTTTTTGTCTGTGACTCTGACTGCTATAAGTACCTCCTATAAGTGAAATCATACAATATGTGTCCTTTAGCAACTGGGTTATTGCACTTAGCATAGTGTACTAGATAACAAATATATATTGTATCATATATATTATATATTTATTCTATATTTATATATTATATTATATATTATAATGTATCATATATTTTATATATACACAAAATTATATATTTATATATTATATATAAATATTTACAACATAATAATATGATTATTATAATAATATGATTATTATAATAATATGATTTTATTAGATAATTAAATATATATTAATACTAATGTATTATATTTACATAATATAATTTTATATATAATTTATATAATTATAATTATAATTTTATATGATTTCATTATATTTTATATTACAATAATATATAATTATTCCATTATATTATATTATATTATATATACTATTATATATTATTATATTATCTATTATAATAATAAAATATATATTGTATCTTATATATAATTATTGCATATAATTATATATAATATAATTGATATCAATATATTACAATTATTATGTTATTATAATTATACTATATTATAAAAATTTACATATAATAAAATATATAATAAAATAAATTATCTATAAAACATATAAATTATTAATTTTATATGTTATGGTAATGATGTTGATATATAAATATTAATATATAAATTAATAATTTAATACTTATTAATATGAATTATATCGATGTTATATATGCTATAACATTATATGATAATGATATATTGATATATTAATATTAATACATAAAATAATTATTTAGTAATTATATAATAGTATATAATATATAAATAATATGTAATATATAATAACAATGATATAATATAATATGTAATAATGGTATAATATAATCTTTATAAATAATTAATATTATAAATAATGAATAAAAATAAAAAAAGTTTTTGAAAGGCAGTTACATAGAGAGAGGGAGACACAGAGAGCCTAGCTGAAGCCAAGAACCAGGAGTTTTTTCCAAGTCTCCCACATGGGTTCAGGGGCCCAGGGATTTGGGCCATCTTCTGCTGCTTTCCCAGGTGCATCAGCAGGGAGCTGGATGGGAAGTGGAGCAGCTGGGACTTGAACTTGTGCCTGTATGGGATGCTGGTGCCACAGGCAGATGCTTAACTTGCTATGCCACAGCGCCAGGCCCCAGCTTAGTGGCTTCAAGGCTCATCTATCATGTTATATCATGTGTCATATTTTTCTTAGTAAATAATAATACTCTGTGTGTGTGCCACTTTTTTTTTTATCCATCAACCCATGAATAGAAACTTGAGTGCTTCTTCCTTTGTTATTGTGAATAGTGCTGCTATGAACACAGTTGTTTTGAAGTTTGTGCAAACCCCTGCTTTCAGTTCTTTTTTGTTTTTAAGATTTATTTTATTAATTTAAAAGCAGAGTTAGAGAGAGAAAGATTGTCCATCCACTTATCCACTCCCCAAATGGCTGCAGTGGTCAGGGCTGGACCAGGCTGAAGCCAGGAGCCAGGAATTCCATCCGGGTCTCCCACGTGGGTGCAGGGGCCCAAGTACCACTGCTTTCCCAGGTGCATTAGCAGAGAGCTGGATTGCAGGGGAGCAGCTGGGACTTGGAACTGATGCCCATATGGGATGTCGGCACTGCATGTGGTGGTTTACCTGCTGCAACACTGGCCTCATATTTTCAGTTCTCTGAGTAAATACCCATCAGTGGAATTTCTAGATGATATGGTACTTAGATTTTTCATTCTTGAAGAGCCATCAGTTGATGTATTCTGAAATGTTACTTTTTTCTTTGATGTTTGAAAGATATTGGGTTTAGAGATTTTTTTCAGAAAAAAATTTTTTAAAGATTTATTTGTTTACGTGAAAGTCAGAGTTACACAGAGAGAGGAGAGGCAGAGAGAGAGAGACAGAGGTCTTCCATCCGCTGGTTCACTCCCCAGATGGCTGCAATGGCCAGAGCTGCACCGATCTGAAGCTAGGAACCAGGAGCTTCTTCCAGGTCTCCCACGTGGGTGCAGGGGCCCAAGGACTTGGGCCATCTTCTACTGCTTTCCCAGGCCATAGCAGAGAGCTGGGTCGGAAGTGGAGCAGCCAGGTCTCAAACCCGCATCCATATGGGATGCTGGTGCTTCAGGCCAGAGCGTTAACCCACTGCGCCATAGCACTGGCCCCCAGAAATTTAAAAATGTTTTTTCACTTACCTCTCTTGTATTGTTTCTAGTGAGAAGTCTGCTGTAACTCTTAGCTTTGTTTTCTCTGTAAAATTATTATTTTTTTCTTGCTGCTTTTAAGATTTTATTAATGTGTTTAAAGATATTGATCATGCTGTGTACCTTGGTACAGTTTTTGTTAATTAGTTTTTGTTTTAAAAATAATTTTTTAGTAAGTTTGGAAAACTCCCAATTGTTATTTTCTCTTACATGTTTTCCTGAGGCCAGCGCTGTGGCCTAGCTGGTTAACTGCCACCTGGGATGCCAGCATCTGATATGGGTGCCAGTTAGTGTCCTGGATGTTCCACTTCTGGTCCAGCTCCTGCTGATGGCCTGGTAAAAGCAACAGAACATGGCTCAAGTGCTTCGGCCCCTGTCACCTGCATGGGAGACAAAGGTGGAAATCCTGGCTCCTGTTTTCTGCCAGGCCCAGCCTGGCCATTGCAGCCATCTAGGGAGTGAACCAGCAGATGGAAGATTCTCTCTCTCTCTCCCTCTCCCTCTCCCTCTCCCTCTCCCTCTCCCTCTCCCTCTCCCTCTCCCCTCCCTCTGTCTATCTTCATCCCTTTCTGTAGCTCTGACTTTCAAATAAGTAAATTAATAAATCTTAAAATTAAAACTTTTTTCTGACTTTCTCTTATTTGGTGACTGGTTACATGTGTATTAGGGTGCTTGAAGTTGTTCACAACTCAATGGTTCTCTGTTAAAATAGCTTCATTTTAATTGTTTCAATTGGTATATCTTTAAATTTACTAATGTTCAGTTTCTGATTTGCCATTAATCATATTCTCTGCATTTATTATGTGAGGCATTGTATTTTTATCTCTAGATTTTTGATTTGTGTCTTTTAAAAATATGTTTATTTTTTTAACTTGAAATTACTTATTTTCAGGTTAAGACAAATGTTTCCATAAAGCAAGAGCTAAGTATTAATGTCTTTAAATGGTTAACATGATTTGAAAATTTTTATTAAAAAGTGACCATTCTTACCATAAAACACTCATTACTGTTTTTACTCAAAATAAATTCAGACAGAGCTGAGTTTCCTGAAAATCTGTATTCTCTAATAGAATAATCAGGATGACCGAGTACTTGACAGCTGTTCTCCAGAGTACTGGCTGAACATACAGTGATTGCAAAACTGCTTCTCCCTGGTTATACTTACAAGGTTAATGTTCCTTGCAAGGCTCTCATCTTATCATGAAACGCACACAATCAGAGGAAAGATAGAAGAAATAGGGAAAAGAACATTTTCACTTTTATTAAAGGCTTTTGATAATGAAGACTTCATAAAATGTCATTAAATTGTTTGCTATACAATAACCATCTATTTCCAAGTAGGAGACATAACTATTAAGTCACTTTGATATGTAAAATAATTCTGAATTCTTACTATAAAATGATTTGGGTAAAATATGAAACATTTTATTATGTTTAAATCCCTCCTTAGCATTCTTATTTTCTTGAATATATATATTTTATAGTAGACAATATCCTTGTATACTAATCTATGTCATTTCACTTGGTTTTCATTGGTTTCTTCTTGTCCTCATTACAGGTTGTGTTTTCCTGCTTATTTGCATGCCTGACATTATGAATTTCACTTTGTTGGGTGCTAGGTTTCTTATATTTATGAAATATTTTTACCTTTGTTGTAGAGCTTTTTTGCTGTTACATTCCTCAGAAATGGTTTGGTCCTTTGAAGATTTGTTTTCAGTGTATGTTGGGTGGGACCAGAGCAGCAGCAGTCTAGGCTAATTCTAGGCTAATTCCCTGTGTTGATGTGTATTTGGACTATGTGATGTCTCATATATTATGAGGGCTTTCTCACTCTGATTTATTAGAATAATATTCCTAGTCCTATGTAAGCTCTGGAGAGTGTTCTCCCTGCTTCTTTCTGGTAGTTCTTTTCCAAGTCTTGGGGAGTTTCCCGACACAAAAGTGCTAACTGAGTCTCTGCTAAGACTTGGGGTGGGAGGGCTCTTGTAGGTCTCTGCAGTTTCTCTCAGTGCTCCTGTCTCCTTTTCATATTTTGTTTTATGAACTTTAGCCACTTTGGTCTCTCATGCCAAATCTGTCTTCTCAACAAGGAGAGATTGCTGGACTCATTGGATTTCTCCTTCCCAGAGATGGAGACGAAAACTCTGCAGAGTGTACTTGACCAAATATAGGGCTTAGCTGTTTCTTTCTCCCCTCTCAGGAATTATTAACATTTGCTGCCTCCTGTTCAGTGCCTGAAATCTATTCATTCTTATGTATTTTCCCTGAATTTTTTAGCTGTTTAAGTCATTAGGTAGATTAATCTCTTCCTTGTTATTCTGTCTTGGCTGGAAGCAGAATTTGAGCCAGTTGTTTAATATCATGTTCTAATTTATTCATTTATAAAATGAAGATAATTCTATAGGTTGTGAGGGGGAAAAGGATAGTATATCTACATCATGTAGTGCAGTTACTGACACAGCGTAGACACTGAGTAAGTGTTAGTTGCTCTTATTTCTGGCTCATAAGAGGAAGCATGCGTTATGCCAGTGTGGGAAAGTAGGATCAGGAGCAAATCCATTTTATTTTGACTCCTTTCTCTGATGTGCAGAATTAAAAAGCAAGTGGTGGCAGTGTTTCTCACCCTTCCTCCCCTACTGACTTATTTCAAAGAGGGCTAAAATATCATTATTAAGAATCTACATAACATAAATGTAGTAAGCCATTTTGTTGTAGTTAAGTCAGAAGAGTGTAGCAATTAGGAATGTAGTCCATAGGGTCAGTCCTGGACTGAAGTCCTTGCTTTCCTTTTTATCAATCCAGAGTAAGGTTGTTCTGCCTGCCTCATGCTCCGTGATACACACGAGGCAGCACCACCTCCTTCACTGGATTGTTGGGGAATTAAATACATTAATGCTGATGCAGCCCTTCAGCACAATGATATCACATAGACAGGGCTTAATAAGTGATAGCTACTTTAGCTTTACTAGTAGTAAAGTTCACACTGAGATCTTCAACTGGAATGAACATATTGAGCTCCAGATTGCTAGGGCATGCTTTATTTTTTATGGATTTTCGCTTTTTAATATATCTTAGTAGTATTTGTATATGTCTTTACATGTCAGAGAATATATTTACATACATTATCTTATTTTTTTACGTGGATCCTTGACTCTTTTTTTCCCTTGAAGAAATTGAGGCTCAGAGAACATAAGCAATTAACTTAAGGCCAAAGAGTGAATGAGGGAACTACAACTAATCACTGATCGGAGAACTTAAGATATGGTGTCCATGCTACTTCCGAGTGAAACATTTCAGTTGTGTGAAGATGTATGTACTGTTAACCAACAATGGCTTTTATACTCTTGCAGGCAAAGAGCATGAGGACTCTCACTCCTCTTATTGCACTTAGTGACCAGCACCCAGTATACTGATGTGACCTACATGTTATCTATGAGAAGAAAAACACAACTGTTGTCTTACTTCCAAAAATTGAGGTTGACTATTGAGTAATTAGCACCTGTTTAAGACAGATAATTACATAGTAATTCTTTCTTCATCACAGATGTTATCACTCTTGATTTTTAGCTTTGAAAACAAATATCTTCTCAGTATATGAATTTACTACATTTTCTCTTCAGGGTAAAGCTTTCCTAGAATCATATCAAATGGAACTGTTACTTGACAATTTCATGGATTTTATAGTAATTCCTTTAATAAGATTCCATTTATAGATCAAATGTCTGTGACTAAATATAATTACTTACAGCTAAATCTGATCAAAGCAATAAGCTCAAAATAACTTACATGGACTTTAAAGCACAAAAGGAGGCAGGATGTTTTATGATGGACAGTCCCAATTGTTTCTTTTGAAAAATAGCCCTTAATTTGAAACATGGCTGTGTTCCTCCATGTTTGCTTTCAGGAAAAACAAAAATAAAACCAAACCCTAAAAAAGCAACCTTTATTTCATGTTTTTCCTACACTATAACATCCTGATAGGCAGATGGTTTTCTTTGGGCAGTTAATTGTCATGGTCTCTTCATGCTCATTGAACAATTCTCTTTTTTCTTTATTTACCTTGTATTAGAAAAGTTACATTCTATTAAGGAGCTTATTTTGACAGTTTTGTTATTTTATCTGTCGTGCTTATGGATTTAGGCAGAAGATTGCTATCATTTTCAGGAATTAGTTTTGGTTAAATCACCCTGCTAGCTTAATACTGTTATTTGGTACTATTCTTATTTATTCCCTTAGATACTGGTTATGTTTTTTTCATAATTAACTTTTTTAATTTTTAAAAGATTTTATTTATTTATTTGAGAGTTGAGTCACAGACAGTGAGAGGGAGAGACAGAGAGAAAGGTCTTCCATCCGCTGGTTCACTCCCCAAATGGCCACAATGGCCAGAGCTGCACCGATCCGATCCAAAGCCAGGAGCCAGGAGCTTCTTCTGGTGTCCCACACAGTTGCAGGAGCCCAAGGACTTGAGCCACCTTCTACTGCTTTCCCAGGCCATAGCAGAGAGCTGGAGTGGAAGAGGAGCAGCTGGGACTAGAGCCGGTGCCCATATGGGATGCTGGTACCACAGGCGGAGGATTAACCTATTGTGTCACAGCGCCGGCCCCCATAATTACCTTTTAAAAAAGCCTGTTTGTAAAACCCATTACTCTAGATGATAAATCTATGTTCTATGGTACTTGTACTTATTAGTGCAGATGTTGATTGGTGGTATTTTTAAAAATTTGATTTCTGTGAGTAGGCAAGGGGAGAATGACAGACAGACAGAGGCAGAGCTCCCATCATGACTTATTACCCAAATGTCCTCAGTGGCCAGGGCTGGACCATGCCGAAGCCAGGAATCAGAAACCCAGTCCCTGTCTCTCTCATGAATGGCAGGGAATCAGCCGCTTGAGCCGTCACCTGCTGCCTGCACAATAGCAGGAAGCTGGATTTGGGAGCAGAGCTGACTTGACCCAGGCACTTGCATAAGGGATGCAGGCATGGCAAGCAGTGTCTTAATCTCTAGGCCGAACCCCTAGCCCAACAGTGGTGTTTTTGGAGATGGGATTGGAATCTCCAGACTGTGATATTCTTTGCCCTCTCTTTTCTAGTAGAAGAATCCTGTTAACTGCTCCACAGTGTCTGAGGACCTTGATTCTGTGTAAGCAAGGCAGCTCTTGATTTGCTTATCTCTTATACTGCATCAGATATGTATAAGAAATCAAACCTTTGTGTCCTATATGAACCAACTTGTTTTTTACATGGGACCTCAAAATGTTGGGCAATAAACCAGGTGCCTTTGTGTGAGCAGGGGGTTTTTGAGCTTGGCTCACACCTCTACTATTATCTGTCTACTTCTGGAAGCAAGCTTCAGGAGGTGCCTGCAGATGTTTCCAAGAAACCACCTTGCATATAATTTTTCACACTCATTTTAGGGGCCAGGAGCCCATCTGTGTACCTAACGATAGCCCCTTCTCTCTCCTCTCTTAGTACCTGGCACAAAGTAGGTGCCTGCAAGATGCAAGCCAAGGGGCTGATGTTTGGCACAGTGGATTGGGCTGCTGATTGGGACACCCATATCACATATCAGTGTGCATAGGATGGAGTCCCACCTCTGCTTCTGATTCAGCTTCTGGCTGTACACCTGGGAGGCAGCAGATCATGGCTGAAATACCTGGGTTCCTGCCACCCACATGGAACACTCTGATGTAGTTAGTTCCTGGCTTCTGGTTTCAGCCAAAAGAGCCAGGCTCTTGCGGGCTTTTGGAGAATGAAAGGGTGGATGGAGGTTCTCCCTCCCTCTCCCCATCCTCTTTTCTCTCTCTCTCTCACCTTCTCATTATGTTGCTGTGCCTTTCAGATAAGTACAAAATAAACAAAGAAGAGATATAGGTTGAACATCCATTATTCAAAAATCTGAAATACTCTGAAATCTGCAACACTTCCGGTCTCAGACATTTCAGATAAGGGATATCGAAGCTGGATTTATTATTTGAACAGATGAAGGATACAATAAATAGTGTGACAGTACTCTGGTGGTGAGGCCGTCATATCTAACGTTGTTTGTACTTGCTCTTTGTGTTCTTCTGTGGCCCCTTGCTATATATTACAAGAAAGGAGGGGGTCAATTAACTGCAAGCTTCAACTGGAAACACAGACTGTGCTACAGGGGATTTAGCTAACAGATTTCACTAGTGGAGGCTTTCCTAGGTTTGGAAATGATTTATCCAAGGTCAATTGATCAGTCAGTGTGAGGTTTACAGGCACGCTCTGCTGATTCCAGCACAAATCAGGTTACTTTCCCCCACTTCAGATGCTTGTTAGCTGGCCCATGTTGGCAGGAGTCGTGGCCACTGAGATTGACTGAGAGGAAGAAGACAAGGAGAAAGCTGGTCATCAGCACCCAGGAGTGGCCGGGTCTGGGCCTTCAGTTAGGAACATCGTTACCCAGTGTGGAACAAAGAGGATAAAGTGGGAAAAAGTACACATCAGTGTCTTACACTTTTTTTTTTACAATTGATTAAAAAAGATGAATAGGACAGACTGAATAATAGGGAGGTGGGGAGAGAAAGTGGCAGCTGGGGAGGGCTCAGGGCACATGACTGGGGCTGTAGAGAAAGAAAAACATTGCCATGTGGGTGAGCAAAATACTGAAGTTTCAAAGCAACAGTAATTTTACACTGAAAATCCTGTAATTACGTGCTTGGCTGTTTAATAAAAACGTCCTGTAGTGAAATTACTATATATTTACTTTGTATCTGAAATGCAGAGTACCTTAAATACATGTCTCACTGTGGGATGAGTGCTACATCTTACAGTTTTTGAAAAAGGAAATTAGCTGTTTTTAGTAGCAGCTGCTCAGAAATTTCCCAACTATAGATAATCAATTCAGAGTTACCTGATTAAATCTATCATTTGTCAGTCATGGAGCGTTCCTCTTTGCTAAACTCTGGAACTAAAATTTCTGTAGGAAAACAAATGGTTGTATTCTTAACACATTACATACGAACTCACTGCGAGAAAGTTGGTAACGAGAATGATCAAGTTGCATCTTTACAGAAATGGAGGCTGTCTGGCCTGAGGTTGAAGTGCAGCCTGCACTTCTAAGGGCTGGAATCTCGTGCCCTCACAAACATCCAGCAATCTCACTGTTTTGCGCCCTGAGAGGTAGCAGATCATGAGCCACCTAGTTGGATCGCTGTTACCACATGGGGACCCTGATTGAGATTTGGGCTCCTAGCTTTGGCTTGGCCCAGCCCTGGCTGATATGGGCTTTTGGGGGATTGAACCAGCAGATACCAAATTTCTGTCTTTCAAACAAAATAAAACAAAAAACAAACAACAACAACCAAAAAACCTCACTACTTTAATGACAGTTAAAATGACGTTTAGTAAGTAGTGTTAAATGTAGGGTAATTCTCAAGCTTTAAAATGCACCTGAGCCAATTGGGTATATTCTTAAAGTTGTAGCTTTTATTCACTAGATTTGGGCAAGTCCTGAGATCTTGCCTGCTAACAGACTCATGGAGGGCTGTTGCTGGTAGGCCTGGCATGACATCAAATAGTGAACTTTCATGACACTGCCTCTCTAGCTCACGCTCCCTGGGCTCTCTGTGGGTCGGCCTTTGCATTTCTTGATCCACGTGCATTTCCACCTCTGACTCCTTGCTCGTGCCTCTCACTGTCCCCCTTTCCTTCTGTCTCTCTCTGCCTTCCTCTTTCTCTGCTTCCCTCTCCTTCCTTCCTTTCTGCTTTCCCCTTCTCTGTCTCTTCTCTCTGCCAACCGACCTCCCTCTTACCTCCTTTTGTAGCCTGCCCCTTCTTCCCTGAGTAGGTATCCAACTGAGGGACAGGAAACGTACCTTTACAGGAATGAAGTCCAGGAGTCTTCACTCACTTGTGAATTTTTTGAGGGCTGGAGCTCATGAGGCCCAGAAGGGAGGGCTTGAACTCTACTCCCTGCCTACTACATGAGGTTGGCTAGATTTTTACTAATGACCATGAAAGTAGTTCTGAGACCTCCTATAGATAACAGAGTGGGGAAACTAGGAAAAAATGAGTGATACCTCGTCCTGGGGAGTAGCTAATGGGAGAGGCAAGGGTACTAGTGTTAGATCTTGACCCATAATGGCTAGATGAGGGGTTAGAGAGGAGGGCGTCTGGACAAACTTGCTCTTTCTAAAAATTTTGAGAACTCTAATATTCTTTACATCCCATGAAGGTTTTATATACATTCCATTAGCATATACTAATTGTACATATTTATGGGGCACCGTGTGGTATCAGGATACTTATACAGCATGCACTGGTCTCATCACAGTGATTAGCCTTTCCATCGCCTATGAGCTCCTCTCTCCCAGTTCTTCATAAAATGCACAGCCGACTATCACGAACTGCAGTCACCCCCGAGCTTGCTTTTGGTTCTGCTCTGCCCTCTGCTGGCTCATGGCCTCCTCTGCTCCAGCAGATTGAAGAGCACAGGATATGTGTCTGCGTTAGGAAACGCCCGCCCGCTGAGTAAACAAGGTAGGGAAGCAGTTGTCAGAAAGATGCTGTCACGTGAGTCCCTCTGCGTCCAGCAAGCACCTCCTAAAATTCTCTTTCTGCAGAATTGGCCAAGAAGGAAATTGATGTGATTTCCATTCCTAGCAAGTGTCTTGTCTTGGTACACGAACCCAGATTAAAAGTGGACTTAACAAAGTATCTGGAGAACCAAGCATTCTGCTTTGACTTTGCAGTTGATGAAACAGTTTAAATGAAGTTGTCTACAGGTTGGTCTTTTTTTTCTCCTTGTGTCCTCCTTCACTGACGCTTTCCACTTTTAAATGCAGGATACTTTGGCAACACTACGCACAGACACCCTGGAGTTGAAACCCCTTGCTGGCCTCTCATGTTTTCTGGGGTCAGTGCTAGAAGCCAGGACAGCCCCATTTTGTACTTGTCACATCCCTTTCTGCAGCTTTATTGAATGGATCACGAGTGAGGTATCATCCAGTACACTTTGAGGCTGGGCTGCACAGGCTCCAAGGGTCCTCCTGGTGTCTATGTCAGCTACCCCTATTCCCATTGGACTTAATAGGCTCAGGGAACCTCAGCTCTGCTCACACACACACTAGACTCATATGACTATTTAAATCAATCTAAATAAAACTTAAATTCAAATTCCAGTGCCTTATTTATACTGCCCATATTTCAGTTGATCAGTTGCCACATGTGGCAGTGGATACTATTGGACAGCACAGTGGCTACTGTCCAATCATCACAGAAAGTTCTGGAGCAGAGTTTGACACACTAGGCGTAGGCCACATCTGGCTCATGATAGCCAGGCTGAAGCCAGGAGCTAGGAATGCCATCTGGGTCTATCACATGGGTGATAGGGACTCAAGTACTTGGGCCATCTTCCTCTGCCTTCCCAGGTACATTAGCAGAAAGCTGGACTGGAAGCAGAGGAGCTGGAACTAGAACTGGCACTCCAATGTAGGATGCCTGTCTCACAAGTGCTGGTTTAACCTGCACCACAACACTGGCCCCTGTATCGATAAGTTCTGGATCCATGACTTCAACCAACCATGGGTCAAAAAGATTCAGGAAAAAATGTATCTGTATTCAACATGCACAGGTTTTCCCCCTTTGTCATTGCTTCCTAAGCTATACAGTGTGACAACTCCTTATATAAAGTTTACATTGTGTTAGGTATTATGAAATATAGAGGAGCTGAAGAATAGGAGAGGATATGCATAGGTTATATGTAAATACTATGGCATTTTATACAAGAATTTGAGTAACTGTGGATTGTGGCATCGGGTTGCGGGGTACGGGTCCTGAAATCAATCCCATGCAGATACTGAGGGATGGCTCCACAAATACTCTTACCCTCCTCTGCATCTTTTCTCTCAGATTCACAGCAAGGCCACTGGTACAGACAATTTTTGAAGGGGGAAAAGCAACTTGCTTTGCATATGGCCAGACAGGAAGTGGCAAGACACGTGTGAGTATTCAGGGCTGGATGGGGAGAGCCTTCCTGTGGTGCAGCACTGGGCCTGGAGGACAGGGAGCTGCTTCCAGAAATTCAGTGCAGATGCTCCATATGCTCTCACCACAGCAGATGCGGGGTGGGCTGAGGTCGATCTAAATCCAGCCTCCTCCTGGCTTGTAACAGTGTGTCTCACTGTTGCAGTGGAACCAGTAGAATTCTGGCCTGAACCAAGGGCCTTGTGTGTCTGTGTGTGTGACAAAGGCAGAGAGAGACTTCCATTTGCTTGTTTATTCACCAAATGCCCAGAACAGCCAAGAGCTAGGAACTTATTTATTTATTTATTTATTTGAAAGAGTTACACAGAGAGGGGGAGAGACAGAGATCAGAGAGATCTTCCATCCACTGGTTCACTCCCCAGATGACTGCAGTGGCCAGAGCTAGGCCAATCTGGAGCCAGGAGCTTCTTCTGGATCTCCCACATGGGTGGCAGGGACCCAAACACTTGGGCCATCTTTTGTTCCTTTTTCCAGGCCATTAGCAGGGAGCTGGATTGGAAGCAGAGCAGGCAGGACTCAAACTGGCACCCTTATGGGATGCTGGCATCAAAGGTGGCACCTTAACCTGCTATGCCACGATGTTGGCCCCGAGAGCTAGGAACTTAAACTTGTTCTCTCAAGTGGGTGGCAGGTGCCCAAGCCCTTAGGCCATGATCTGCTGCCACCAAGGTTGTGTATTAGCAGGAAGCTAGAACCTCCCAGGACTTGAACCTGCTTACTCTGATAATGGAATGTTGGTGTCCCAGTCAGCATATTAACTGCTGCACCGAGTGCCTGTTCCCTCAAGGGTCTTCTCCCCCTTCCTTTTGCAGACTATGGGTGGAGACCTAGCTGGTAAAGCCCAGAATGCATCGAAAGGCCTGTAGGTATTGCATTCTGTCGCACTGGGGTTGGGCACAGAAAGGCAGGTTGTTTACTTATCCAGGCTCACTCTCTCTCAGCCCGAGATGTCTTCCTGCTGAAGAATCAGCCTCGCTACCGAAACCTGGGCCTGGAAGTCTATGTGACATTCTTTGAGATCTACAATGGAAAGGTGGCTGGCAAGGAGCTCCTTGTTTATGCTGTTGGGGTTTCTGACTTTCTAAAACCTTGAATTCTGCTAGCAATTGATAGCAGCCCAACAACCTGTTAGCTGTCAAACTTCTGATGGACCACCTGCCCTGCATGAGTAGAGGATTTTATCTGATGGTTTCATCAACAGGAATAGTAGGACGACTCCTCAGGTCTCCATCTCAGATGGGGGTTTGCCTGGGTGCACCATCATCCCTTGACCCACCTTCTCCATCACCTGCTTCCCTGATTGTACTCGTTCATTCTCCTAATTGCCCCTTCCTCTCCTATACCTCTCTCTGCTTCCTAACAGTGTGTCGGTTTTTGCGGAGTTGTCTTCCCTAGGGCAAGATTTGAGTACTAAAAGTAGCTAATATTTATCATATTCGGGTACCGTATACTAAGCACTATCTGAAGCACTTTGTGGTTTCAACTTCATGGATGAGAAACAAGGCTGGAGTGGTTAAATAACTTGCCAAAGCTGGCACAGCTGATAGTGTAGCAGAGTTGCTTCAAACCAAGGCAGCTTGGTTCAGATCCCAAGTATAATGCCCTCTGCTGGCCTGGGATCTGTCAGCCTGGGTTCTCTCTGTCCTTGTCCAGCTGCCATGGGGGCTCTGTAGGAGGGAGGAGTTGGGTAGGGTGACTATGGTCTCAGCCTCCTGCTTCCTGTCTGGCACAGCTGTTCGACTTGCTCAACAAGAAGGCCAAACTGCGTGTGCTGGAAGATGGCAAGCAACAGGCACAGGTGGTGGGGCTGCAGGGGCACCTGGTCAACTCCGCTGATGATGTCATCAGGATGATCGACATGGGCAGCACCTGCAGGTCAGAGCACTGGAAGAGGACAGGCCAGATAACGCATGGTTCAGGTGGCAGGGTAGCCCTGAGCCCATTTTAGCTTCTAGAGTGTGGCTTCCCCCCAGCTTGGTAAAGGCTACAAAGTCCAGAGCTCATCAGAACTGAGAATGCTTTCATCTTACCAAAGAAGGCTTTGTTTGCAGGCTGTTATTACCTTGGAGGCATGTTTCCTGACTTCTCTGGGTTTTTCCTTGTTCTCTCATCCCTTTGTGGTGGAAGTTAGGAGCTCTAGGTCTGTTCCTGGCTGGAAGTAATGGAGCCGTAACTCCTCTGTGAGAAGTAGGGAACACTGCCATCAGGCCTTAGGCATGGCCCACTGTGGTGCTGAGCAGCTGCGGAGGCCCTGGAGGAGTGCTGTCCCCTGCAGGGCCGTCAGCTTTACCAGATGGTTCATTACAGCCCCCGCCCTTCCCTGCGTGTCCTCTGTGTGACACAGGACACTGCTTTCCTTCTGCAAGTTCACATGAGCCCCCAGGTCTAGCCAAGGCCCTCACACTGAATCCATTCTGGCTGTCAAGAAAATGTGTTAGGCCAGATTAGTCTGGAGGGAGAGCTGCTGCCCAAGCAGAGCAGCATGAAGTCTGGGACAGGAACTTAGGACTTCTTAGTGTCCTGCCAGGTCCCTCCCTCACCAGAGACTGAGGTGGCCTGGACTCTGGGGTGCCGGGGGCCTGGTGACCCCAAAAGCTCATAGCCTTTTTTTTTGACAGGCCGAATGGACAGTGAGAGAGAGACAGAGAGGAAGGTCTTACTTTGCCGTTGGTTCACCCTCCAATGGCCGCCACGGCCAGCGCACAGTGCTGATCTGAAGGCAGGAGCCAGGTGCTTCTCCTGGTCTCCCATGGGGTGCAGGGCCCAAGCACTTGGGCCATCCTCCACTGCACTCCCGGGCCATAGCAGAGAGCTGGCCTGGAAGAGGGGCAAGCAGGACAGAATCTGGCGCCCCGACCGGGACTAGAACCCCGTATGCCAGCGCCGCAAGGCGGAGGATTAGCCTACTGAGCCATGGCACCGGCCAATAGCCTTTCTTTGTCCTCTTGCTATAGCACCTCTGGGCAGACATTTGCCATCTCCAACTCCTCCCGGTCCCATGCCTGCTTCCAGATTCTTCTTCGAGCCAAAGGGAGAATGCATGGCAAATTCTCTTTGGTGGATCTGGCAGGGAATGAGCAAGGTGCTGCCACTTCTAGCGCTGACTGGCAGACCCGCATGGAGAGTGCAGAAATTAACAAGAGTCTCCTGGCCCTGAAGGCAGTGGGATGAGTGTGGAGGGGCTACCTTGGAGTTCTGCTGGAAAGGAGGGAGCGGTTACACAGGAGGAAAGAAGGGACCTCACTTGTTGCTGCTCTTGCTCCACAGGAGTGCATCAGGGCCCTGGGACAGAATGAGGCTCATACCCCGTTCTGTGAGAGCAAGCTGACACAGGTGCTCAGGGACTCCTTTATCAGGGAAAACTCAAGGACTTGCATGGTGAGTGCAGTAGCTTTGGAGGTGATGGTGAAGGAGGAAACAGTTGCTTTGCAAAGAGACATTTCGTTCTGTCTGTGGGCAGGAGGCTCAGGACCCGGCTGCCTGGGGAGTCCAGGCTCTAACCTGACTTCAGCACCCACCTCGTTGCCCACCCACGTGTGAAGGAAAGGATCTACCTCCTTTACTGAGTGTAGGTGCAGCTCTTGGTGGCGGTGGAGTGGGGGGGGTCATTCCTCTCTTACCTAGTGAGAAGGGAGTTTCAGCATTCAGAAGCCTCCGAGTAAGCAAGAGAGCCAAGCCCTGTCTTGCATGGCTTCCCTCAGGCTCACTGGGTTTCAGCCTAGAAAACAGACCAAAGCATGAGGTTCCAGCTTTGAATGATTTTTCATCCTCCACCCATTTTATCCCCAAACCCTTCAAGGTGAGGTCTACCCTCCCTTCCCTCCAGGGAACAGCCTCTCCCTACCAGCTGGGTATGCACAGCCTGGGTGCTATTGAGTGCTCTCATCTAACTGTGGGTCTTGGCAGCCTCTCTGGGAGCAGGGTGTCTAGTGCCCTCACCCTGTGATCTTCAGCCTCGAACCATCCTTTCCCTTGTTAGGGTCGAGAAACATCCGCCACCCAAGGAACGACTCCAAGAGACACTCTCTTGCAATCAGCAAGGGGTTTATTGAAACCAGCATGCTGGTGCTCTCTGAACACGCAGGAACAGAGCAGCCCCGAGAAGTCAAGGGTCAGGGTTTTTATAGGGTTTTCAGAGACATTCCACCATTTAGCGAATCATCTCACCCCGCGGGAAACTCATTATCGAATCAGCCCACACCTCTGGAAACTCATTAGCAAATCAACCCACACCGAAGGAAACTCATTAGCATGCGCCGGGAGTTCAAAGGACATCTGGGGGAACAATGGGTGAGGCAAGGGTTACACAGCTTTGGCCCCTCATCCTCACACAGGTGCAGCTGTAAATATAAGGAACCGGAACTATACAACCCCTGCCCCACCGGGTTTCAGCTTTGGGGAAGGAGGTTTAGGCCTGCAGTTTTAATTCTTCACCCTCTTTGGCAGATTGCCATGATCTCACCGGGAGTAAGTTCCTGTGAAAATACTTTAAACCCACTCCACTATGCAGACAGGTACTAGTACCTATAGCCAGGTAGGATGTGGGCTGGCATCGGGGAAGGAAATGGCAATGCTGGAAGGGGGAAGGCTTGGGGACCTCAGTGTCGGCTATGTCCTGTGACTCAGAAATCTGAGGCTTGGGATTTCAGCCATGATGCCAGGTCTGTCCCTTCCTCTCTGGGCCTTGGTGAATCAGCCGTGTCTGTTTCTTAACCAGACCGGCTTTATCTTTACACCACTTCTCCTTGGCTGAAGGCAAAGGTGCTCCTCCACCCCTTGTATCCCAGGTGCGGCTGCCTTCCTGCGGTGGGTGCCAGGGAGCTGCTGTGGGATCCCAGAGCTGGTTGTTTCCTCAGCGTCAAGGAACTGAATCCCCACAGTGGGCCCAGTGGAGAGAAGCTAACTCAGATGGAAACAGAAGAGATGGAAGCCAGCTCTAAGGGGGCCCGGACTGCAAGCAATGTAAGGGGCAGGGTGGGGACAGGCAAGACAGAAATGGGGCCTGCAGAGGTGGGGACTGGGCCACACTGTCTTTCTCTTGGCTCCCTTAGTTCTCCAATGAAGAGGATGAACTGTCTTCCCAGGTGTCCAGCTTTAGTGAAGCCACAACTCAGAGCAGGGAGCTGGAAGAGAGGGCCAAGGAAGAGCTCAAGGAAATTGTGCAGGTGGGAGGTGGCCCTCTTGGGGGAGGGGCTGGGGATCTACCCTGGCACAGCCCTCGGAGGGTCAGCACTGTGGAAAGGGCAGCAGGGCCCTAAAGCTGGAGTCTTGTACGTAGTTTATGCCAAGTGCCCAGACTTCATTACTGAGAGAGGAGAAGCCATTGGAAGCAGTTTGGCAGAGTGGTGACATGGTTGTGTCAGAGCTTTGGATGCATTCCTGTGGCCACAGTGTGGATCCTGGTTTGGGGACTAGAAAGGAAGAGCAAAGGTGGAAGAAGTAAGGAAAAAGTTGGGAAGAATCCCAGAGAAATTTGGTGCCTAGACCATGTGTGCTTGGCCATGGGATAAGACCCAAGAACTATTTAGGGAATGGAATTGGCAGGTTTTGATATCCAGCAAGGTGAAAGAATAGAGCTGCCACTCAGATTTCAGGCTTGGGCATGAAGAACAGTGATGTCATTCATTCAACACAGGGCTTAGAGACAAGTTGAGTAGGAAGAATATGGATCATGCTGAGGATTTCCCAGGAGAGAGGGGGAGGGGGCAGGATATGGGCTGTGGACAGAGGAGTGGCGTCTTTTTTTTTAAGATTGATTAATTCATTTGAAAGATCTTCCACCTGCTGGTTCACTCCCCAAATGTCCACAACAGCTGAAGCTAGGAGCTTCTTCGGGTCTTCCATGTGGGTTCAGGGGCCCAAGTACTTGCACCATCCTCTGGCTACTTTGCCAGGCTCATCAGCAGGGTGCTGGGTCAGAAGTGGAGCTTCTTTATCTGCTATGCCACAATGCTGACCCTTGAGGGGTGGCATCTTGTGCAGGCATCTGTGTTGCATGTACAGCCCCAAGAATGATGTGCAGAAGTCACTTGGTTGTGTCTGAGTTGATAGGGTCTTTCCTGTGTTGTTAAAGCAAGGACCAGGCTGGCTTGAGCTCTCCAAGATGACCGAGCAGCCAGACTATGACCTGGAGACTTTTGTGAACAAAGCGGAATCTGCCCTGGTCCAGCAAGCCAAGCACTTCTCGGCTCTGCGAGGTGGGTGCGGCTGGATGGGTGCCAGCGGACTGTGGTGGCCTCTGTGGCTCCCAGGCAAAGTGGCAGAGGCAGCTCTGCTCTGAGTGAATGGGGGCCTCTGGGACTCCACTAACCCCATGTGTCTCACTGCCCCTTCCTTCCAGATGTCATCAAGGCTTTGCGTGTGGCCATGCAGCTGGAAGAGCAGGCCAGCAGACAGATAAGCAGCAAGAAACGGCCCCAGTGACAACTGCAAATGAAAGATCTGTTTCACACCCTCCTCGGCAAACTTTGGGCACCTGTGGGTTGGCCAGGGTCTGAGCTGGGATGGGTGTCAGTAAATGCCAAGTATGGAGGCATGGGTCCCAGGGCAGCTGGGGAGGGGTCAGAGTGACACTGGATGCTACGTTCTGTTTTCTCAGTTGTCCCCTAAGGGGGCAAGCAAGGAGGACATCCTAGTTATTTGCTGTGTATTGCTTGCTGGGGGGAGGGCTCCCTGAGGACAGAGAAGGAGCTGGGGTTCAGCTCTGCTGACACTGACCTGCTTTCCACACTCTTGGTCCAGGCTCTTATGTCTTCTAACTGAAAAAAAAGTTTCTGGGATTTCCTCCTTCCTTGCTATTTTTAAAGCCTGAGAGGATCCCTGCTGTTTTATGTGTTTATTCATGTGTTTCACAATAAAGCAAGAAAAAAAATTGGCCTTTTGAGTGGTGTAGGGGGAGGGTCTAGGATGTGTCTGAGCGTTCTGGGACACAGAACAGGACCGCAGCGTGACCTCTGGGCAGTGCTGGCTCAGTAATACCCCTGCAGTTTCTGTGACAGGCTGAAGCCTCCACTCTGACACGTTCCTCTGTTTGATTAGACACTCAGGAGGCTCTGGGCCCTTTCCTAAAGAAAGGAACTATAGAAAGGAGATGGCCTTCTGCCTATTAGAGTCTACTCAAGACAGGTTGAAAGATTCTGTGGGAACACTAACAAGAAAGTGCTTGACTTGCTGGACAGGCAAGGATCTGAAGGACCACACCAATTTGATCTCAGAAAATGAGAAGTTTGCCGAGTTGTCTGAGCCAAGCACAGGGCAGGGGCAGTTTACAAACTGGAAGACTCCACATTCCAAGTACAGAGTATGAAGTACTGAATGGTAATGAGGTCACTAGTTTCAAGGCTAGGAGCCATGGAATCAAGTGCCTGGTCAGGAGGCTTCAGTCAGGGATATGAGCAGGGGCGCTACCGCCAAAACTCCAGGGAACACGGGGGTCAGTGCACCAGGTTCTGGCCCTCAGCCTGATTCTTCCTTTGTGAAACAAGGACAGTCTACCTCCTGGTGAGAGAATTACTAGCTTCAGGAACCATAACATTTGAATTTCTGGGTTGAGAAATTTGGCCTGGTCAAAAGCTTGACAAATGACACCATCTCTGTGACCTTAAAAAACCTTCCAGAAAGATGGCCCAAGTCCTTGGGCACTTGTACCCAAATGGGAGACCCAGAAGAAGCTCTTGTTCCTGGCTTTGGCCTGGCCTAGTCCTGGCCATTTTGGCCATTTGGGGAGTGAACCAGTGGATGAAAGATTTTATCCTCTCTATATATTTCTGCCTTTCAAATAAATGAATAAACCTTAAATTTAAAAAAAATAGCAGCCGGCGCCGTGGCTCAAAAGGCTAATCCCCCACCTTGCGGCGCCGGCACACCGGGTTCTAGTCCCGGTCGGGGCGCCAGATTCTGTCCCGGTAGCCCCTCTTCCAGGCCAGCTCTCTGCTGTGGCCAGGGAATGCAGTGGAGGATGGCCCAAGTGCTTGGGCCCTGCACCCCATGGGAGACCAGGAGAAGCACCTGGCTCCTGCCTTCGGATCAGCGCTGTGCACCGGCCGCAGCACGCTGACCACGGCGGCCATTGGAGGGTGAACCAACGGCAAAGGAAGACCTTTCTCTCTGTCTCTCTCACTATCCACTCTGCCTGTCAAAAAAAAAAAAAAAAAGCTTCCAAAACCCAATCCGGCCCCTTCTGTAAAATGAAGCTATCAAACCACAGTTAGAAGGATTTTTTTTTAACTTTTATTTAATGAATATAGATTTCCAAAGTACAGCTTATGGACTACATTGGCTCCCCCCCATGACTTCCCTCCCACCCGCAACTCTCCACTTTCCCGCTCTCTCTCCCCTTCCATTCCTATCAAGATTCATTTTCAATTTTCTATATATACAGAAGATCAGTTTAGTTTACATTAAGTAAAGATTTCAACAGTTTGCACCCACATAGAAACACAAAGTGAAAAATACTGTTTGAGTACTCGTTATAGCATTAAATCTCAATGTACAGCACATTAAGGACAGAGATCCTACATGAGGAGTAAGTGCACAGTGACTCCTGTTGTTGACTCTACAAATTGACACTCCTGTTTATGGCATCAGTAATCTCCCAAGCTCCAGTCATGAGTTTCCAAGGCTATGGAAGCCTTTTGAGTTCTCCGACTCATATTTAGACAAGGTCATAGTCAAAGTGGAGGTTCTCTCCTCCCTTCAGAGAAAGGTACCTCCTTCTTTGAAGACCTGTTCTTTCTACTGGGATCTCACTCACAGAGATCTTTCATTTAGGTCTTTTTTTTTCGCCAGCGTGTCTTGGTTTTCCATGCCTGAAATACTCTCATGGGCTTTTCAGCTGGATCCAAATGCCTTTAGGGCTGATTCTGAGGCCAGAGTGCTGTTTAGGACATCTGCCATTCTATGAGTCTGCTGTGTATCTCGCTTCCCATGTTTGATTGCTCTCCCCCTTGTTTATTCTATCGGTTAGTATGAGCAGGCACTAGACTTGTTTATGTGATCCCTTTGACTCTTAGTCCTTTCATTATGATCAATTGTGAACAGAAATTGATCACTTGGACTAGTGAGATGGCATTGGTGCAAGCCACCTTGATGGGATTGAATTGGAATCCCCTGGTATGTTTCTAACTCTACCATTTGGGGCAAGTCAGCCTGAGCATGTCCCAAATTGTACATCTCTTCCCTCTCTTATTCCCACTCTTATATTTGTAACAGAGATCACTTTTCAGTTAACTTTAAACACCTAAGAACAATTGTGTGTTGATTACAGAGTTCAACCAATAGTATTAAGTAGAACAAAAAAGTACTAAAAGGGATAAAGTATTAAGTTGTACGTCAACAGTCAGGACAAGGGCTGCTCATGTCACTCTTTCTCGAAGTGCCCATTTCATTTCAACAGGTTTCCTTTTTGGTGCTCGGTTAGTTGTCACCGATCAGGGAGAACATATGATATTTGTCTCTCTGGGCCTGGCTTATTTCACTCAGCATGATGTGTTCCAGATTCCTCCATTTTGTTGCAAATATCCGGATTTCATTGTTTTTGATTGTTGTATAGTATTCTATAGAGTACATGTCCCATAATTTCTTTATCCAGTCTACTGTTGATTGGCATTTGTGTTGATTCTAGGTCTTAGCTATTGTGAATTGAGCTGTAATAAACATTGAGGTGCAGACCACTTTTTTGTCTGCCAATTTAAATTCCTTTGGGTAAATCCCAAGGAGTGGGATGGCTGGGTCAAACGGTAGGGTTATCTTCAGGTTTCTGAGGAATCTCCAGACTGACTTCCATAGTAGCTTGACCAGTTTGCATTCCCATCAACAGTGGGTTAGTGTCCCTTTTTCCCCCACATCCTCTCCAGCATCTGTTGTTGGTAGATTTCTGTATGTGAGCCATTCTAACTGGGGTGAGGTGAAACCTCATTGTGGTTTTAATTTGCATTTCCCTGATTGCTAGTGATCTTGAACATTTTTTCATGTGCCTGTTGGCCATTTGGATTTCCTCTTTTGAAAAATGTCTATTGAGGTCCTTGGCCCATCTCTTAAGTGGGTTGTTTGTTTTGTTTTTGTGGAGTTTCTTGATCTCTTTGTAGATTCTGGTTATTAACCCTTTATCTGTTGCATAGTTTGCAAATAATCGATCCAGGGGCAGAAGTTCAGTTAACACATCAGTTAGGATGCCTGCTTCCCATATCTAAGTGTCTGGGTTCAAGTCCCAGCTCCATCCTCTGTTCCAGGTACTCTTTTTTTAATTTTAAAAGGGATTTATTAATACATCAGATTCGCAGGGTCACAGCAAATGCATTGCAATTATTATAACACAATTCTCATCAATTTTCATTAATATGATATTAATACAAAGAGAACAGATTCAATGTAATTCATAAATACAATTCTGAAAACATAATATTTCCTTTCCTTCTCCACTCCTTCCTTTTTTATTTTTGAAATAACATATCTTTAATGTACATTATAGTCAGAGGCTTACTGTTCCATGTTCAACATGTGAAAAGTCAAAAAGACCAAAGTTCCAATTCCTTCTACTTCACAATCTGGGAGCAACAGGTGGTACCTTGAGCTGGTCCCTGTCACCCATGGGAGATACCAGGATTGAATTTTTTGGCTCATGGCTTTGGACTGGCCCAGGCCAAGCCTTTGGAGGCATACGGGAAAGGAAGCAGTAGATGAGAGTTCTTCTTGATGTTTGTCAGTCTAAATATGTCTCTATTTCACTGTCTATTTTGCTTCTTACATATATAAACAACATGCAGACAATATTTTAGAGGTAAATTCAAATAGTGGTTAAAAATTTTTAAATTAAATTTGTCCCTTTGGGACTGGCTTACTTCACTCAGCATGATGTGTTCCAGATTCCTCCATTTTGTTGCAAATGACTGGATTTCGTTGTCTCTTACTGCGGTATAGTATTCTAAAGAATACATATCCCATAATTTCTTTATTCAGTCTACCGTTGATGGGCATTTAGGTTGGTTCCAGGTCTTGGCTATTGTGAATTGTGCTGCAATAAACATTAGGGTGCAGACCGCTTTTTTGTTTGCCAATTTAAATTCCTTTGGGTAAATTCCAAGGAGTGGGATGGCTGGGTCGAATGGTAGGGTTATATTCAGGTTTCTGAGGAATGTCTAGACTGACTTCCATAGTGGCTTGAGCCATTCTAACCGGGGTGAGGTGACACCTCATTGTGGTTTTGATTTGCATTTCCCTGATTGCTAGTGACCTTGAACATTTTTTCATGTGCCTGTTGGCCATTTGGATTTCCTCTTTTGATAAATATCTATTGAGGTCCTTGGCCCATCTCTTAAGTGGGTTGTTTGTTTTCTTTTTGTGGAGTTTCTTGATCTCTTTGTAGATTCTGGTTATTAACCCTTTATCTGTTGCGTAGTTTGCAAATATTTTTCCCATTCTGTCGGTTGTCTCTTCACTCTCCTGTTACTTTTGCAGTACAGAAACTTCTCAATTTGATGCAATCCCAATAGTTGATTTTGGCTTTGACTGCCTGTGTCTCCCGGGTGTTTTCCAGAAATTCTTTACCTGTGCCAATATCTTGATGGGTTTCTCCAATGTTCTCTAATAACTTGATGGTGTCAGGTCATAGATTTAGGTCTTTAATCCATGTTGAGTGGATTTTTGTGTAAGGTGGAAGGTAGGGGTCTTGCTTCATGCTTCTGCATGTGGAAATCCAGTTTTCCCAGCATCATTTATTGAATAGACTGTCCTTGCTCCAGGAATTGGTTTTAGATCCTTGATCAAATATAAGTTGGCTGTAGATGTTTGGGTTGATTTCTGGTGTTTCAATTCTCTTCCATTGGTCTATCCATCTGTTTTTGTACCAGTACCATGCTGTTTTGATTACAACTACCCTGTAGGATGTCCTGAAATCTGGTATTGTGATGCCTCTGGCTTTGTTTTTGTTGTACAAGATTGCTTTAGCTATTCGAGGTCTCTTGTGCCTCCATATGAATTTCAGCATCATTTTTTTCTAGATCTGAGAAGAATGTCTTTGGTATCTTGATTGGTATCACATTGAATCTATAAATTGCTTTTGGGAGAATGGACATTTTGATGATGTTGATTCTTCCAATCCATGAGCATGGAAGATTTTTCCATTTTTTGGTATCCTCTTCTATTTCTTTCTTTAAGATTTTGTAATTCTCATCGTAGAGATCTTTAACGTCCTTGGTTAAGTTTATTCCAAGGTATTTGATTGTTTTTGTAGCTATTGTGAATGGGATTGATCTTAGCAGTTCTTTCTCAGCTGTGGCATTGCTTGTATATACAAAGGCTGTTGATTTTTGTGCATTGATTTTATATCCTGCCACTTTGCCAAACTCCTCTATGAGTTCCAATAGTCTCTTAGTAGAGTTCTTTGGATCCTCTAAGTAAAGGATCATATCGTCTGCAAAGAGGGATAGTTTGACTTCTTCCTTCTCAATTTGTATTCCTTTGATTTCTTTTTCTTGCCTGATGGCTCTGGCTAAAACTTCCAGAACTATGTTAAATAGCAGTGGTGAGAGTGGGCATCCCTGTCTGGTGCCAGATCTCAGTGGAAATGCTTCCAGCTTTTCTCCATTCAATAGGATGCTGGCTGTGGGTTTTTTATAAATTGCTTTGATTATATTGAGGAATGTTCCTTCTATACCCAATTTGCTTAGAGTTTTCTTCATGAAAGGGTGTTGAATTTTATCGAATGCTTTCTCTGCATCAATTGAGATAATCATATGGTTTTTCTTCTGCAGTCTGTTAATGTGGTGAATCACATTGATTGGTTTGCGAATGTTGAACCATCCCTGCATACCAGGGATGAATCCCACTTGGTCTGGGTGGATGATTCTTCTGATGTGTTGTTGTATTCTATTGGCGAGAATTTTATTGAGGATTTTTGCGTCTATGTTCATCAGGGAGATTGGTCTGTAAGTTTCTTTCAGTGCTGCATCTTTCTCTGGCTTAGGGATTAAGGTGATGCTGGCTTCATAGACAGAATTTGGGAGGATTCCCTCTTTTTCAATTGTTCTGAATAGTTTGAGAAGAAATGGGATTAGTTCTTCTTTAAATGTCTGGTAGAATTCAGCAGTGAATCCATCTGGTCCTGGACTTTCCTTTGTTGGGAGGGCCTTTATTACTGTTTCAATTTGTGTTTCAGTTATGGGTCTATTTAGGTTTTCTATGTCTTCATGGTTCAATTTAGGTAGATTGCATGTGTCCCGGAATCTCTCCATTTCTGATAGATTTTCCTGTTTGCTGGCATACAGGTCCTTGTAGTAATTTCTGATGATTCCTTTTATTTCTGTGGTGTCTGTTGTTACGTTCTTTTTTTACCTGCTATACCACAGCACTGGCCCTTACATGGATTTAATTCTGTTTTTAACCCATTTTTTTCCTACAGTGCTTTAGGTTTTCTATTGGTCTCATTCTGGCCATTGCTGTAGCATCCTACTGAGCTGTCAATCAATTTGTGTTCTAATAACACACAGTTTTAACTATTATTGACTTCTAAAACATGTATATTTGCTGCAAGTCCTAGACAATAATTATTTTTAAAAATGTCTAAGATTTTAGACATTCTAAAATGTCTAAGGGCCAGCATTGTACCACAGTGGGTTAAGCTCTGCTTGTGACACTGGCATCCTGTATTGGAGTGCCAGTTTAAGTCCCAGCTACTACACTTCTGAGCCAGCTCCCTGGCAAAGCGCCTCAGAAAGCAGCAAAAGATGGCCCAAGTACTGGGGCCCTTGCCACCCATATGGGAGAGCAGGATGGAGTTCTGGCTCCTGGCTTGGACCTGGCTTAGCCCTGGCTGTTGTTAGGGGCATTTGGGGAGTGAACTAGTGAATGGAAGATCTATTTCTCTCTTTCTCCCACTGCCACCCCCCACCTTGATCTGTCATTCTGCCTTTCAAATAAATAATGAATCTTTTTCAAAAGAGTTATTTTATTGGGGCCAGCACTGTGGCACAGCAAGTTAAAGCCCTGGCCTGAAATGTCGGCATCCAATATGGGCACCAGTTCTCATCCCAGCTGCTCCTCTTCTGATCCAGCTCTCTGCTATGGCCTGGGATAGCAGTGGAAGATGGCCCAAGACTTTGGGCCCCTGTACCTGCGTGGGAGACTTCAAGAGGCTCCTGGCTCCTGGCTCCTAGCTTCTGGCTTCAGATCGGTGCAGCTCCAGCTGTTGTGGCCATCTGGGAAGTGAACCAGCAGATGGAAGACCTCTCTGTCTCTACCTCTCTGTTGTAACTCTTTCAAATAAATAAAATAAATCTTTTTAAAAAAGAGGTCTTCCATTCCTCTGGTTCACTCTCCACATGACCACAATGCCAGAGCTGAGCTGATCCAAAGCCAGGAGCCAGGAGTTTCTTCCAGGTCTCCCACATGGGTGTAAGGGCCCAAGGACTTGGGCCATCTTCTACTGCCTTCCCTGGCCATAGCAGAGAGCTGGATCAGAAGTGGACTCAAACTGGCACCCATATGGGATGCTAGCACTGCAGGCTAGAGCCTTAACCCACTGCACCACAGTGCTGGCCCCAATAATAAATCTTTAAAAAAATATCTAGGATAATCTTGCCTCCTCACTCCTCTTCTACCACCCATCCTGTTACCAGTGAATTTTAAAATCCTTATATTAAGTTGGAATACTGGGATTTCTTTTGGAGTAGTATTAGATTTACATATTTATTGTGACTAAGTACATGTCTTTTCAGCATTCTTCTGTTCAGGTGCCTGGTGTATTCCTCCATTTATTTATTCTTGCCTCTTCACTGATCTACACTTTTGGGGGAATTTGTTCCTCTGTATTCAGTGTATCTCATTGAAAGCCCATTGTGTTTTTGAAAACTAGTGATTGGTGGTGTGTAGGCAAGGAGTTTATCTTGTTTAGTTGAATCATCTCTGCCTCACTGAAGACCTCTTTTCTTTTTTTTTTTTGTAAGATTTGTTTATTTTTTTTTTTGAAAGTCAGAGTTCCACACAGGAAGGAGAGGGAGAGGGAGAGGGAGAGGGAGAGAAAGAGAGATCTTTCATCCTCTGATTCACTCCCCAGTTGGCCATGATGGCTGGAGCTGCACTGATCTGAAGCCAGGAGCCAGGAGCTTCCTCTGAGGAAGACCTCTTTCCAATTCCCATCTTTTCTTCTCATCCCAAATGTTGGTGAAATCTAAATCATCAATCCTGTTAATTGTTATGATACGTTTCATATCCTGTTTAAGAAAATGTTTGTGTATCCCAAAGTCATGAAGACATTCTCTGAGTCTTTGTCTTTTTACCATTTGTGTTTAGGTCTGTAGCCACTTGGAATTGAATTTTCTGTTTGGTTTGGGGTAGAGATCAAAGTTCAGGGCATTTTCCCATTTGAATATCCAGTTGACCCAGCCAGTACTCTATATCCTCAGGACGGCACTGTGTGCTACTTTTGTCATAGTGAGTTATAAGGTTTGTAAGGATTCTATATTCTGTGCTGCTGGTCTTTGTGTCTAGCTTTATGCCAATAGTGTATAGCCTAATTGCAATAGTTCTTTAATGAATCCAGATGTCTGATAATGTAGTTTTTAAGCTTTGTGCTACTTCAAGTTTGCTTTGGCTATTCCAGGTTCTTTACATATGCAAATATATTATAGAATTCGATTACCAATTTCCCTTTCCTCTGCCCTAACATCCTTTTGGAATTTTGATTTGGGTAGCATTGAATCTATAAGTATATTTGAATATTATATACCATAAACATGTGTTGTGCTTCATTTACTAAATGTTTTGTAAAATTTCTTCTAGCAATGTTGAAAACTTTTCGATGTAGAACTATTGAGTATCTTTCTTTGGCTTTATATTTAGGTTGTAGATATGTGTGTGTGTGTGTGTGTGTGTGAGAGAGAGAGAGAGAGAGTATGAGTATGTACATGCATTTTTTAAATTTATTTGACAGAGTTACAGACAGTGAGAGAGAGAGATAGAAAGGTCTTCCTTCCATTGGTTCACTCCCCAAATGGTCGCTACAGCCGGCACTGCACCGATCCGAAGCCAGGAGCCAGGTGCTTCCTCCTGGTCTCCCATGTGGGTGCAGGGGCCCAAGCACTTGGTCCATCCTCCACTGCCTTCCCAGGCCACATCACAGAGCTGGACTGGAAGAGGAGCAACTGGGACTAGAACCGGCGCCCATATGGGATGCCGGAGCCACATGCGGAGGATTAACCTAGTGCGCCACAGCACCAGTCCCTGTACATGCATTATTATAAATTATATTGTCTTTTTCTTTTAAGACTTATTTATTTATATGAAAGACACAGTTACAGAGAGAAAGGGAGAGAGAGTGAATCATCCACTGGTTCACTCCCCAAATGGCTGCAGTGTCTGGGGCTGGGCCAGGCTGAAACCAGGAACCAAGAACTCCGTCTGAGTCTCTCACATGGGTGGCAGGGGTCCAAGCACTTCAGCCATCATCCATTGCTTTCCCTGACACATTAGCAAGGAGATGGACCAGAAGTGGAACAGCCGGAACTCCAACCAGCACTTGAAGAAAGCCTGTGTCTCTGATGGTGGCTTGGCTCACTGCACTACAATGCAGGCCCCTAAAAGTTATTTCAGTTTTATTTTTCTCTGGTATCTCTCCTAGATCCAGGAGGTCAACAGCCCTTTGAATAGGGTTATTTTCTCAGCCATCTGTAGAGTTCCCATACTCCTTTATTGTTTATTGTTAGAATTTTATCATTACATAAACAATGATTTTTAGTTATCAATGTAAAAGATTAAACCTGGTATTTTCCAAAAGTAACTAGTGTTACCGGCTTGAAGTGGATCTTTTGAATGTGATACTGTCCAATAATGGTAGCCATTACCATGTATGGTTATCAAACAGTTAAAATGCGGGTAGTTTGAGTTGAAATGTAATATAAATGTAAAATGCACTCTGGACTTTGAGGCTTAGAATAAATAAAAAGAATGCAAGCTTGCTAAGTTTTTAATATTTTTATAGTATTATGGTCATATATTGGATTAAATCAAATAAATTAGTTTTGCTTTTCTTTTTTTACATTGTATGTGATTATTAGAGAATTTAAATTGCATTTGTGGCTGATACTATGTTTCTATTAGACAATGAGATTCTACTCCATTTTATGTATTTTATTCTATACATTTAAATATGCATGCACTCATATATAAAAATGTATGGCTTTATTTTTCATAAATAGGAAACATGATGTTGTTCTTCAGATTTTTTTTAAATGATTTATTGATTTGAAAGAAAAAACAACAGATCTTTCATCTGCTGGTTACTGCTCAATTGGCCAAAATAGCTAAGTGGCAGCCAGGAGCCAGGAAAGTTGTCCTGCCCTCTCACAAAGTTGCCAGGGGCCCAAGTACCTGGGCCATCATCTGCTGCCTTCCCAGGCACTTTAGCAGGAAGCTGGATCAGAACGGGAGCAACTGGGACTCTAACTGGTACTCTGATGTGGGATAGTGGCATTGCAAGTGGTGCCCTAAGCCCTCTGTTCCGCAATGCCAGCCCTTGTCCAAATATTTTTTTTCACTTAATAGTTTTGAACTTCTTTTTATACCAGTTCCCATAGACCAACCATATTATTTTGAACTTCTCTGTGGGAGTATGTATTATGGGTATTCATTTATCCACAGATGAGCAGTCATATTTTGTTTTTGCTGTTACAAATATGCTTGCAGTAAAAAGATCTTGTACAAGTCCCTTTGAAATTTTTAAAGATTTATTTATTTATTTATTTTTATTTATTTGAAATCGAGAGTAACAGAGAGAGAGAGAGAGAGAGAGAGAGAAGGGAGAGAAAAAGAGAGTTATCTGCTGGTTCACTCTCCAGATGGCTGTAACAACCAGGGCTTCTATAATTTAGAATTCGGTTATCACCTGAGAAGTGAGTTGGCTGAGTCAACAAACTTTATTAAAATTTTTTCTTCTAGCATTATTGAGGTATAGTTGTCAAGTAAAAATTATATCCATTCAAGGTGTAGTGTGATGGTAACATACACGTATACCTTGTGTAAATATTACCATTATCAAATTAATTCAGATGTCCATCACCAAACATAGTTACTTATGTGTTTGTGTAGTGAAGACATTTAAGATCTATTCTTGAGGCTGGCTTGTGGTATAGAGTGTAAAAGCTGCCACTTATGATGCTGGAATCCCATATGGGTGCCAATTCGTGTCCCAGCTGCTCTACTTCTGATCCAGCTCCCTGCTAATGGCCTGAGAAAGTCAGCAGAAGATGGCCCAAGTGTTTGGGTCCCTGCCACCTATGGGGAGACCTGGGTGAGGCTCTTGGTATCGGCCTGGCTCAGCCCTGACCATTGCAGCCCTCTGGGGAGTGAACCAGTGGATGGAAGAACTCTCTCTCCCTCTCTCTCTCTCTGGAACTACAGAGAGGCAGAGAGAGAGAGAGATTGATTGATTGTTTGATTGATTGATTGATTCTGTATTGGTTCACTCCCAAATGGCCATAACAGTCAGGTTCGGGCCAGCCTGAAGCCAGGAGCCAGGAGCTTCATCCAGTTCTCCCACAGGGGTGACAGAGGCTCAAATGCTTAGACTGTCTTTCACGGCTTTTCCCAGACCATTAGCAAGGAGCTGGATGGGAAATGGACCAGCTGGGACATGAACTGGTACATGTATGGGATGCCAGTGTGGCAGGTGGCAGACCACAATGCTGTCTCCTAGAGAAAGAAAGAGAAATCTTCCATCTGCTGGTTTACTCCCCAAATGTCTGCAATTGGGCCAGGCTGAAGCCAGGAGCCAGGATTTTCATCTGGGTCTCCTGTGTGGGTGCAGGTGCCCAAGGACTTGGGCCGTCCTCTGTTGCTTTACCCAGATGCATTAGCAATGAGCTGTATTGGAAGCAAAGCAGCTGGAACTTGAACTGGTGCCCATAAGCGATGCTGGCTTTACCCGCTATGCCACAGCCTTATCCCCACACCTCAAATATTCTTAATTACAGTCACCATGATCTACATTAAATTCTCCAAAATTTGATCATCTGGTTCCTGAGAGTTTGTACCCTTTGATCATCATCTTCCCACGTCTGTGTTCCCCGCCCCTAGCCCTGGCAGCTACCATTCTACTCTCTGCTTCTATAAACTTGACTTTTTTAAGATTTCACATATGCAGGTCTGGCTTATTTCACTTTGTATAGTGTCCTCCAGAGTCATCCATTCTATCACAAATGGCAAGATTCCTTCTTTTCTTTATCTGAATAATATTCAGCCTTATGGATATTATTGATTATGTATTGTTTTTGTTTGTGTCGTATCTTCTTTATCCATTCATCCCTTGATGGACACTTTGTAAATGATCCTGGAATGGACATGATGTAAGTATTTCTCTGAGATGCTGAATTGATTTCCTTTGGATATATACCCAGAAGTGGGATTTCTGGGTCATACGGTAGTTTATTTTTAGTGTTTTGAGCCCAAGCACTTGGGCTATCCTCCACTGCACTCCCGGGCCATAGCAGAGAGCTAGACAGGAAGAGGAGCAACCGGGACAGAATCCGGCGCCCCAACCTGGACTAGAACCTGGTGTGCCAGCGCCACAGGCAGAGGACTAGCCTATTGAGCTGCATCGTTGGCCTCTACTAGTTTTAAGATGCTATTTTATTCTCTTCTACTCTCTTGTTTGTGATAAGAAATTAGCCATGATTCACATTGCTGCCCTCTTACGTAATATATTTTGTACTTTTGGCTTTCAGCATCTTCTCTTCTTTTTTCAACAGTGTCACAGTGTTGTGTGTGTTGTATGCATGTGTGTATCTCCTGCTTGGGTTTTGCTGAGCCTCTCAAATCTATAAATTAATAGTTGTCATAAAATTTATGCAATGACTACTTTGCCTACTTTTCTATTCCATTCTCTTTCTTTGTGATTCTATTGATATGTATATTAGCCATTTGATATCAATCCACAGATCACGAAGGCTCTGTTTATCAATAATTTTTTTCTGTGGTTTTGAGTTCAGTTCTGCCTTTGTGTTTATTGGCTGTCTCTTCTGCCAATTTCCTAACCATGGGTGTGGCCACCAGTGAATTTTTCAGTTCCACTAACGAATTAGGATTTAATGTTGGAAATTTGGATCTTTTAAAATATTTTACGGTTTCCAGTTTTCTGTCATGATGTCTCATCTATTCAATGATAACTATCATTTCCTATTAGACCTTTAATATAGCTGTAATAGCTGCATTGGAGTCCTTTGCCCATTGTAATGTGTGTGAGGCAACTTGGAATCAGTTTCTATTGACTGCTTTTTTTTCCTATGTGGCCCATTTTTTTTTATTTCTTCACATGCCTAGTAAATTTTATGGATAGTAGACATTGTAGCTAATCATCTAAGAGTATCAATTTGTGTCCTAGAAGTCAGGTAAATTACCAGCTCATTACCTTCAACTTGAACATCTGCTTTTTACTTGCTAGGTGGGTTATTTCAGTTTTGCTCTTAGTCTTAGGGCAAATTTTTTTAAGTATTTATTTGAAAGGCAGAGTTGCAGAGAGAGTGAGGAAGAGACAGCAACTGTCTGTCTACTGGATCACTCGCCAAACAGCCACATGGCCAGGGCTGGGCCAGGCAAAATCTAGGAGCCAGGAACTCCATCCAGGTCTCCCCCATGTGTGGCAAGGGTCCCAGCACCTGGGCCATCTTCTACTGCTTTCTCAGGTGCATTAGCAGGGAGCTGGATCAGAAGTGGAGCAGCAGCCGGTTCTCCCAGGTAGCAGCTTAACCTGCTGCTCCAGTCTGTACTCCCAAGTCATGAGGATCAGGGAAAGCCTGAGGTTAGTTCTGTAACCCCTGTAGCTTCATGGGATTCCAGCTCCAGTTAGTGTTCCCCGACAATAAGCAGCAGCTGAAATCTTTGCTCAGCTTTTTCTGCCTTCCAGCGGTTGCTCATTGGTGGATTCTGGAGATTCTCCCACACATGTAGAGTTCAAGGGGCAGCCAGGGCCAAGGGAGCTTAAAGATGTGCAGCCCTTGCTCTATGGCTCCCTCATTTTGGAATCACTCCCAAGACTTTGAATCACTCTGACACCCCAGCCTTTGTCTTCTGTCATCTCAGCTCAATAAGAATGGGGCTTGTAGAAGATGGCCCAAGTCCTTGGGCCACTGTACCTGTGTGGGAGACCCGGAAGAAGCTCCTGGCTCCTGGCTTTGGATTGGCACAGCTCTGGCCATTGTGGCCATTTGGGGAATGAGCCAGCAGATGGAAGACCTTTCTCTCGGTCTCTCCCTCTCATTGTCTATAACTCTACCTCTCAGATAAATAAATAAAAGTTTATTAAAAAGAATGGGGCTTAACTTCTAGCCACCCCATGTCATGAAGTCCAGGGAGGACCCTCAAGAGAAAAGCTGGGTACGTGGAGACATCACCTAGGATGGTGCCTTTCTTTCACAGGTTGAATCTCTCCCATTTCTGCCTGCTCTGGCTGCTCTTCAGTGTCTTGCTGTTTTTATAGCTGACCCAGAATCTCTCCTCGTCACCCACGGCTGGCTAGTCCAGGGCAGCTATTCCATCCCTGCCAGAACTCGAAATCACCTTTCCAGCCCTTCTTCAACTATTGAAGGGTTTTTCAAAGTTGCATTCACCCTTAAAAATTGTAATTTTCAGCCCTTGTTGACATAGCAACTAAGATTTACTCACCTTTGTGGTGAAAGTTGACCTGGTGTAATTTTCCATGAGGGGGCTTCAAAAAGTTATAGAAAACTTGCATTAGTTTTGATTCCAATGTTCTGTAAATTTTTGAAGCCCCCTTGTGTATGGATGCACGTTAACATTAATTATTTAGAAAAAGTAATGAGCATTTACATTCCCCCTAGTTCCTTAAAATTTTCACCAAAAATGTCTGGATTTAGCTAGCTTAAATATTTTTAATGTTTATTTTTTCATCTACTTAAAAGGCAGAGTGAAAGAGAAAGAAGGGTGGTGGGGGGAGCTTCCATCTGCTGGTTCTGTCCTCAGATGCCCACAACATCAGAGGCTGGGCCAAGCCAAAACCAGGAGCCCAGAACCCCATCCAGGTCTCCCATGTGGGTGGCAGGCACCCAAGTACTTGAGCCATCACCTGCCTTCTGGGGTGTGCACTAGCAGGAAGCTGGAGCAAAAATGGAGTAGCCGGAACTCAGACCACACACTCCAGTATGGGATGTAGGAGTCATAAGCAGTAGCTTAAGCCACTGTGCCTTAATATCCACCTCAACTTATTGAAGTCTTTAAAACCATGTGCCATAGTAATCTCTCTGAAATGTTTGCAAATGTGGTATTCATCAAGAAATTAGTATATTCCATGTACTCTATATCTTAAGATTAACTGCCCTAACTGTAGCCTCCAAATTTGGTGAAAATGTATCCATTATGCAGTAACAAACACATAGATACTCAGAAGTTGAGAAGTGGGCAGTTGGCATACTAACAAGATGCCAGGTAGAATGTCCCTGTGCCGCATCAGAGTCCAACTCCTGGCTCCAGCTCCTGATCCCAGTTTCCTGTGAATATACACCCTGGGAGGTAACAGGCAACAGGCTATGGCTCAAGTGCCTGGGTTCCTGCCACCCATGTGGGAGACCTGGGCTGAGTTCCATACTCTGAGCTTTGGCCCCCAACCTTCATGGCATTTAGGGAGTGAACTGGCCTATGGGAGCTTGCTCTGTCTCTGTCTCTTGCTCTCTCTCTCTCCATCTTTATTTCTCTCTGTCTTGCAAATAAATCAGCAAGTATTTTAAAACAGAAGTAGAAGAAGAAGTAATCATCATCAATGACGTTTGTCCGCAGCCCTGTGACATCCATCTGTGTTTAATGTCACCCCTGGCTGCTCTGCCCTCACACTCATAAATGGGCACCTGAATCTAAGTGAAGGAACAGTTGAGTTAATCATTTATGGGTTTGTAGATTTTTTTTGGCAGGGAAAAGAACCTATCCAACTCTCATTGATGTTGATTTCAATTCACAGGTTTTTTGTTATAATCTTGTTTGCTGTCACCATTGTCTGGGTCCCTATTATGAACACGCTCCAGAGCGAAACACTCTATGAATACAAGCAGGCAGTCAGGAGTTACTTGACGCCACCCATTACTGCCATCTTCCTACTTGCCATCTTTTGCAGGAGAGTCAATGAGAAGGTGGGTGTCGGCACGGCCACCACAGGGGGTGGTGGGAGGGGCTTTGCTTTCACACTGGCATAGGCTTTGCAGGAGTCGCCCTAGGAGGGTGTCTTGTGCTTCCGGAGTTCCCACTGTGGGGTCGTTTGCTCCCTGAGAGATTATTTCCTCCTCGATGGCAAACCTGGTCCAAGCTCCCTCTTGTGCATGGAGGGGAAGGGAGAGCTCTCATTCACTGTCCTGCCTTTATGGCGTAATCCACGCTCACCCATGCCTCGGATGGTGCAAAATGGCCCTGATTCTCCCTCACTCGCTCATATTTGGCTGTAGGAAGATTTCCTTCTGTTGCTCATGGATGCATTGTGCTCAGAGACTTCATCCTGCACAGAAACAGCCTCCTCCCACCTCCCCTCCTGAGGTGATGATTAGTTTGAGCATCCCTTTCAGCCACACTGAAGTTCAAATGAAATCCCAGTTAATGGTTTGATCACTGCATCCTTAAGACTTCGAAAGCACAATTTCCCCAAAAACAAATGTTTGAGTCTTAAACCTTCTTTTGTGAAACAGCGCAGAGCAGCAGAGCCTTCCCCAGGTCCCTGCGCGGTGCTGAAGGATGCTGTGACCTAGCGCTGCCTACCTGTGGGCCTTGGCCTCTCCGTGCCAGGTCCCAGCCGCTCCAAACAACCTGTAGTTCCGAGGTCCTTCTCCAGCCACTCCCCACCCCATCATTTGCATGGACCGTTTGCTTTGCCAGAAATATCTGTTTGCTCCCCCACACCTGGCCAGTGCCTTCTTCCAGACTCATCTCAGGGCCTCCGTTCTCCAGAGCAGGGGTGGAGAACGTTCAGCCCGCAAGCCATGTAAAGCCCTGCCAGGGCAACCAAATGGCCCTTGGCATAAAAATGTCCCCCTACCACCCGCCTTCTCTAGACCAACTGGCTGGAGCAGGACCCCTGCTCCCGCTCCGCCCTCTCAGCGGGATTCACTGTAGCCAGGCATGTGCCCCGAGGATGCCAGAGCTGCTGCTCTGCTCCGCTGGAAGGCACATGGGCAAGCCGAGCAGGAGTCAGGGGATTTTGCCTCCCAGGCACGATGCTGGCCTCAGGGTCTGGGAGCCCAGCACCAGGGAAAATGCTGGGGGCAGAGTCTGGTCGTGGGCTTCCTGCCACCACGCCTAAGGCCGGAGAACTCTCCAGGCCTCTCCCCTGCTATGGCCGGGGGCTCCTCATCTGGCTTCTGCCCTTTGCCTTCAGTAAGTGAGTCCTGCCTTCAGGTCCTACCTCGACGTACTTGCCTATATACAAGGGGCTTTCAAAAGGTTCATGAAAAATGAATGTTATGGGGGGAAAAACTATGCCTGAAGTTCAATATTTGGGGCACCAACATAAGCATATCCTTTACTTCCATTTTCCATGAAGGTTTTGACCTCGCGCTGTGTCCTCTGTCTCCTCTGCCATCCGTGCCCCTGAGTCAGGCCCAAGACCAGTCCTTGCTCTCACAGAGTAGAGGTGCAGGTAATGGAGGTGGAGGGGACAGACAACACCGCTGAGGAGGTTGAGGTTTCTGACAGTTGTGTGGTGCTGTTTGGGAGAGAAGACAGGGAAAGGGCTCTGGTGCAGTGGTTGAAATGCCACGTGCGACACTACCTCCCGTTTCAGAGTGCCTCGTCCCAAGGCCTGGCTCTGCTCGCGATGCCAGCCTCCTGCTAATGTGCACCCCGAGAGGCAGCAGGTGACGGCTCCAACACCTGGGTCCCTGCCAGCCACGCGGGAGACCTGGATTGCATTCCCATTAACTAAGGAGGTGGAAAAAGACCTCTCCAAAGAAGTGACCTTGAATCTGAAACCTGAAGGGCAAGACAGAAATACCAAGATCTGGGGAAGCCCCAAGCAGACACATGGGCAAGGGGGAAGACCCCAGCCAGAAACAGAAGGGCAGGCTGGAGGTGTGGGAAGATGGCCGTGATGACCGGAGGGAGAAGACCAAGGAGATAGAGCCGCTGGGCTGGGCTGGGCTGGGGGTGGGGGCGTTGAGGTCTGATTGTGTTGGACGTGGTGGGACGTCATTGGAGGCTTTAGGCAAAGGCATGGCATCCCCCAAGGGGAGCCTGGAGAGAGCACTCCAGCTCCTGTGAGCAAGCAGGGGACCAGGCAGGGCCCACCTGCTCCTGAGAAGAGCACAGGCCGGGGTTAGGTCTGGGTTGCCGTGGAGATGGTGGCAAGAGCTGGGATCCCGGATACCTTTGGGAGGCACAGCCAACAGGATCTGGTGAGAGGCGGGACAAGATGGAAAGGAAGGCGGCAGGGATGGCACCTGAGATTTTGACCTTAGCAGCCAGGGAGATGGAGGGGCTACTCAGAGGACTGCGGAATACAAGACTCTTTTTTTTTTTTTGACACATTTATCGAGATGCCCATTCATTATCTCACTCAAGAGTTTTTCAATCCTCTGACCCAAGAGAGTGCAGGCGTCTCAGGCCTGACATGTTCTCACCATTGCAAACTCTGCTTCTGTGAGGTCCTGAGATGGCCTCCCCAGGACAAGTTTAAGTTCAGTGGCCTCGTCAGGAGAGTGAGGATGAAGCCATTCGGTCTCATGGCGTCTCCCTCGCAGGTGACTCTGTGGGCCCCCTTCTGATTGTAGAAATCCACTGGTACACTTTAAAACAAATGTATTCCATTATGCTGGCAAAGGCTTATGTGCAAAGAACAACTGTTCAGATTTAAGCTGCACAAAGCATCCCCAGGAGCACTCGTGGCAGGGACTCTGGGCCCAGTGTGGCACCCAGGGCTGCTCTCTGCAGCACACATCCTCCTTGGTCCAGTGGCCCCAACGGCCCGGCCTTCCGGTCTGATCCAGCCCAGGGAAAAACCTCCTGAGCAGGGATCTCAGTCTCTCAGCCTGGAGAAAGCGGCTTTCAGTCCATTCACGTCTCCAAATTTCTTATTTCGTCCGGCTACCTTTAAAAAATGCTCCATTATTTATTTTTTCTTGACAGGACGAGAAACAGAGATCTTGCACGCACTGGGGTCCCGGCCCCCGCTGATCAGGGAGTCGCCTGCACCGAGGTAGCCCCAGCCCGGCACCGGCTGTACAAGCAGAGGCACTGGGTGAGCGGACTGCAGGCCACCGCCGGGATCTGGCGAGGGTCCAGTCCAAAAGGCAAGGCCAACCAGAGCCTGGGAGGACACAAGTCAGGTGGGGGAGGGTGCTTGCCAAGCCCCAGTGCAGGGAACCTGGGAGAGAGATGGGGACCTGCCTGCCAGGGCAGGTAGCCACTGCTGTCAGCGCTGGGCTTCTGGGGCAGCCGGGAGGGGCCAGACACTCAGGCTTCCTGGGCCAGCAGCCGCCGGGTCTCAGGAGCGCCCTCTTCAGGCAGGGAGCTGTGGTGCCATGCTCCCGCTGCCCCGCATCACTGCGCAGGCGCAGAAAACTCCCCGCGCCACCTCAGGATGAACAGCAGCCATGGAGCAGCTCTGGGACGGCCCCCAGAGCTGGCCGCCTTTGTGCAGTCGCCAGCGTTCCTTTCTGATTGGTTGGTTGGTGCCTTCCACGGTACCCAATGGAAGTGAACCTCTCAGGAGCCCTCATTTGAATAGCGGGACTATAAATGTGCTGTCCGGGGCTACGTCAGCTTTGTTGCTTTGGTTATTTTCTGAGACGGAGGGTGGTCTCCTGCAGGATGTCCAGCGCGCCAGGCTTGAGCTTCAGGACCGGAAGACGCTGTGGAGAGGCCCGAGGGCAGAAAGGGCCGGCACAGGGACACGAGGGCTCCAGGTGCCGGGCGGGTCCGCCTCCCGCCTGGAGAACGTCCCTGGTGCCCGGTGCCCGGTGCCGCGCGTCGCGTCGCCATCCCCGCGCTGCCCCTGAGGCCCGGTGAGTCCTGTGGTCAGCGTCTGAGGGGGCGTCGCGGGGTGGGGGTCGTGACCGGAGGCCCGGGACGCTCTCCCGGGGGTGGGAGCCGGGAGGAAGCCTCCAGGACGCTGGGAGTGTGCGTGTCGGGGACTCGGTGCTGCTCGGGGGGCGGCTGGTCTGCTGGGTGTCCTGCTGCGGGTGCTGCCGGGGCAGTGAGTTCCTGAAGTTGGAATAGAGGGAGGAGTTTTTTTTTTGTCGTTGGTCATGGTTAAATTCCACGTGAGAATTACGACCTGCACTGTGTTTTCATTAAGACTGTGTGTGTGTGTGTGTGTGTGGTGTATTGTGTAAGGTTTCCTTGCAACGCTTCTGTTTCTCATGCTTTGGGCTTATCGTTGGGAAGTATTGGATGCGGAATCGTGTTACCTCTTGTGTGACGGTTTTTAGGTGACTAGTATTCATATTTAGGGCGTGTTGTTGCGGTGTTGTTGCGGTGTTGGTTTGTATAACTGCCTGGCTACTGAAGGGTGTCCTGAAACTTGGGGGTCACGTGTTGGGGTTTTGGGTGCCTTCCATCCAGTTGGGCGGGTGTGTAGAATGATGTGAAGGGTGGGTGGTTTTAAGGTAGAAATTGTTACTGGGTTTTAGAACGCAGAAGATGGAGTGACTTGAGGTTGAGGAAGTTGGCCTTTGTGGTTGTCCAGCTGTGGTGTCCTAGTGATGAAAGCTGGTTAATGTGGGTGCTGCTGTGGTTGATTGGTCATCGTTACACTTTTAATTTTTTTACTTGATTTTTTAAAATTTTTGATTGAAAATTTTTTTTTAGTTTATCAATTGTTTTTTTGTTTTTGAGGTAGCATTCTTGGTTCCCATTGTGGTCGAAGGCTTAGTGCTGCACCAAGTGAAGAGTTCAACAAGTACAGAGTGAAAAGCCCATAGCTGAGCAGGAGTGTAGGCAAGGGCTGTAAGTGATCATCAAATTGAAAGGGTTTCAAATTCATTCATAAATTTTAAAAGTCACAGAATCATTAAAACTGTAGTAGTGTCTAATTCTTAACTGTGACAGAGATTTAAACCAAAGTTTGTGGGCCAGTGCTGTGGTAAAGCAGTAAAGCGTCTTTCGAGTCTCCCACAAGGGTGCAGAGTCCGAACACTTGGGCCATACTCCACTGCCTTCCCGGGCCATAGCAGAGAGCTGGATCGGAAGTGGAGCAGCCAGGACTCGAACTAGCACCCATATGGGATGCTGGCACTGAAAGTCACAGCTTTAACCCACTGTGCTAGGCCCTCAAACACTTCTGTATCTTGATTTAGGTGTGTATTGTGTATCTACTTTGTCTAACCCCTGTAGGTGTTTGAGTTTGTTTTTGTTTTTGAGGTAGCATTCTTGGTTTCCATTGTGCCAAAGGCTTAGTGCTGCACCAAGTGAAGAGTTCAGCAAGTACAGAGTGAAAAGACTGTAGCTGAGCAGGAGTGTAGGCAAGGGCTGTAAATGATCATCAAATGAAAAGGCTCTCAAATTCGCTCCTAAATTTTAAAAGTCACAGAATCATTAAAACTGTAGTAGTGTCTAATTCTTCACTGTGACAGAGATTTAAACCAAAGTTTGTGGGGCCAGTGCTGTGGTAAAGCAGGTAAAGCTGTCACCTGCAGTGCTGGCATCCCATATGGGCACTGGTTCAAGTCCCTAGTGTTGCACTTGCAATTTTTGTTCTAAATTTTAGCACCTGCATGTAGGAGAGAAGGTATTTTTCTGTGTTCAGCTTATTTCACTCAACATGATGTCCTCCAGTTGCAGCCTTCAGATCAGCGCAGCTCTGGCCGTTGCGGCCAACTGGGGAGTGAACCATCAGATGGAAGACCTCTCTTTCCCTCTCTCTGCCTCTCCTCTCTTTGTAACTCTGACTCTCAAGTGAAAAATAAATAAATCTTTAAACAAAAAGTAGAGCAGCCGGGACTCGAACTGGCATCTATATGGGATGCCAGCACTGCAGGTGGCGGCTTTACCCACTACGCTACAGCTCCAGCTTCCGTTTTTCTGTCTTTAAGTTAACTTTTTTTTTCTTTCAAAGATTTTTAAATTTATTTTTGAAGTCAGAGAGATGGAGAGAGAGAAAGAGGTCTTTCATTCACTGGTTCATTCTCTTGATGGCCACAATGGCCAGGGCTGCACCAAGTCAAAGCCAGAAGCTTCATCTGGGTCTCCCACATGGGTAGCAGGGGCCCAGGCACTTGGGTCATCTTTTGATGCTTTCCCAGGCCATTAGCAGAGATCTGGATCAGAAACAGAACAGCCAGGACTGTAGCCAGCACCCATATGAGATGCTGGCATTGCAGGTTGGTGGCTTTACCCACCACACCAAAAAGTCAGCCTGAATCTTTTTTTTTTTCCCACTGCTTTCTCTTTCATGGGCTGTCAGGCCCATCCTATTCGTTTTAGTTTTTACTTTATAGTTCCAGAATTTCTCTATGATACTTATGTAAAACGTCCATATTAGCTTGGTTTCCCATGAGTTCTCTCATTGAGAACATGTTGTCTTTTAAATCTTTTAATGTACTTTCCTCTGCATTTTGAATTTACTAGCATTTCCTCAAAGCCTTTGCTAAACCCAACGTGTGAAACATCTTGATGCCAGTTTCTATTGAGTCCTTGGTTTCACTGTGAATCGGGTTTTCCTGTTTCCTTACATATCTGGGAACTTCAGGTTATTTAATGGTCTCCATGGCGGATTCCTCACAGAGGCTCTGGATTCTGCCATGCACTTGACTTCTGCCATCTGCTCTGTCCCCATGGAGGCCTCCTCCCTCTGGGGAGCCTCAGTCTCCCCCACACACGTATGTGCATCCCAGGCCTCAGCCAAGAACTCATGGACACCGCGCATGGGATCTCTGCCTCCCCCATCCACGGCTCTATCCTCTCCAGTACCAGGATTTGTGGGTCACAGCTGCTCCGGCAGCTTTGTGCCCCTAAACACCTCGCTGTGCTGTGATTGGAAAGCTTTTCCCCAGGAAAGAGCCAGGGTAATTGTGGGGTGCATCTCGCAAGGCCTGCAGCCTATCCTGGTGCTAGGAATTCCATCTGAGTCAGACCGCTGACCTGATACGTCTTCATTTTCTCCCTTCCCCTCCTCACCATCCACTGAGGCAAGTACCATATCTGTTGGCTCAGCTGTGAGACGAAGCAGCAGAGAGAAGAGAAACTGGTGCAAAGGCACAGTTTCTTCAGACACTAAGCCTGTGAAGAAGTAGGGCTCTCTAGGGAAACCACCCAGAGAAAGGAGGAATTGACATATGAGAGCGATGGTGAGGGGGCTCAGATTCCTGGACAGCCTCCCAGGAGCAGCAGGATCCTGGGAGATGGCCCTGCTGCCCACGGTGTCTAAGCCGGCATTGCCACCAGCAGTCTCCTGCCCTTGTGTGGCACTGAGGCAGCAGGAAGAGTCCCACAGCCCCAAGTGGAAGTGAGCGGAAGTGGAGGGGGAACGCCCACAACTCGAAGATCACAGGAGCACAGGGGCAATGCTTTGCTGTGACCTGTGAGAGAGGACCACAGACTGGTGTCCCTCCGGCCCACGCCTCTACAGAACATGAGGCCTAGAACACACGCACCCTCCAGCCACACGGAGAGAAGCCCCTACATTCACGAGATTAGTCTGACTCTCTAACAGACTGCGAACTCAAACTGTAACTTGTTATGTACAGATAGACAGAAGTCTGTTCATGGCACACCTCAGTTGGTAAACAGAGATTTGTGTCATAATCACCATCGCAGCCCCTGTGGACAAGGACTTTCCTGCAAGCTGTACATCCATTATCTTATTTACTTTTTAAAATATATATGTATATATATATTTATTTATTTGAAAGGCAGAGCAACAGAGAAAGAGAGAGAAATCTTCCTGCCATTGATTCTCTTCCCACATGGCCGCAACAGCCTGATCTGAGCCAGCTCCAAAGCAGGAGCCAGGAGCTCCATCCACTTGGGTGGCAGGAACCCAAGGACTTGGGCCATTCTCCTCCGAGCCCTTAACCTCATCCTCCTCTGATGACTCCTATAACGTGGAAAGCTCATGATAAAAACATACACCTACTTGGCACCAGGAGTTAATGCTAAGGATCTCAGTCACGTCGTCGTCATCCTAAACCTATGCAGCATGTCCTGCCAGCTCTACTTTTCAAGTGTGGAAGCTGGAATTCGGAATTGTGAAGTGAGGATGGTATTTAGATCCCAGCCCTCTGGAAGTCACTTTATATCCCTTGCCATCAAGGAAACAAGATCTAAGGGCCTAACAGGAATATCCACAATATGATTTACACAATGAGTTTCTTTACATAACTTAAGCCAACTCCCTTTTTTCCCCATGACAAACATTCTAAGATCGGATGGATAATCTTTTGAATAACTGTTATATTCTAAGGAGACATTAAACAAAGCTCTGTAGCTGACACTGCTCTTCCTTTCATACCTTGCTTTGGATCTTTTTTTGTTTTTGTGTTTGTTTTTTGTTTTACTGTCCTCTCCTCACCTTGCTGCGCTGCCTCTGCTCTGTCCCATCTGAGCTCAGCTCATCTGAATGCTTTATTCACAATGGATCTGTCAGCTCGTGAATGTTCACTTTGTAAAAGATATATTCCAATTCTCAGTTGAAATGGGCTGTCAGCATTTTTCCATCATCCCCCCTGCTTGCTTTAACACAGTAAAACTCTTGGCGAAGGGAACTGGCATTGTGGCACAGCAGGTTATGCAGCCGCTTGTGATGGCGGCATCCCATTTTGAAGCATGAGTTCGAGTGCTGGCTGCTCTGTTTCTGATCCAGCTCCCTGCTAGTGCACCTGGGAAAGCAACAGAGGACAGCCCAAGTGCTTGGGCCCCTGACACCCATGTGATAGAAAGTCAGAGTTACAGAGAAGGAGAGTCAGAGAGTCCATTTGCTGATTCATTCTCCAAATGGCCACAACAGCTGGGTCTGAGCCGGGCCAAAGCCAGGAGCCAGGAACTCCATCTGGGTCTCCCATGTGAGTGGCAGGGGCCCAAGCACTTGGGCCATGTTCCACTGCTTTCCCAGGACATCAGCAGGGAGCTGGTTTGGAAGTGGAGCAGCTGGGACTTGAACCCGAGCCCTTATAGGATACCAGAATCACAGGCAATGGCTTTACCTGCTATGCCATAATGCCAGCCTTGACATTGTATTTTTACAAAGATTTATTTATTTGAAAGGCAGAGAGAGAGAGAGAGAGAGAGAGAAATAGAGAGAAATAGAAATATCTTCCATCCATTGGTTCACTTTCCATACACCCACAACAGTCAAGGCTGGGCCAGGTTGAAGCTGGGAGCCAGGAACTCCATCTTGGTCTCAAATATAAGTGACAGGGGCCCAAACACTTGGGCCATCAACTGCTGCCTTCCCAGGTGCTTTAGCAGGGAGCTGGATTAGCTGAGTGGTCAAGATTCGTACTGGTACTACAACACATTGCTGGCCCCTTAAATCCCCTTTTTTTCTCCGAATGTTCTGAAGTATACTCACCTTATATATACAAGGTGGAAGGTTAATCATGTCTTCCCCCAGAACTTCTTCCTCCGTCTCTGTTACACAGTGTTACTTAAAGGGACGGTGCCTCAATCCAATTGGAAATTGAGCTGAGCAGCGTGAGTCACAGTTCCAGTTGGACTTGAGCCACCTGGTTTCTTTCATCTTGAAGGTGAGGTCTCTCTTTGCTGTGGGAGATCTCCCTCTAACTTTGCAGCCCCTGTCTTGGCTCTACCCCAGCACTCAGCAAATATACAACGGGGCAAACAAGACCTCTGTCTGGGGTTCCTGTAGATTTTAGCCTGTAACAACAGCCTGAGTGGCCATCAAAGGTTTAATTTAGGGACAGGCATGGAGCCCAGGTGTTAAGACACCCACATCCCACATTGGAGTGCTTGGGTTGGATACCCGGCCCCAGGTCCTGACTCCAGCTTCCTGCTATTGCAGACTCTGGGAGGCAGCGGTAACAGCTCAGATGATTGGATTCCTGCTACCCACATGGGAGACCTGGATTGCACTGCAGAATTTTAGCTCTAGCTGAGCCCTGGCGGTTGCAGGCCTATGGGGGGAAAACCAGAGTTGGCAGCACTCTTTCTGTTTCTGTCTCTCTACCTCTGTTTCTCTGCCTCTCAAATAACAGAAGAAAGGTCAAGTGTAAGCCAAGTCCAATCTTCGGCCTTGATAAAGGCACTCGGGCTGCAAAAGACCAGCAAGGCCACCTCACCGAGGATGGGTGTCTCCTTCTTGGCTCCTGCTGCTCTCTGATACCATGTGTGGGGCTGGCACTGTGGAATAGCAGGTAAAGCCTCCATCTCCAGTACCAGCATCCCATATGGGCACTGCTTTGAGTCCCAGCTGCTCCACTTCCAATCCCGCTCTCTGCTTTGGCCTGGGAAAGCAGTGGAAGATGGCCCATGTTCTTGGGCCCCTGCACCTGTGTGGGAGACCTGGATGAAGCTCCTGGCTCCTAGCTTTGGATCAGCCCAGTTCCGGCCATTTTGGCCATTTGGGGAGTGAAACAATAGCTGGAAGCTGGAATTAATCTCTCTCTCTCTCTCTCTCTCTCTCTCTCTCTCTCTCCATCTATAACTCTGCCTCTCAAATAAATAAATAAATAGAACTTTAAAAAATACCATGTGTGTCATTTATCCTGATTTTTTGGTTTGTCCTGGTTATTTGAGTGTAACAATGAGTTACTGACACCCACCCTTTCCTAGCTGGAAACACAGATTCCTGGAAGATACCACTAAGCATGCTGGGAGTACCTTCACAATCATCCCCGGAAAATCAAGAGACAGCTTCTTGCATCTTCTCAGCAAACATCACAAAGACAGAGGACGTGTGATAGAAAGTTTAATTAAGATCTGTCTCTACCTCCTAGTCTCTCAGCAGTGTTCTTTGTTTACTCAGCTCCAGAGCGGCTAGGAGTGTAAACATACTTACCCTACTGGAGAGGGCTTTGAAAATTCAGTTGTTTGCTGTAATAGGATTTGCTCTTCCTGAAGTTTATACATACCATTACAACTTCTAGGTTTTTTGTAAATTTTTTTACAATTTATATTTATTATTGTGAATAGATAACATTCTCACATGTTCAAATGTTACAAAAAAAAAAAAAAACACTAGTCTTTCTAGAACTGTTTCCTTTCCTTCCCCAGTTCTTATCCCCAACAGGGACTCAGGATTTTTAGTTTCATTTTAAAAAGACTTATCTATTTATTTATTTTAAAGGCAGAGTGGCAGAGAGAGGGAGAGAGAGAGAGAGATTTCCCATCTGCTGGTTCACTCCTCAAATGGCTGCAGCACTCAGGACTGAGCCAGACTGAAGCCAGACAGCCAGGAACTCTACCTGGGTCCCGCACGTGGGCGGCAGGTACTCAAGGACTTGAGCCACCACCTGCTGCCTCCCAACATGCATTAGCAGGAAGCTCCATGGGAAGTCGAGTAGCTGGACCTGAACCAGGACTCTGATGTGTGGTGCAGGTGTCCCCGGAAGTGGCTTTATCTGCTGTACCTCAACACCAGTCCCCTGCAGGAAAGATTAAATTCATGTTCAAGCCAATACATGCAAACATTATTTCCCCCTTCTCTTCTACACAGACAATAGCACACCATGCTGCATGCTTTGCACCTTGAATTTTTTTTTTTGCTTTATCTGAAAGGGAATGTATTGGCCCATGGCACTGCAAAGTCCAGAGCTGACAGCACCACAGGATCCAGGATCTAAGGCAATTATGTCCAAACTCAGTTTCTTTCCTCCTGCCTGCACGCTTCTCTATGGGGGTCTCATTCTCAGACTGGCTCACCACTCCCCACACCAGATGCCCCCTCGCAGTCCCCAGTTTAGGATGACAGTCTGGCAAACCCAGAGAAGGCACACCTGCTACTACGTTCCCAGTAAATTCTAGCACAAGTCCTGGGGAAGGCTCTCATTGGACCAGCTGGTATCACAAGCTGCTCCTGAACCAATCACCGGGGCCAAGCCAGTGGGGTATTTTCATTGGCCCAGCTCAAGTCACATGACCACATCGGAGTCCTAGGCTTGAGCAGCCTCTCAGCCTGGTGTGAGTCTCACAGGCCAAGAGCTGGGAAGGACAGCTCCCTAAAGCGATGCCAAGGAGGTGTGGGCAGGCCAAACCCACGGAGGTCCATAGTGCAAGGCACTGTTTCCATGGTGCTCATTATTCTCGGTGCTTTCCTCCCTGGACGCTGTTGTTTTGTGCTGAACTGACACGTGGCTGAGGCACACGTGGCCCCTGGGACTGGGTCAGGGTGGGGAGGGGTGGTTCCCTCCTATGTTCTATGTTCTCACAGATGGTGTGTGTGTGTCACGCAATCACAGGGCACCCTGGCAGCCAAAGTTGCTTCTGGTTCCCCTGTGACACAGCTTTAGTGGTTGCCCCAAATCCTATTTCAAGCCCTCCAACCAAGCCTGAGGCTAAACCTCCAGCCACCTTCCTCACCTAACTCTCACCAGGCCAGTACTTCCCCCACCCTCAACCTCCCCAGCAGAGACAACTGGGGGCAGCCCTGATGCCACACAGCCCACCCGCAGCATTCCAGCCAGCCAGTCCCCAGCTGTGACCCTTCCCTGCCCGGCCTTTGCCACAGGAAATCCCAGACAGGCTCTGACTTGTCCCTTCCCTCACTCCTTTCTGCCTCTGACCAAACCTGCTGCTTCTTCGTGTGGCCCAGGGGAGTGTAGTGTGCCCCTTTGTCTTGAGAAATGCAGGTAAGTGATTCTCCTGTCCACAACACTGACTTCTTCTGCGATCACTCAGTCAGCCCCAGAACTGAAAATCCCCAGAACAATGGGGACAGCCAGCACTGTGAGCCAGGAGGCTGCTTCATGGTGGATGGGGCCCCGGGCCCACTCCTGGCCACGGCTACGGGGAGCCCCAGCGCTGTTGGCACACTTGCTCCCTGGCTGCCGCTCCTTTGTATGTACCTGCTGTTGGCTGCCCTGGACTTGCAACCTCAGCAGCTGCAGGACCCTGCAGGGGTCTCCTCTGGCTTATCAGTGCCATAGTCTATGTCAACAAGGGCCCTAAGTCCCCAGCCAGCACCCTACCAGAACAGTCCAGTCACTGCAGGCTGGGTCTGTGCATCTAGTCTTCCTGGGAGGAGGGGGAGTTTAAGGTAATTGGCTGAGTTTCCAAGGGGAAGGTGCGGGGCTTCCTCCAACAGAGGAGTTTGAGTTCCACCTGTCTAGCCAAGGAGTCAACGGCTGCTCATGTGACTTCCCTCTCTTGGGGTCCTGTAAGTGATCAGCCTAATCAGGCTCTCCTCTTGGGGGGTGTTCCTGTCAAAGACCTGGGCTCTGGTCTCCGACATGCTGCAGGGATCAGTGTGATAGCATGGGGAAGGGATGCTCCCTCTCATGACAGCCACACAGAGCAGAGGCTGGAACGTGGCTTTAAGGGACATCCCTGGAGGCCCGAGCCTTTCTGTTGGGTGAACAAGGGAGTGGGGAGGAGTGCTTCATTCCACTCTGCTGTGACGCCTGAGGGAGTCTCACTGCTCATAGGAGAGTTTGGACAACCTGGCCAGGGTGCGTGGGTGTTCCAGACAGCTGCTCCTGTCAACATGCTATGAACCACTGCCTCTCAACATGCTAAGAGCTTCCTCAAAATTGTTAAAGCCATTGCTTCAGACTGAGAGCCTGTGCTAGGCCCCAATGGACCAGACCAAATCAAAATGGAGTCACTCACGCTCAACACCACATCATCAAACTTTAAGGAAACAGATGAATCCCTCAGGTTTTTCCTGAAAACAGGAGGTTCCAGCCTACCTGAGTCACTGCAGTAAGTCCCAGAGGGACCCGAGGTTCACCAATCCGCTTTTTCTCCATTGTTCTGTTTCCTGGTTCGTGCTTACAGAGCTCACTGCTCAGCTCTCCTCCTGTTTCCTAGAATGTATGACATCCTGGTCTGGTTCACGAGACAATTAGATCTAAAACTAAATTCAGCCCGTGGAAGGGCGGTTCCCCCTAGCCACATTCCCCACTTCCGCGGGGGAGCGGCACACCGCCGGCCAGCTCTCTCGGGGGCTGCTCAGGTGTTCCTTCAGATAGATGTTCCTGGTGCATGTTGTCTCTCTCCTCCTTTATAGTCCTCTTCCACCAATCCCAACTCTGCTACCCACATGCCGAGTACGCTGCTCTCCTCCAATCAGGGGCAGGTCCTGCTGTTTATTGGTTGAACTAGAGGTAGCTGTGTAGAAGCTGTTTCCTCCTCTCCCAGTGCCATATTGTGGGAGAGCAGATGCATAGAATAAGTCTTAATTCCAGTAACTTAGTCTAGTCCGAGTTGCTCCCAGTTGCTCCCCACACCTCCATCCACTGCTTTACTCCCCAAAGACCCCCAAGCCCAAAGCCAGGATCCTGAGACTCAGTCTGAGTCTCTTTCTCTCTCCCACTTCCAAGCCATCACTTGCTGCTGTCCAGGATACACATCCCAGGAAGCCGGATCACAACCCCGGGCACTGCACTATGGGATGTGGCATCTCAGCTTCTCCAGATACCCAGCCCAAATGTTACCACTTTTAAGTGTACAGTGACACTGATCACTCACATTGTTGTGAAACCTTCACTGCTAGCCATTTCCAGAACTTTTTCTTCATCACCCCAAATAGAAATTCTGCCCATTAGTATCTACCCCCTTACCATCCCCCCAAGTCCTGGTACCCACTAACTTATATTGTTGGAGAATTCAAGGTACCTCACATAAATGGAATCACACAGTACTTGCTCTTTTGTGACTGCTTATTTCATTTAGCATAATGTCTCCAAGGTTTATATATGCTGTGGCCTGTATTCAATTTCCCTTCCTTTTCAAGGCTGCATAATATTCCATTGCACTATGTGCCACATTTCATTTATCCATTCATGGGTATCAATGCATGCTTGGCTTTTTCCACCTTTTGACTGTTGTGAACAATGCTGGTATGGACTTGGGGTACAGATATTGTTCTCCACACAGCAGCCAGAGAGAGCTTTCTAAAATGGAGAAGTATTCAAATTATTTCTCTTCTGAATACTTTCTGTGGTAAATTAAAACCAAAACAAGACACTTTTAAGTGACTTCCAGATAGCTAAAGTGAAGAGGACTGACAGTTTCAAGTGTTGACAGGATGTAGAAATAGAATTCACTGTTGGTGGGAGTGTGACATGGTTAAACAACTACTTTGAAGGGTAGGCATTCAGCCTAGCAGTTGAGATGTCCGTGTCCCACACTGGAGTACCTGGGTTCCATTCCTGGCTGTGGCTATTGACTCCTGCTCCCTGCTAATGCAGGCCCTGGGAGGCGGTCGTGATGGCTCAAGTCACTGGGTTCCTGCCACCCACCTGGAAAACCGACCCCATTCCCAGCTCCCAGCTTTGCTCCAGTCCAGCCCCCGATGCAGATACATTAGGGAATGAATTGGCGGATGGGAACTCTGCCTGTCTCTCTGCCTTTCAAATAAATAAATAATAAATAGACTTAACTAAGACCCAGAAATTCCATTCCTAGATATTTACCAAGGAAAAAGTCAATGCATTTATTTACAAAAAGACTTTTGGCAGTTTTATTTATAAAAGCCAAAGGGAAACAATTCAAATGTTCATCAATAGATGAATAATTGTATTGTGTTCATAACTGCATCCTACTGTTAAAAATACTTTTAATTTAAGCATGACTATCATGCAAACATAAAAGTGTCTCATTTTATTTAGCTTGTAAATTAATGAGATTCAAAAAGATTAGCTGATTCATAGGAAAATTCAGAGTCCTACAGGATGACAAATAATGAAATAACTTTGCAAACAGATGCAAAAACTAGCAGAACTGCTCACATCCAAATTCAGATTCCGCTGAACGCAATCTACCTTTTGTAGACAAAAGTGGATTTTCTTAAAACGTAGAGTCATTCTGTAGCTCAGAGGCAGTGAAAGGCGGACAGCCCCCACTCAGTCACACATTTCACTTCGTTAACGAATGCCTAAGAAGAGCCTCTTAAGAAGAAAGAAGGTTTAGCTGGGCTCACAGTTTTGGAGGCCAACAGTCCAAGCTTGGGCAGCCCCATCAGTCTGGCATCTGATGAGGGTGAAGGGAGAAAGGAAGGGTGCCCATCCTCCACGGGACCTCACCTTATAAAGCCACCATGATTCAGTCCCAGGCTCCACCCCAGTGACTGAACACCATCTAATCACTTGCCAAGCCCACCCACCCCTCCCTCCTTCAGAAGCCACAACTGGATTAAGTTCCCTCCTTAATCCATTAGCACAAGATTCTGGGGGTCAAGTTCTTCACACACGGTCTTTGGGGAGGACCTAACTTATTATCTAAGCCATAAAAAATCAAGACATCCCAGAAGAGTATGCTAGACATCTTGAGTTCAGCTGAATACCCTGACACCTTTTGAAAACCACTTCAATGCATTTCACAATTTTTGTCTGTATTACCCAGCAACAGGGGAGAATAAGCTACAATACATACGGTAAGGATGAGGTCACAGGTACTGTGCTGAGCAAGAAACTGCAGACAAAACAGTATCCACTGTGTGACACCAGGTTACCCCTAGGAAGAGAGTGGGATGCTCCAGGAGAGATTCTTAGGGGGTGCTGGAAATTATTCATACTTATAAACAGACACACGATTGGTGCATAAACTTCTCAACACACCACCCTCACTCCTACAAAATGCTTCCTGCAGGGTGAAGTCCGAACTCAGATCTGGTCCCTGTGGCCTCTAGGTCAATTCTCCCCACACCCCATCTTCCTGATGGTTTCTCAGTTACCTTATCATCTTCCCGGGTTCCTGGCCTTTGAGTCCACATCATACCCCTCACTCATCTCTCGAGGTTCACCACACCCTCTCTGGAGCCTGAAAACCTCAGTTATGTGTCCCCCTCCCCCACGTGCTCGCATAGTTGGCGTTCTCATGGTTTCACTGTCATTATGAAAGTGCCTTCCTCCACCAGACTGTGGACTCCACCAGGTAATTCCCAGAGCCCGGCACAACGGACTACAACAAAGAAGGCAAAGAAGTTGAAGAACAGAGAGGACAAAAACTAACAGGAAATGAAGGCAGAGTGTGGGCCCAGTGCTCTGGCACAGTGGGTTAAAGCCCCGGCCTGCAGTGCTGGCATCCCATATGGGTGCTGGTTCAAGTCCTGGCTGCTCCACTTCCAATCCAGCTCTCTGCTATGGCCTAGGAAAGCAGTGGAAGATGGCCCAAGTGCTTGGGCACCTGCACCCACGTGGGAGACCCGGAAAATACTGCTGGTTCCTGGCTTTGGATCAGTACAGCTCTGGCCATTGTGGCTATCTGGGGAGTGAACCAGCAGATGGAAGACCTCTCTGTCTGGCTGTACCTCTCTCTGTAACTCTTTCAAACAAATCTTTTAAAAAATGAAGGCAGAGAAGTGACACACACAGAGATTTACGATTTGCTGGTTTATTCCTCAAATGGCCAAAATAACTGGGCCTGACCTAGGTGGAAGCCAGGAGCCTCCAGCTGTACTGGTGGGCGGCAGGGGCCCAAGCACTGGGCCATCTTCTGCTGCCTTGTTAGACTTTATTACCAGGGAGCTAGATCCAAAGTGGAGCAGCCAGGACTCCAGCACTCAGCTCTGGGATGCTGGCATCCACAAGCAGTGGCTTAACCCATTTACAGGCATTTCTCAGGCTGTATGTAGCTATCTGCTACTTCGTATCCTCTGGCCCATGTTGTCCCACTCTCCCCACAACCACTGTTTAGTTTTCTTCTAAAAAGATTCTGCGTGTAAGTGAGCTCATGCAATATTTTTTCTTTCTGACTTCTTTCACGTAGCCTAATGTCCTGCTAATGCCAGGATCCCAGGGTTTTTAGGGCTGCATAGTATTCCACTGTGTTCACATCCGAGTCTCTCCACATTGCTAGACCTACACTCGTTTCCGGTTTTCTCGTCTTCTGTGACCAGCGCTGCAATGGACACGGGAGCAAAGCATCTTGACGAGCCGGAACCTGCCCAGAAGAGGGACTGCTGGCTCACAAGGCAGCTCTATTTTAGATTTCTCTGGACAACTTCCCTTCTGTTTCTCATATTGGCTGTGACCATCGACATCCCCTCAGTGCTTAAAACAGAGAGAGGCGATGCAGGCAGGGCGGAGGGAGGGAAAACGGAAGAAAGTAGGATCCGGCCCGCTTTCCCGCGTGGCGACAGTCCGCTGGGACGCAGGCGTGGTTTCCCTCTCAGGTACTGCACCTGTCCCAGAAGGCCCCTGAGTCTGCGACCCCTTTTCCCGGCCAATGACAACTGGCAGTCGCTCGTGCACAGGAGTCCGGGTGGGCCAGAGGCCAGCCAAAGCCTCAAGGAGAAGCTGGTGGGAAGCGGCAAGTCTCAGTTCCCTTCAAACTCCAGGGTTTCCCAACCTTCCCATCGCCTGTCTCCCGCTGCCAGTTTCACTCGAAGCCTTCACCAACACTTAACACTGCAAAACAAAGACCCCGCCCAATACCGGAAGTCAGGAGGTTAATCATGGTCACCTGACCCTCCCATCTCGGCTCTGATTGGGCTTTGGGAGTACATGCATTTCCCAGCGCTTACGGCGACCCCACCTATCAACCCGAGGGGGTGGGGAACAAATGCCAAGGTATGACGGTATTGGTCGGCATCCTCAAGACGCAGCCAATCGGAGTCTGAGAGGGCGCCCACGCCGGGCAGAGGTGGCGGCGCGCGGAGTTTGGATCGCGATTCGGCGGGCTCTGAACCCGCGGGAGAGGTGAGTGCGGCGCGCGAAGCTACGGGCGGGCCGCGGTTTGGTTCAGCTCTGCTACCGTGGCCCTGGCCCGCAGCCGGGGGCCTGGCCGGTCCCTCCGTTCCCTGCCCCAGTTCGCCCGGGCCCGCTGAGTGTTCAGTGAGGCGAGCAGCCTGGGAAGAGAGTGGGGACGCCGACGTCCTGGGACCCAGAGAAACAGAGCCGGGCGGGGCGGGCTTTGCCTGCTCGGGACGTCGGTGGCCGCGCTGGGCCTGCAGCTCCTTATGTTCTTGTCGGTGGACTCCAGATGCCCACCGTGAGGCCTGCTGTGGAGGACTCCCTGGGTCATCCCGGACCTCTAGCACTAGAGGAGCCCCCGGTCTCCCCCAGAAGGAACAGCAAGGTGCCTTGTGCTTTTTCTGTGACGCTCCTTAGTCACGAGCCCGGCTGTTATTCCGAGTGTGTGTGGTGTGCCCCGTACCTGGCTGGCACCTGCTGTCTTAGGTCGCTTCATGGATCGCGTGGGTTCGAATCCTGGCTAGCTTTGTGGCTGTTCACACCTTAGACAATTTGTGTCCCTTGGTTTTCGGCTGTCTTCTACTTCCTGGAGTCTTCGTTGTATTTAAGGAGATTGATGTATGCAACGGATGCTTCAAAGAGTATCTGGTGCGTATTTCCCACGCGCATAGGTGAAGCTGGCCTGAGATGGGGCAAGGGCCTGACAGCTCCTGGTGCCACGTGGCATATAAGTAGCCGTCCCTTGCCACGCGTAGATTAAGGGGCAGGAGATGGAGGAGAGGGGAAGGCAGTACTGTCTGGGCACTACTATATATAATTAAATTAATCAACATTTCATTGACTTGGTTGCTATCCTTCCATTCTGATAGGAGACAAGGTCATAGTCAAAGTGGAAGTTCTCTCCTCCCTTCAGAGAAAGGTACCTTCTTCTTTGAAGACCTGTTCTTTCCACTGGGATCTCATAGAGATTTTTCATTTAGGTTTTTTTTTTTTTTTTTTTTTTTTTGCCAGAGTGTCTTGGCTTCCATGCTTGAAATACTCTCATGGGCTTTTCAGCCAGATCAGAATGCCTTTGGGGCTGATTCTGAGGCCAGAGTGCTGTTTAGGACATCTGCCATTCTATGAGTCTGCTGTGTATCTCGCTTCCCATGTTGGATCGCTCTCCCCTTTATTTATTCTATCGGTTAGTATTAGCAGGCACTAGACTTGTTTATGTGATCCCTTTGACTTTTAGTCCTTTCATTATGATCAATTGGGAACTGAAATTGATCACTTAGACTAGTAAGATGGCATTGGTACATGCCACCTTGATGGGATTGAATTGGAATCCCCTGGTATGTTTCTAACTCTACCATTTGGGGCAAGTTTGCTTGAGCATGTCCCAAATTGTACAGGGAGGAGTAGCTATTGCCTTCATCTCACCTGGGAGGAAACCAGGAGTTAAAAAATTAGGGGTCGGCGCTGTGGTGTAGCAGGTAAAGCCGCCACTTGCAGTGCCGGCATCCCATATGGGCACTGGTTCGAGTTCCGGCTGCTCCACTTCCGATCCAGCTCTCTGCTATGGCCTGGGACAGCAGTGGAGGATGGCCCAAGTCCTTGGGCCCCTGCACCTGTGTGGGAGACCCAAAAGAAGCTCCTGGCTCCTGGCTTCAGATCAGCACAGCTCTGGCCATTGCGACCATGTGGGGAGTGAACCATTGCATGGAAGACCTCTCTCTCTCTCTCTCTCTCTGCGTCTCCTTAGCTCTCTCTCTAAGTCTGCCTTTCAGATAAATAAATAAATAAATATTTTTTTAAAAAAATTAGACATAGAAATAATATACTGAAAGAATCTGCAGGGGAATTTTGCACATTCATCTTAGCATTACCTATGAGAGGGGGAGGAAGTGGATGGGGCTAACAGGAGTGAGTGGGATTTCAACTATATCTAGAACATTTTATGCCATTGAAAGAAACAGGGCCAAATTGATATGTGTCTTTATATTTCTTTTAAGGGGAGAAAGGTTAGAAAAGACCTGCAAAGTAATGCAAGATAACCTTGGGAGTTTAGTGCTGAAAGTCCCAGAGGTCTCCATCACCTGTGGGGTAAAGTCAGCTCCTGTGTGTGGTACAGGAGGCCTCTGAGTATCCACTGCTCACCCCGTACCATTCCACCCCCTCTTGTGTACCGGTAGTGCTTACACTACTCTTCTTCACAGCCTCAGGCCTGTCCTGCAAGATCCAAGTCAGTGTTCTTGTTGTTTTTAAGATTCATTCATTCAGGCCGGCGCCGTGGCTCACTAGGCTAATCCTCCACCTTGTGGCACCAGCACACCGGGTTCTAGTCCCGGTCAGGGCACCGGATTCTGTCCCGGATGCCCCTGTTCCAGGCCAGCTCTCTGCTGTGGCCAGGGAGTGCAGTGGAGGATGGCCCAAGTGCTTGGGCCCTGCACCCCATGGGAAACCAGGATAAGCACCTGGCTCCTGCCTTTGGATCAGCGCAGTGCGCCGGCCACAGCGCACCAGCTGCAGTGGCCATTGGAGGGTGAACCAACGGCAAAGGAAGACCTTTCTCTCTGTCTCTCTCTCTCTCACTGTCCACTCTGCCTGTCAAAAAAAAAAGATTTATTCATTCATTCATTCAAAAGGCAGAGAGATGGGGAGAGGGAGAGACAGAGATCTTCCCTCCACTGGTTCACTCCCCAGTTGGCTATGATAGGGGTAAGGAACTCCATCTGGTCTCCCACATGGGTGGCAGGGGCCCAAGCACTTGGGCCATCATCCACTGCTTTCCCAGGCACATTAGGGAGCTGGGCTCCAGGACTCAAGCCAGTCCTGTGATATGGGATGCTGACATCATAACACTGGTCCCAATTCATTGTTTTCAAAAAGCTTCCCTATGATTTTATGATTTTCCTTTATCTGGAAAGCCATACCACTTTTTTAAAAAGATTCATTTAGTTATTTGTGGGACCAGCATTGTTACCCAGAGGATTAAGCCACCACCTGTAGTGCCAGCATCCCATATGGGTGCTGGTTTGCATCCTAGCACCTCTACTCCTAATCCAGCTCTCTGCTAATGAACCTGGGGAAGCAGCAGTAGATGGCCCAAATCCTTGGACCCCTGCACCCACCTGGGAGACCAGGTTGGAATTCTAGGCTCCCAGCTTCAGCCTGGCCTGGCTGTGGCTGTTTGTGGCCATTTGGGAAGTGAATCAGCAGGTGGAAGATCTCTGTCTCTCTTTCTGTCACTCTGCTTTTCAAATAAATAAATTTGTTTATTGGGGCTGGCGCTGTGGCATAGCAGGTAAAGCTGTTGCCTGTGATGCTGGCATCCTATATGGATGCTGCTTTAAGATCTGACTGCTGCACTTCCAATCCAGCTCCCTGCTAAATGTGCCTGGGAAAGCAGCGGAAGGTGGCCCAAGTGTTTGGGCCTCTGCTACCTGCATAGAAGACTGAGATGGAGTTTCTGGCTCCTGGCTTTGGCATGGCCTAGCCTGGCCCTTGCAGCCATCTGGGGAGTGAACTAGCAGATTGAAGATTTCCCTCTCTGTAACTCTGGTTTTCTAATAAATAAAATCTTTTTTAAAAACATATTAATTTGAAATGCAGAGTGACAGAGAAGGACAGAGAGGAGAGAGCTAACTGCTGATTCATGCCTCATATGGCTACAACAGCCAGGGCCGGGCCAAGCTGAAGCCAGGAACCAAGAACTCCATCGGGGTCTCCTGTATAAGTGGCGGGATCTCAAGTACTTGAGCCATCATCCTCTGCCTCCCATGACAAATTAGCAGGAAGCTGATGGGTAGAGAGTAGCTGGGACTTGAACTGGAACTCTAGTTATGGTATGCTGACATCATAAGCAGTGGTTTAGCACACTGTTCCACAACTCCCACCCCTGAAGCCATAAAACTTTTAAGAAACTATTTTGTCAGATTTATCCCATTGTGTGGTAATGAAGTAGCCCCTTGACAGTAGGGACTCCATTTTGGGGCACTTGAGACTGCATTCTGGGAAAGCACCCCCCACCGTGAGAGTCTGGTCTGAAACTATGATCTCAAATAGTCGGACAATAGCAGTGCACTACATCACCCTTGGCAGAGCACAAAAACCCCCTAGCATGATTGCTCAAGCTTAAAAGTAGAAAGGTTGCACCTGGGTTACCTGGGCTAATAATGAAGATGTGACTTGTCTATGTCTTAAGATCATAATTGCTGATTGTAAGATTTTAGCAACCGTGTATTCTCTCCCCCTCCCGATTTTGCGGTTTTTGCCTTTATCAACCCTATGCTGTAGTTCCTCGCTGCTCCTCTGTTCTTGTATGTTCAGAGAGCCCCAACATGTTGGATCAATAAATCTTTAACCCTTTGCTGGTTGCATGAGAGAAAGTCTCTTGGAGTCGTTCCTCGGGCGGTGGGCGTTTTCGGACCCTAAGAGTAATTATTGTTTTGTCTGTTTCCTTATCGCCTGGAAGTTCCTTGAGGGTGATAATCGTGTTTTGCCTGTCTCTGTACTTCAAAACCCACTGCTGTGTCTAGCGCAGAGTGGTCACTGGGTAGATATAGACTGAATGAAATGTGCAAGTCAACAAGGGGAAGTTGCTGTGACGTAAGGACTTTGTTCTTTACACTGGCAAGGAACTATTCATTTTACTTCGCTTAAAAATTCCTGTATTGGGTGCAATGATTAAACACCTCCAGCCCCACCTGGAATGCCTGTATCCCGTATTGCCTGGGTTAGAGTCTGGCTTCACTTCCGATTCCAGCTTCCTGCTAATGTGCACCTTTGGAGGCCCCAAGTGATGACTCAAGAAGTTGGGTCCCTGTTACCCAAGTGGGGAGGCCTGGATGGATTTTCTGGCTCCCGAGTTTGGCCTGGCCCAGGCCTGGCTGCTGTGGGAATTTGGAGCTTGAGCCAGTGGAGCAAGGACCTAAGAATTTGGGCCATCACCTGCTACCTTCTGGAGTGTGTTAGCACAGGCTGATTTGGAAGCAGAGGGACTGGTACTTGAACTGGCATTCCAGGATGGCATGAGGCAGCTGAACCCCCCGGCCACAACACTGCCCATTTCTGTCTCTAAACTCTTCCTTTCAGAAAAATTTCCTCTATCTGGATTGGGCATTTAGCCTAACAGTTAAGATACCAGTTAAGACACTCGCATTCCATACCAGAGTGCCTGGGTTCAATTCCTAGCTCTGGCTCCCAGTTCCAGCTTCCAGATCCTGGGAAGCAGCAGGTGATTGATTATGTGATTGGATCCCTTCCACTCAGGTGTTAGCCCTGGATTGAGTTCCTGGCTACCAGCTTTGGCCTGGCCCAGACTTGATCAGTGCAGGTATTTGGGGAGTGAACCAGTGGATAGGAACCCTCTCTGTCTTTTACCCATTGTCTGTCTCTGTGTGTGTGTGTGTGTGTGTGTGTGTCTTTGCCTCTCGAATTTTTTAAAAAAGATTTATTGATTTGACAGGCAGAGTTACAGGCAGAGAGAGGGAGAGACAGAAGAGAGAGGTTTTCTGTGTGCTGGTTCACTTCCCAAATGGCCGTTATCATCCAGATCTGGGTTGATCCGGAGCCAGGAGCTTCTTCAGGGTCTCCCATGTGGATGCAGGGACCCAAGCACTTGAGCCATCTTCCACTGCTTTCCTAGGCCATTAGCAGGGTGCTAGATAGGAAGTGGAGCAGCTGGCACATGAACCAGTACCCATATAAGATGCTGGCACTGCAGGCAGAGGATTTACTTACTACACCACAGTGCTGGCCCCTCAAATAAATTTTTTAAAAGATCCTGTATATTATTGAAGCATATTCTCCATGTCAAGAGAAATATTGCGCCGGTTCCGCGGCTCACTAGGCTAATCCTCTGCCTAGCGGCGCCGGCACAACAGGTTCTAGTCCCAGTCAGGGCGCCGGATTCTGTCCCAGTTGCCCCTCTTCCAGACCAGCTCTCTGCTGTGGCCAGGGAGTGCAGTGGAGGATGGCCCAGGTGCTTGAGCCCTGCACCCCATGGGAGACCAGGAAAAGCACCTGGCTCCTGGCTCCTGCCATCGGATCAGCACGGTGCACCGGCCGCAGCGCACCGGCAGCGGCGGCCATTGGAGGGTGAACCAACGGCAAAGGAAGACCTTCCTCTCTGTCTCTCTCTCTCACTGTCCATTCTGCCTGTCAAAAAAGAAGAGAGAAATATTGCTGTCATAATCGTGACTTTTGATCACTTCAGCTTTTTTGGTTTTCATATGTCATTTCCAAGTTTTGGCTATAAAATAAGCTATACAGATTTAGCAGCACATATTCCTTAGGTAGCTTGTAACCATAATGTACTCATAATTTAGTGTTTTGCATTATACTTTTCAATGTTAAATCATTACTTGCAGCTACTCAGTCTTTGTGTTTATCATTTATTTTTTAAGTTATCCCAACATTCCTCTTTCCCTCTTGGTTTCACAGGTATGAAACAGTGCTCCATACGATTAGCAGCTGGAAGATTCCAGCCTATTTAGTGTCTGGATTCTGAGGAGCTGTGTGCCTGCTCCTTGATCATTTGTTCATCGAAATTTGGGTGTGCTTCCTATGTGTTTAGTATTAATCCTTTTATTGGGCGGAGCCAAGATGGCGGAATAGTGAGGGCGCACACCGATAGTCCGGGAAAATTTAGTTTAATAAAAGCAGAGTTACGGTAGCCTCAGAAAAAGGATCAGGAAACAATTGCAGAGGAAACTCTTCCAGAGCTATTTGCTGTGACTCAAAGGACCTACTGGGAGAGCAGGATTTCCCACCACGCGGAAGCCAAACCGCGGGAGCCGCAGAGTCTGAGCGCCAGTGCGGAAAGGGGAGTCTATGTGACAAAGACACCAGCGGGGAGAGGAGGGACGCCCAGGGCTCCGAGTCCACACATCGGCGCTGGAAGGGGAGGTGAGCTCAGTACCTGGAGACATTGGCGGGGAAACGGCGGACAGAATTTTAGAGGGACGTGGGTTTTGAAGTGGGAAAGTCCAAAACACAGACTACAGGAGAGAAGGAAAAATAAATAAATAAATAAATAAATAAAAAGGTGGGGGCATACTGGTACAGACAAGTTCCACTCTCCGCCAACCTTGCAAAGGCAAGCAAGAGACAAAGAGCTGGGATATACATAATAAAAGGGGAGAGTTAAGGCTACAATTCAATAGCCTAGGCAACCCAGTGGGAGTCCGCAGGAGAAACCAAGGCTGCACAGACTCTTTGGGTAGAAGCCAGTGGAAGCTAAATACCATCTATTCTGCTCAGCCTTGCAGTATTACTTACCTCCTGAACAAATAATAAAATAAAATAAAATAAATGAATGAATAAATAAATAAATAAAGAGATTTACCACGCATAACCTGAGGGTGTCAGCTTTGGACACCTGTAACCCGGAAGAACCAAGCAGAGCTGTCAGGCCACACCCATCTCAAGCCTCCAAGGCTCCTCCAACAGCAGGCAGACCACTTAACACGGACATAGTATAATAATAATAAAAAAAAAAAAACCTCACAGTGAGGGAAACAGAATTAACCATGCCAAGCAATAAACACAGAAATCGAGGGAACAAGATCAACGATGACATTATGATGCCTCACAATAAACAAAACACCCCAAGCCAAGATTATGAAGATGATGAGATAGAAGAAATGCAAGATACGGATTTCAAAAAATTTATGATAAGAACATTTAGAAGTTTTCAAAAGCAAATCCTTGAACTACAGAAATCCTTATTGGACAGGATTGAAAATCTCTCTCGTGAAAATGAAATTTTAAGGAAGAATCAAAATGAAACGCAGAAGAGAAATCAAAATGAAATGAAGAGCTCAATAGATCAAATGACAAACACATTAGAGAGCCTTAAAAACAGAATGGGTGAAGCAGAAGAGAGAATATCGGACTTAGAAGACAGAGAACAGGAAAGGATACAGTCAAACCAAAGAAAAGAAGAGGAAGTTAGAAATCTAAAAAATATTGTTGGGAATCTACAGGATACTATTAAAAAAACCAACATTCGGGCTCTAGGAGTTCCTGAAGGCATGGAGAGAGAGAAAGGATTAGAAGGCCTTTTTAGTGAGATACTAGCAGAGAACTTTCCAGGTTTGGAGAAGGACAGAGACATCCTAGTACAGGAAGCTCATAGAACCCCCAGTAAACATGACCAAAAGAGATCCTCACCACGACACGTGGCAATCAAACTCACCACAGTGAAACATAAAGAAAAGATCCTGAAATGTGCAAGAGAGAAACGTCAGATTACTCTCAGAGGATCTCCAATCAGACTCACAGCAGATTTCTCATCAGAAGCACTACAGGCTAGGAGGGAATGGCGAGACATAGCACAGGTGCTAAGAGAGAAAAACTGCCAGCCCAGAATATTATATCCTGCCAAGCTCTCACTTGTGAATGAAGGTGAAATAAAGACCTTTCATAGCAAACAGAAATTGAAAGACTTTGCCGCCACTCGTCCGGCCCTGCAAAAGATACTTAAAGATGTGTTACACTCAGAAACACAGAAACACGGCCATCAATATGAAAGAAGGGAAAGGAAGAACACCTACCAGTAAAAGAGCATGGGAAGCTCAAAGCATATACTCGAAAATATCTCTGGGAAAATGGCAGGACAAAGTCACTATGTATCAATAGTCACATTAAACGAGAATGGCCTGAACTATCCAGTTAAAAGACACAGACTGGCTGACTGCCTTAAGGAACAACACCCAACTATTTGTTGCCTACAAGAAACACATCTCTCTAACAATGATGCATGCAGACTGAAAGTGAAAGGTTGGAAAAAGATATTCCATGCCAACAGAAACCAAAAAAAGAAGGTGTAGCCATATTAATATCAGACAAAATAAACTTTAATACAAAAACTGTTAAGAGAGACAAAGAGGGGCACTATATAATGATTAAGGGTTCAATTCAACAGGAAGATGTAACTATTATAACTGTATATGCACCTAATTACAGGGCACCGGTCTATTTAAAAGATATGTTAAGGGACTTAAAGGGAGATTTAGATTCCAATACAATAGTACTGGGGGACTTCAATACTCCACTCTCAGAAATAGACAGATCATCCGGACAGAAGATCAACAAGGAAACAGCAGATTTAATCGACACTATTGCCCAAATGGATCTAACAGATATCTACAGAACTTTCAACCCTACATCTACAGACTTCACATTCTTCTCAGCAGCGCATGGAACCTTCTCTAGGATTGATCACATACTAGGTCATAAAGCAAGTCTCAGCAAATTTAAAAGAATAAGAATCATACCATGCAGCTTCTCGGACCACAGTGGAATGAAGCTGGAAATTAGCAATTCAGGAAACCCCAGAAAGTATGCAAACACATGGAGACTGAACAACATGCTCCTGAATGAACACTGGGTCATTCAAGAAATCAAAAGAGAAATCAAAAACATTCTGAAAGTAAATGAGGATAACAACACAACATATCAAAACTTATGGGATATGGCAAAAGCAGTATTGAGAGGCAAGTTTATAGCAATAGGGGCCTATATCAAGAAATTGGAAAGGTACCAAATAAATGAGCTTTCAGCGCATCTCAAGGACCTTGAAAAACTGCAGCAAACCAGACCCAAATCTAGTAGGAGAAGAGAAATAATTAAAACCAGAGAAGAAATTAACAGGATTGAATCCAAAAAAAATTGCAAAAAATCAGCCAAGCGAAGAGCTGGTTTTTTTAAAAAATAAACAAAATTGACACCCCATTGGCCCAACTAACTAAAAAAAGAGAAAAGACCCAAATCAGTAAAATCAGAGATGAAAAAGAAACGTAACAACAGACACCACAGAAATAAAAAGAATCATCAGAAATTACTACAAGGACTTGTATGCCAGCAAACAAGAAAATCTATCAGAAATGGATAGATTCGTGGACACATGCAATCTACCTAAATTGAACCATGAAGACATAGAAAACCTAAATAGACCCATAACTGAAACAGAAATTGAAACAGTAATAAAGGCCCTCCGAACAAAGAAAAGCCCAGGACCACATGGATTCACTGCTCAATTCTACCAGACATTTAAAGAAGAACTGATTCCATTTCTTCTCAAACTATTCAGAACAATCGAAAAAGATGGAATCCTCCCAAATTCTTTCTATGAAGCCAGCATCACCTTAATCCCTAAGCCAGAGAAAGATGAGCACTGAAAGAAAATTATAGACCAATATCTCTGATGAACATAGACACAAAAATCCTCAATAAAATTCTCGCCAGTAGAATACAACAACACATCAGGAAAATCATCCACCCAGACCAAGTGGGATTTATCCCTGGTATGCAGGGATGGTTCAACATTCGCAAATCAATCAATGTGATTCACCACATTAACAGACTGCAGAAGAAAAACCATATGATTATCTCAATAGATGCAGAGAAAGCATTCAATAAGATTCAACACCCTTTCATGATGAAAACTCTAAGTAAATTGGGTATAGAAGCAACATTCCTCAATATAATCAAAGCAATTTATGAAAATCCCACGGCCAGCATCCTATTGAATGGGGAAAAGTTGGAAGCATTTCCACTGAGATCTGGCACCAGACAGGGATGCCCACTCTCACCACTGCTATTTTACATAGTTCTGGAAGTTTTAGCCAGAGCCATCAGACAAGAAAAAGAAATTAAAGGAATACAAATTGAGGAGGAAGAAGTCAAACTATCCCTCTTTGCAGACGATATGATCCTTTACTTAGGGGATCCAAAGAACTCTACTAAGAGACTACTGGAACTCATAGAGGAGTTTGGCAAAGTGGAAGGATATAAAATCAATGCACAAAAAATCAACAGCCTTTGTATACACAAGCAATGCCATGGCTGAGAAAGAACTGCTAAGATCAATCCCATTCACAATAGCTACAAAAACAATCCAATACCTTGGAATAAACTTAACCAAGGACGTTAAAGATCTCTACGATGAGAATTACAAAATCTTAAAGAAAGAAATAAAAGAGGATACCAAAAAATGGAAAAATCTTCCATGCTCATGGATTGGAAGAATCAACATCATCAAAATGTCCATTCTCCCAAAAGCAATTTATAGATTCAATGCAATCCCAATCAATATACCAAAGACATTCTTCTCAGATCTAGAAAAAATGATGCTGAAATTCATATGGAGGCACAAGAGACCTCGAATAGCTAAAGCAATCTTGTACAACAAAAACAAAACCGGAGGCATCACAATACCAGATTTCAGGACATACTACAGTGCAGTTGTAATTAAAAAAGCATGGTACTGGTACAGAAACAGATGGATACACCAATGGAACAGAATTGAAACACCAGAAAATCAACCCAAACATCTACAGCCAACTTATATTTGATCAAGGATCTAAAACCAATTCCTGGAGCAAGGACAGTCTATTCAATAAATGGTGCTGGGAAAACTGGATTTCCACATGCAGAAGCATGAAGCAAGACCCCTACCTTACACCTTACACAAAAATCCACTCAACATGGATTAAAGACCTAAATCTATGACCTGACACCATCAAGTTATTAGAGAACATTGGAGAAACCCTTCAAGATATTGGCATAGGCAAAGAATTTCTGGAAAAGACCTGGGAGGCACAGGCAGTCAAAGCCAAAATCAACTATTGGGATTGCATCAAATTGAGAAGTTTCTGTACTGCAAAAGAAACAGTCAGGAGAGTTTAGAGACAACCGACAGAATGGGAAAAAATATTTGCAAACTATGCAACAGATAAAGGGTTAATAACCAGAATCTACAAAGAGATCAAGAACTCCAGAAAAACAAAACAAACAACCCACTTAAGAGATGGGCCAAGGACCTCAATAGACACTTTTCAAAAGAGGAAATCCAAATGGCCAACAGGCACATGAAAAAATGTTCAAGGTCACTAGCAATCAGGGAAATGCAAATCAAAACCACAATGAGGTTTCACCTCACCCCGGTTAGAATGGTTCACATACAGAAATCTACCAACAACAGATGCTGGCGAGGATGTGGGGAAAAAGGGACACTAACCCACTGTTGGTGGGAATGCAAACTGGTCAAGCCACTATGGAAGTCAGTCTGGAGATTCCTCAGAAACCTGAAGATAACCCTACTGTTCGACCCAGCCATCCCACTCCTTGAGATTTACCCAAAGGAATTTAAATTGGCAAACAAAAAAGGGGTCTGCACCCTAATGTTTATTGCAGCACAATTCACAATAGCCAAGACCTGGAACCAACCTAAATGCCCATCAACGGTAGACTGGATAAAGAAAATATGAGATATGTACTCTTTAGAATACTATATCGCAGTAAGAAACAACGAAATCCAGTCATTTGCTACAAAATGGAGGAATCTGGAACACATCATGCTGAGTGAAATAAGCCAGTCCCAAAGGGACAAATATCATATGTTCTCCCTGATCGGTGACAACTTACTGAACACCAAAAGGGAAATCTGTTGAAGTGAAATGGACACTATGAGAATCGTTGACTTGATCAGCATAGCCCTGACTTAGATGAACAACTTAATACATTATCCCTCTTAGTAGTTTTTTTGTCTGCTCTACTTAATATGACTGGTTTAATTCTGTAATTAATACACAGTTATTCTTAAGTGTTGAAATTTAACTGAAATGTGATCCCTGTTAAACATAAGAGTGGGAATGGGAGAGGGAAGAGATGTACAATTTGGGACATGCTCAAGCTGACTTGCCCCAAATGGTAGAGTTAGAAACATGCCAGGGGACTCCAGTTCAATTCCATCAAGGTGGCATGTACCAATGCCATCTCACTAGTCCAAGTGATCAATTTCAGTTCACAATTGATCATAATGAAAGGACTAAGAGTCAAAGGGAGCACATAAACAAGTCTAGTACTTGCTAATACTAATTGATAGAATAAATAAAGGGGAGAGTGATCCAACATGGGAAGCGAGATACACAGCAGACTCATAGAATGGTGGATGTCCTAAACAGCACTCTGGCCTCAGAATCAGCCCTAAAGGCATTCAGATCTGGCTGAAAAGCCCATGAGAGTATTTCAGGCATGGAAAGCCAAGACACTCTGGCCAAAAAAAAAAATCCTAAATGAAAGATCTCTGTGAGTGAGATCCCAGTGGAAAGAACAGGTCTTCAAAGAAGGAGGTACCTTTCTCTGAAGGGAGGAGAGAACCTCCACTTTGACTATGACCTTGTCTAAACAAGATAAGAGTCGGAGAACTCAAGGGGCTTCCATAGCCTTGGAAACTCATGGCTGGAGCATGGGGAGATTACTGATGCCATAAACAGGAGTGTCAATTTGTAAAGTCAACAACAGGAGTCACTGTGCACTTACTCCTCATGTAGGATCTCTGTCCTTAATGTGCTGTACATTGAGACTTAATGCTATAACGAGTACTCAAACAGTATATTTCACTTTGTGTTTCTATGGGGGTGCAAACTGTTCAAATATTTACTTAATGTATACTAAACTGATCTTCTGTAAAAAAAAAAAAAGAAGAAGAAGAAATTATCAATTCCCAACTTGACTCTCACTGGGATTAAACATGACAATAGGTCTGATCTGATTTCATCATCATTTAAAAAATCATCTATTATTTTTCACTTTATGTTTCTGTGTTAGAGCAAACTGTTGAAATGCTAAACTGATCTTCTGTATATAAAGAGAATCAAAAATGAATCTTGATGTGAATGGAAGGGGAGAGAGAGTGGGAGAGGGGAGGGTTGCGGGTGGGAGGGACGTTATGGGGGGGAAGTCATTGTAATCCATAAGCTGTACTTTGGAAATTTACATTCATTAAATAAAAGTTAAAAAAAATAAATAAAAATCCTTTTATTGTTTGTTAACTAATTTTTCTTTTAAAAATGTTTCATTGTGAGAAGCAAGATACATTTAAAAATACATTATGGATATAATTTTAGGAATATGGAGAGGGGGCCAGCATGTATAGCAGGTAAAGCTGCCACCTGAGATACCAACATCTTGTATGGGTCCCAGTTCATGTCGTGGCTACTCCATTTCCGATCTGGCTCCCTGATAATGGTGTGGGCAGAGCAGAGTAAGATGGCCCAAGCACTTAGGACCCTGCACCACATGGGAGACCCAGAAGAAGCTCCTGGCTCCTGGCTTCCGCCTGGCCCAGTGCTGACCATTGCAGCCATCTGGGAGTGACCAGTGGATAGAAGATACTTCTTTCTCTCCCTCTCTCCCTTTCTCCCCCCTTGCTTTCCCCCTCCCTTTCTGTAGCTCTTTCAAATAAACAAATCTTAAACGTATAATCAAGTTACAAAGTTTAGTTTTACATTAAAAAATTACACAAATAATAAATGTAGAGACTAAGTATAAAGATTATACTTACATATAACCTGATCTGGATCAAGAAAACTAACATTTCTGGTATCCCTGGTGGTGCACCATCCTCATCATAATCTCCTCTCTACACCTTATAGGTGACCCTCATCTGTGTGTCCACTAGTAATATGACACTGAACTCCTGTAGCTCCATTCTGCCTGGTTTTGAATTCTGTAAGGGTGATGATATGTAGTGGTACTGTATATAATATGTAGTATGTGACCTACTGAGTCTGTCTTATTTAGCCCAACATTATGTGTGTGAGATTCTTCCATACTCTAGATATAGGTAGGTTTTTTTGTGATTGTGTGTGTGTGTGTGTTTAAGATTTATTTATTTGAAAGGCAGAGAGTTACAGAGAGACAGAGGCAGAGAGAGAGAGACGTCTTCCATCACTGGTTCACTCTCCAAATGGCTGCAGTGGTTGGAGTTGGACTGATCCGAAGCCAGGAGCCAGAAATTTCCCCTGGGTCTCCCATGTGGGTGTAGGGGCTCAAGCACTTTGGCCATCTTCCACTGGTAACCCAGGCCATGGCAGAGAGTTAGATCAGAAGTGGAGCAGCCAGGACCAAAATGGTTGCCCACAGGGGTTGCCAGCACTGTGGGTAGTGGCTTTACTCACTATGCCACAGTGCCAGCCCCTAGGTAGGTTTTTAATGTGAAATAATTTTTTGGCACAGCTGTTGGATCACTGCTTGGGACACCTGCATCCGATTTCATTCTGTCTGGGGTTGAGGCCTATTATTCTGTTCTGCCTATTATTCCAGCCTCCTGCTGACGTGCACCCTGGGAGGCAGCAGGTGATGGTTCTAGTCATGGGACCGCTGCCGCCCATGTGGGAGACATGGATTGAGTTCTGGGCTTCTGGCTTTGGCCTGGTCCAAGACCCAACTGTTGCATGCATTTGGGGGGTGAACTGGTAAGTGGGATATCTCTATTGGTCTGTTTCTCTGTGTGTGTCTTTGCCTTTCAAACACATAAGAAATTTTAAAAAATTTAAAATAAGAATAAGGATTTTTAAAAATAATATTTTCAGGGGCCAGTGTTGTGACATAGTAGGTAAAGTGGCCACCTTGATGTGTCAGTTTGAGTTCCAGCTTTTCCACTTCTGACCCAGCTCTCTGCTGATGGCCTGGGCAAGGCAGTGGAAGGTGGACTAAGTGCTTGGGCTCCTGTACCCACATGGGAGACTTGGATGAAACTGTATGTTAGGGCCTGGCTCAGCCCTAACCACTGGCACCATCAGGGGAGTGAACCGGCAGATGGAAGATCTCTCTGTAACTCTGACTTTTAAATAAATAAATAAATCTTTCAAAAATGTTTTTAAAGAAGAAATTGATTTTTATTGCTATAGAATATTATATGATTATGTTACATTTGTTTATACATTATTTTTTGCCATTTTGCTTTAAATTTTTTATTTTACTTTCTTTAAAGGTTTATTTATTTGAAAGATAGAGTGAGAGAGAGAGAGAGAGACAGAGAAAGAGAACTTCCATTGCTGGCACATTCCCCAAGTGGCTGCAACAACCAGAGCTGGGCCAGGCTGAAGCCAGCAGTCAGGAACTCCATTCTGGCCTACCACATGGGTGACTGGGGTTCAAGCACTTGGGTCACCCTCCACTGCTTTCCCAGGTGGATTCACAGGGACCTGGATCATAAGCAGAGCTGCCAGTGCTTGAACCGAGACCCCATGCCAGTGTCACAAGTGGCAGCGTAGCCTGCTGTGCTATAACGTGGTCCCTTGCTTTAAGTGTTTTTTAAAGATTTATTTATTTATTTGAAAGGCAGAGAGAGAGAGAGAGAGAGAGAGAGAGAGAGATGTTCTATATATTGGCTCACTTCCTAAGTGGCGGCAACATCCAGGTCTGGGTCACGCTGAAGCTAGGAGCCAGGACTTCTGTCTGGGTGCAGGGGCCCAGGCATTTGGGGCATCTTCCACTGCCTCCTGAGGTGCATTGGTAGAAAGCTGGCTGGGAAGCAGAGCAGCTGGGACTTGACTAGTGCTCTGAGCTGGGATGTCAGCATCAGAAGCAGACTTAACCCGCTGTGCCAGCCACAGCTTTAGTTTTAATTTTATCTTATGTGCTAAGAACACTTACCATCAGATCCATCCTCTTAACAGATTTTCAAATGTGCGGTGCAGCACAGGCACAGTGCAGGTCTCTAGAACTTCCTCGTTTGTGTCACCGCAGCTTCCTACCTTTTGATTTGCGACTCCCATCTCCCCCCTTCTACTCCCTTGGCAACCACTGGTCACTCTGCCTCTTTGAAGCCAACTATTTTAGTTGCCACATATTAGTGGAATCTTGCATGTGTTCTTCCGTGAGAGGCTTATTTCACTTAACATAGTGTCCTCAGGGTTCCTCTTGTCTCATATTGCTGGACTTCCTTCCTTTTTAATGCTGAATAATATTCCATTGTATGTGTATACTACCATGGAGGAAAACCCATGTCTCCTCTGTGCTATACCCCATACCATACAATAAGGCCCTGACTTAACGATGGTTTCGCTTGATGGTTTTTCTCGACTCTACGATTGCGCGGAAGCAGTACACATTCAGTAGAATTTGTGCTTGGGATTTTGAATTTGGATCTTCCCTCGAGCGGTGGCAGGCAGCAGGTGCTCTCCTGGCACTGGCTGACAGCAGTGCTAGTCAGCTCTGTGCTCACCGGGGGAACCTGGGGCGTGCTTCGGTGCGTGGTGCTGCTGAGTGCAGCTGCTCAGCAGGTGGTGGAGTCAGTGCATTCTCCACCTGAGATACCTGCAGCCTAGGACGGGTGTATCAGGATGTGCTTCCTGTCTCTCCTGGACTCGCGGGGTTTTCCCCACAGCAGTCCATTTTCCGCAGACACCTCCCCTAAGTTAACCCAGTTCTGGCACTGTGCCAAAGTTGCTGTATGGTAAGGGCTCAGTCCCACAACACTGCCTCCAGCTCTTCAGACTCGAATTGCAGTTGCCGGGTCCCTGTGTTACACACAGCTTTCTGTCCATCGTGGCTGCAAATCAGTAGTTCCCAGGACCGCCTTCTTGGGTTTGAGAATTTGCCAGAGCAGCTCACAGAACTCCAGGAGAACAGTTTACTGGTGAAGACAACTCAGGAGTAACAGCAAGGCAGAGACCCATAGGCACGCTGTGTGGGGAGGGCTGGTAGAGCCTCCACAACCTCTCTCTGTGCACACCCTCCGCCAGGGTCTCCGCAGCCTGGAAGCCCTCCCCACCACCAAACATTGTTTGGGTTTTATGTAGGCTTTGTTGCCTGGACATTGGTGATTAACTCAGTGTTCAGCCCCCTCCCCCTCCCTGGAAGAAGTTCATATTTAATTCGTTACAAACTGTTGGGTCAAAGAGTATTGTACCTGTTACTTTACTGTATAAGGCTGAATTATTCTCAAGTACTTCTTGCTAATATTTGGTTTATATTTAGAATCATTGCCAATCTTGTAGAGATATGTATAGTAGTACTTCCTAGCAGCTTAATTTCTCTGATTATTCGTGAAGTTAAGTGCCTTGTTTTGTTTGTGGGCTATTTCCCCTTTATTGAAATGCCTATTTATGTAGTCTATCTTATTGCTTTGTAGAATTCATTTTAATGCTCTGTATGCTAGATACATATCAGTTTCACATATAGGCAAAACATGCATATTGAGGACATTGCAAAAAGTTAATGGAAAAAATGAAATTAAAAGATAAGTTTGTCAGTCCGGTGCTGTGGCCTAGTGGGTTAAAGACCCTGTCTGCAGTGCTGGCATCCCATATGGGCACCAGTTCTAGTCCCAGCTGCTCCACTTCTGCTACAGCTCTCTGCCGTGGCCTGGGAAAACAATAGAGGATGGCCCAAGTCTTTGGGCCCCTGCACCCACGTGGGAGACCGGAGGGAGCTCCTGGCTCCTGACTTTGGATTGGCACAGCTCCGGCCATTACGGCCATCTGGGGAGTGAACCAGCAGATGGAAGACCTTTTTCTCTTTCTCTCTGCTGCTCTGTAACTCTTTCAAATAAATAAAAAATAAATCTTTTTTTTAAATGCTTGTTTTGTTACAGAAGTTTTTTGAAATCCATGCATAGTGTTTTGTAGTACACATTTCCTTGAACTTTTTGATGGCTGAGTATAGTAAATGCCTTCTACATTGACTTTTTTTTAAAATATTTATTTATTTATTTTAAGGTCAGAGTTACACAGAGAGGAGAGGCAGAGAGACAGAGAGAGAGAGAGAGAGAGAGAGAGAGAGACAGGTCTTCCATCTGCTGTTTCACTACCCAGTTGGCTGCAATGGCTGGAGCTGAGCCGCTCTGAAGCCAGGAGCCAGGAGCTTCTTCTGGGTCCCCCATGTGAGTGCAGGGCTCCAGTCTTCAACCTTGGCCCAGCCCTGGCTGTTGTGGGCATTTTCAGAGTGACCCAGTGGATGAAAGCTCTGTTTCTTTTTCTCTCTCCACACCACCCCCCCAATAATTTTTTTAAATTAAGTCTTCAGTTATGATTTTGTAGTTGTCCTTCCCTCCTTCCCCGTAATACTTTTTGTTGCTTCATATGTGTTGGAGTTCCGGTATAAGGCACTTACACATTTATGCTTATTCTGGCTTCTTGAGGAATTAACCCATCAGTCATGGTGCAGTGTCCCCTTGTGTAAATCTCTGAGTGTGCCCCCTCCCTTGAAGTCTGCATTGTTATTACATTAGCCCACACCAGCTTTCTCATGCTTAGTATTTGTCACATCTTTAATCTCTGCATGTATTTGAAGTGAGTCCCTTGTAGAGCAAATATAGTTGGATCTTGATTTTTTAATCTAATCTGACAAATGCTGCCTTTTAATTTGAATCTAAAGATTTATTTATTTTAAAGGCAGAGAGAGAGAGAGGAGAAACAGAAATCTTCCATGCACTGGTTCACTCCCCATGACTGGGGCTGGGGCGGGGCCAGGCTGAAGCCAGGAGCCAGGAGCTTTTCTGGGTCTCCCAGATAGATCCAGGGGCCAAGCACTTGGGCCATCCTCTGTTGCTTTCCCAGGCCATTAGTAGGGAGCTGGAGCAGAAGTACAGCAGCCAGAACTCAAAGCGGCTCCCATAAGGATACCAGTGTTGCAAGCAGCAGCTCATCCCACTATGCCACAGCGCCAGCCCCAGGCCATTTACATTTAACAGCATAATCAGTGTGGCTAGAAATAAAATTTAATATTCTATTTTAATTCCTTTTTGTTCTGGAAATTCTTATATATGTTCTTAACCTATCACAGCCTATTTCCAATTAATATTGAGCCACTTTATGTAATAAGTAAGTCCTTTGCCACATTTTCCCCTTCCATATTTTGGATTATTTTTTTTAAGATTTTATTTATTTATTTGAGAGGTAGAGTTACAGACAGTGAAGGCTGAGACAGAGAGAAAGGTCTTCCTTCCACTGGTTCACTCCCCAAATGGCCACAATGGCTGGAGCTGCATCGATCCAAAGCCAGGATCCTGGAGCTTCTTCCAGGTCTCCCACGTGGGTGCAGGGGCCTAAGCACTTGGGCCATCTCCGCTAATTTCCCAGGCCCCAGCAGAGAGCTGGATGGGAAGAGAAGCAGCCAGGACTCGAACCAGTGCCCATATGGAGTGCCAGCGCTGCAGGCAGAGGATGAACCTACTGTGCCATGGCGCCAGGCCTGCATTATTTTTGTCATATTTTACATCTGCATATACTGCAGACTCCAACACAGTCATATAATTTTTTTTGCTTTATTGACTTCTATAAAAAGATTTTTTTTGAGAGAGAGAGAGAGCAAGTGCTCCGCACCACTGGTTCACTCAACGAATGCCTACAGCGGCCCAGGCTGGGTCAGGGCCAACACCAGGAGCTGGGAACACAATTGACATCTCCTGTATGTGTGGCAGGAGTCCACAGCTGAGCCGTCACCGCTGCCTCCCAGAGTCTGCATCATGAGATGCTGGAGCCAGGAGCCCAAGTCAGGTGTCAGACCCAGGCATTTTAATACAAGACGTGAGCAGCTTAATTGGTGTCTTATTTGCTAGCCAAATCTCGCCCCTTATTGACTTTTAACAAAATTAAGATACAGGATAGGTGTTTGGTCTAGTAGTTACAGTGCTGTTTGGGACACTCACATCATATACCAGAATACCTAGGTTCAGCCGGCGCTGCGGCTCACTAGGCTAATCCTCCGCCTGCAGTGCCGGCACCCAGGGTTTCAGTCCTGGTTGGGGCGCCGGATTCTGTCCCGGTTGCTCCTCTTCCAGTCCAGCTCTCTGCTGTGGCCCAGGAGTGCAGTGGAGGATGGCCCAGGTCCTTGGGCCTTGCATCCGCATGGGAGACCAGGAGAAGCACCTGGCTCCTGGCTTCGGATCAGTGCAGCGTGCCAGACATAGCAGTCGTTTTGGGAGGTGAACCAATGGAAGGAAGACCTTTCTCTCTGTCTCTCTCTCTCATGTCTAACTATGCCTGTCCAAAAAAAAAAAAAAAAAAAAAAAAAAGCCGGCGCCGCGGCTCACTAGGCTAATCCTCCGCCTTGCGGCGCTGGCACACCGGGTTCTAGTCCCAGTTGGGGTGCCGGATTCTGTCCCGGTTGCCCCTCTTCCAGGCCAGCTCTCTGCTGTGGCCAGGGAGTGTAGTGGAGGATGGCCCAAGTGCTTGGGCCCTGTATCCCATGGGAGACCAGGAGAGGTACCTGGCTCCTGCCTTTGGATAGGCGTGGTGAGCCGGCCACAGCGCACTGGCAGCGGCGGCCATTGGAGGGTGAACCAACGGCAAAGGAAGACCTTTCTCTCTGTCTCTCTCTCTAACTGTCCACTCTGCCTGTGAAAGAAAGAAAGAAAGAGGAGAGAGAGAGAGAGAGGGGGAGAGGGAGGGAGGAAGGGAGGAAGGGAGGAAGGGAGGAAGGGAGGAAGGGAGGAAAGAAATGGGTCTGAGAGGACCAGTGATCGCCAGCCTGTCTGCCCAAAATAGTGTTCCTTCCAGTGCAATTGTGAGAGCTGGAAGGTGCTGCAAGCCCATCACCACTTCTTGTGCTCTAGGATTCCTGCTCAGCTATGGACAGTGCTGGGGCACCTGGACACAGACCTCTCATGTGTGTGCCAATTCCAGATCCCAGACATGGGCGAACCATGCAGGCTGAGGGGAACTTACAGTTATAGTCTCCTCTCATTGCCTTAAGATACTGGCATGGGGTGGGTGTTGGGGGCTGTAGTTAAGATGCTGCTTAGGGCCAGCACCGTGGCTCACTAGGCTTATCCTCTGCCTGCGGCACTGGCACTCCGGGTTCTAGTCCCCTTCGGGGTGCTGGATTCTGTCCCGGTTGCTCCTCTCCCTGTCCAGCTCTCTTCTGTGGCCCAGGAAGGCAGTGTAGGATGGCCCAAGTCCTTGGGCCCTGCACCCGCATGGGAGACCAGGAGGAAGCACCTGGCACCTGGCTTCGGATCAGCTTGGTGCGCCAGCTGCAGCACGCTGGCTGCAGCGGCCCCTGGGGGGTGACCAACGGAAAAGGAAGACCTTTCTCTCTGTCTCACTGTCCACTCTGCCTGTCAAAAAAATGCTGCTTAGGTTGCCTACATCTCATGTTGGAGTGCCTGGGTTTGAGTCTTGGCCTCTTTGCTTCTGATTTCCAGTTTACTGCTAATGCATTCCTAGGAGGCAGCAGGTGATGGCTCAAGTACATGGGTCACTTCCACCCACGTGGGACACTGTGATTGAGTTCCAGGCTGCTAGCTTTGGCCTGGCTCAGCCCTGGCTGTTGCAGATACTCTGGGTAGTGAACTAGAGGAGGGAAGATTTTTGTCTATATTTTTCTGTCTCTCTGCCTTTCAAATGAAAAGATTTTTTTAAAATTGCCTCTTCCTTTTTCTCTGAAGGGAGGAGACAGCTTCCAGTTCATTTATGGCCTTATCTAAATAGTGATGGAGATTGTGGACTCAGATGGCTTTCATAGCCTTGGCAGCTCATGTCAAGAGTCTCGGGTGATCACTGACATCATACATAATTGTGTTGATTATTAAAGTAACAACAGGAGGCCAGCACTGTGGCACAATAGGCTAATCCTCCTCCTGTGGCACCGGCACACCGGGTTCTAGTCCCAGTTGGGGCTCCAGATTCTGTCCTGGTTGCCCCTCTTCCATGCCAGCTCTTTGCTGTGGCCCGGGAGTGTAGTGGAGGATGGACCAAGTGCTTGGGCCCTGCACCCGCATGGGAGACCAGGAGAAGCACCTGGCTCCTGGCTTCTGATCAGTGCGGTGTGCTGGCTGCAGCGCACCAGCCACGGCAGCCATTGGAGGGTGAACCAATGGCAAAGGAAGACCTTTCTCTGTCTCTCTCTCTGTCCACTCTGCCTGTCCAATAAAAAAAGTAACAACAGGAGTCACTGTATACTTACTCCCCATGCAGAACCTCTGTCCTCAATGAGTTGAGAATTAACTGTAAAATTTGTTTTCAGTTTGTGTGTGTGTGTACAAATTGTTGAAATCTGCTTAGTATAGAGTTGATCTTCTGTGTATAAAATTAATTGAAAGTGAATCTTAATGGAGAATGGGAGAGGGAAAAGGAAGTGGGTTGGGAAGAATCACTATATTCCTAAAGTTGTATTTATGAAATTTGTACTCACTAAATAGAAAGTTCCTTTGGGGAAAAAATCACCTCCTCCTATTCCTTAAAAAAATAATAAAATAAGCACTAGTGCACCCATAGTAATCCCAGTACTCCCAACCCTGAGAGTGCCTTGTAAACCAGGATTCAACAGTGAGGGCAGAATAGGAGGGTGCTGCTCCAAGTCCTCCAGGTCCTCTCCTCAATAGGGAGAAGGTCCATTCCTTACTACTGCCCACAGTGACACACTACAAGAACTGTGTGGGTTCCAGTGCTACCTGTGAGAGAGCATGCACCCTGCCAGGTCCCCTGCCCTCTGCCATGTGAAGGTACAGTAAGCAGGCCCTCGGGCCCAGCCCAAATGTTGGACACGTTGGTCTTAGACTCACTCAGCATCCAGAACTGCGAGAAATAAGTTTTTGTTCCTTCAGAATTACTGAGTCTTAGTTACTTTGTTTTAGCAGCAGAAATAGACTAAGACAATAGTCAGTGTCAAACCTAAATGAAAATCTCTCAGCTCATACCTAAGGAATGCCAGCCTGTCAAGACTCAGGTTGATGACAACAGCTGGATAGATCCTGTCTTACAGAAAAGGTAAATTTTCAAATATCAGACCAAGAAAAGATAGTTACAAGCATAACACACTCAAAGTCTCTGGACCCAGAACCTCTTACTATGTCATTAAAATAGAAAGAGAACAAATCAGGATTCTACATGTTTCCTATTTTTTCCCCTGAGTTTATATGCCCCTTCCAAACTCCAAAGCAGCAGGTACAACCCAGCTGTTCCCAAGAAGCTTCCAGCATTGGGTCCTATCTGCACTATTGTTCCTTACCTGGAGATTCTTCATCCTCACTCCTGGGATCATAAATGCTTTCCATGAGCCAATGTCTAGAGACAAAGATACATGCCATAGGTTACCTGAGAGTGTGTCTTGTCCATTCCTCCCTCCATGGGCTCTGTGGACTAGGAGGCCTTCAGCAAGCCATTGATCACAGCTTCAAGCCTTCAGGTGAGAAGAGGGGCTGAAGGCCCCACCACTAAACTTCATACCTTGTCCACTGGATGGTGAAGGCTCCAGCCTCCTATGTGATAAGTTCACAATTCCGACTATGGCGGACACTTTGAATAGTAGGATTTCAGCTAACAGACTCTGTGCAAGGCTGAGAGTGAGTATTCTGTGAGCAGCTGCCCGAGGCTGAGCTTGTGTATGAGAAGAAATGAAGAGGACACAGTCTCTGCCCTGACAGTGACCAGCTGTGGTCAGGATTCCTGTGTCTATCAGTGCAAGACTTTGGGCCCAGGAATTTCAAGACCCTTTGGAAAAAACACAAAATGAAGGTCCTTGGTTCATATGAGGAGGTTAGCAAGGATACCTGGAGGGAGCCCAAACACCACCCCCCCACCTTGTGTTCTGCAACTGCAGTGGCCCTGTGCTATGACACTCACTTCAATTTAAACATGTCTCTGGCCAGAAGACCCTTGGCCAATACTATGCAAAAGGACAAGTTGTCAGGTGACCTCCAGAAGCAGGTGATATATGAATACTGGCCCCTTTTTGGCTCCAGGGGTCAGCTGGGGAACTTTCCTAGGTCTGCCCTCAACCAAAATCTGTCTCAGTGCTGATTCACATGCTGCCAGTGTGAGGAAGAGAAGTAGGCACCTGACTACTGCTGTTTGTCCCTCGTCTCCCTCATCAAGCTCTGTTAGTGTAATTGTCATCATTCCACAGCCAGCTGGAGAATATGTGGAGAGAGGAGAAAGCTCCTTCCAGGATATTAGGAAGATGTCCAGACAGTTCTCATGCCCAGGCACAAAGGATCCATCCTGCTCATTTCCACTCAGAAGGGGGCCTGGATGTCCTTGCCTGGGTCCAAGTGATGATTGATTCTCCTGACCTTGCTGCCTTGAGGTCCACCCCCATTTCTCATGGCCTCGGTATCCTTGTGTCTTCATTCTGCCTCTAAATATTTGCTCTTTTTTTAAGGATTTGTTTATTTATTTGAAAGAGTTACAGATAGAAGTAGAGACAGAGCGAGAAGTCTTCTGTCTGCTGGTTCACTCCCCAATTGGCCGCAGTGACTGGAGCTGTGCCAATCTGAAGCTAAGAGCCAGGAGCTTCTTCCAGGTCTCCCAGGGGCCCAAGGACTTGGGCCATCTTTTAATGCTTTCCCAGGCCATAGCAGAGAGCTGGGTGGGAAGTAGAGCAGCCGGGTCTTGAACTGGCGCTCATATGGGATGCCGGCACTTCAGGCCAGGGTGTTGACCTACTGTGCCACAGCACCAGCCCCAAATCTTTCCTCTCTTAAGGTCCAACTCAAGACTGTGCCCTGCTTTCTCTCATACAGCACTTTGGGAAGCTGTTCCAGAATTCTTAGAGCCTCGATTTTTATCTTCAGCACTTTGAGCAAGGTGGGGGGCCTTTGAGAAGCATTGTAAAGCTAGGATCTAGAGATGAATGATTTCTAGGTCAGTTTTTTGGGGTAAACAAATGACCATTTTCAGTGAAACAGTCTCATTGTTCTGTTTTCTGGGAAAATATTGACAACTATGGATAATCAAATTCTACTAAAAGGCAATATTATATATAGAAATGCTTCTTAGAAACTTGTGTATTTTAAAGGCAGAGAGAGACAGAAATCTTCCATGTAACAGCCAGGGCTGGGTCTGGCAGAAGCCAAGAGCCAGTTACTTAATCTGGGTCTCTTACATGGTGAAGACCCACATACATAACCCATCACCACTGTCCCCCAGAGTGTGCCTTAGCAGGTAGCTGGAATCAAAAGCGAGAGCTGGAACCCAACCCACCCTGGGCGCTGCAGTATGGGATGTGGCATCCCAGGTAGTGTTACCTGCCAAATGCCTGCCACTCCAATAGGAATCATAGACTACTGTCGCTCCCCCTCTTCATGGAGGAACGACACAGAACCCTGCCTAGGCTTCATATCCGAGTCACAGCACCATTATGTCGCTCCCCGTCTTCGTGGAGGAACGACACAGGACCCTGCGCTGTTCTTTCGTCTGCTCGGCCCTCCCCGGGTTTGCTGCTGGTTCTTCCCGGGTTGGCTGCCGTCCCTTCTACCTCCGTGGAAGGGCGGTTCCCCCTGGCCACTTTCCCCACTAACGCAGGGGAGCGGCACACCGCCGGCCGGCTCTCTCGGGGGCTGCACAGGTGTTCCTTCAGATGTTCCCCTTAGATGTTCCTGGTGCATGTTGTCTCTCTCCTCCTTTATAGTCCTCTTCCACCAATCCCAACTCTGCTACCCACACGCCGAGTACGCTGCTCTCCTCCAATCAGGAGCAAGATCAGCTCCTGCAGCTCAATCAAATTGGCGAGAGGCAGCTGCATAGAAGTTGTTACTCCCTTCTCAGCGCCATATTGTGGGAGAGCAGATGCATAGAATAAGTCTTTTTTTTTTAAATTTTTGACAGGCAGAGTGGACAGTGAGAGAGAGAGAGACAGAGAGAGAAAGGTCTTCCTTTGCCGTTGGTTCACCCTCCAATGGCCGCTGCTGCAGCCGGCGCACCGCGCTGATCCGATGGCAGGAGCCAGGTACTTATCCTGGTCTCCCATGGGGTGCAGGGCTCAAGGACTTGGGCCATCCTCCACTGCACTCCCTGGCCACAGCAGAGAGCTGGCCTGGAAGAGGGGCAACCGGGACAGAATCCGGCGCCCCGACCGGGACTAGAACCTGGTGTGCCGGCGCCGCAAGGTGGAGGATTAGCCTATTGAGCCACGGCGCCGGCTCTAGAATAAGTCTTAATTCCAGTAACTTAGTCTAGTCCGAGTTGCTCCCAATTGCTCCCCACAGACTACAGTTTGGCTCATTTTATATTTGTGTTAGAACAAACACCTTGTTTTCTTGCAAAGCTCTTCAGAAGCAGCCAACCCTGTTTCAGTCTGGAGGTGCAGTAGGACATGATGGAGGTTGTTCAGCCTCACGGCTGAGTTTACCTTTCCCCATCTTTCAGTGAGTGTCCAACCCTCTGTCCTTCCAGGAAGGGAGCCACGTGTCCAGCCTGATGCCCAGTCCCCTAACTAAGCCTCTGGTTACTCCTCACAGAAACCACAACTAGGCGAAGTGAGGGAAGGCCAGTTTGTCACTGGAGCGTGGTATTTCCTGTTCTTGGAAGCATTATCTGAGGGTCAAGACTAGACCTCTGTGGAGAGGGAGTGAATTTTCCCCATCTCAGCCTGGAGGCTCCTCCTTTCTCAGATTCCTCCCAGAACTGGGGTCTTAACTGCAGAAGCAAGGAACCCTGCCCAGCTGTCCAAGCTGTAGCATGGCTGGGAAGATTAGTTCTGAGACCTCTGGCACAGGAGAATGGTGAATGGAGGTTAGGGAATGTGCATCAGCGTCCAGTACTGAGGGAGAAAGGGATCTGGCATTCCCACCATCTCAGCCCCCACAGTCACTCCACACAAAGAGGCGAGAACAAGGGTTTCTATCACAATTGAGTCAAACTCATAGTCTAAGGTCAGAGTCTGTCCTGGGCAGAACAGGTGTGAGGGGGAGTCCATGGACTTGACCTGAACTACAGCTCCCAGTTGTCAGGCTGAGCATTGGCAGGCTCACCAGCAGCGGCTCCATGTACAGTGTCGCACAAAGTAGCTGGGGCCGCTGAAGACCAGGAATAGGGTACTGAAGAGGGGGCTCTCTTCCCAGTCCACTGGTGTGGCTGCCACCAAACTGGGCACAATGGCACTGAGGATGGGTGGGCTGACAGAGAAGCCGTGGTTGGGGTCTGGAGTGTACTCGGTCCACGTGAGCAAGGCTCACTCAAACTGGATGGAGATCTTGGTGACTGAGCTGGCGGGCAGCTGAATGAGCATCTCCAGGAGGTGGGGCTGCAGGCAGTCCTGGGCAGGCTGGTAGTGGATGTAACTTGGTTTGTTCTCCTTGCCCTTGGATGTGATGGTGAGCGTGTGCACGTAGAGCCACAGGTACCAGGGCACAGTGTCCAGCAGCAGCACGGGGAAGGCGCGGTATGGGTGGGTGTTGTACAGCAGGGTGCTCAGCTGCCCCTTCTGCAGCCCGTAGCCACTCACATAGTGCTGGGTGTGCAGGAAGGGCACCGGTGGGGCCTTGCTCTCTGGGGTCTCTTCCACTTGAGCTGGAGGCTGAGAGAGCTGTTGATCAGGGCTGTGTCGAGCAGGTAGACTGCATAGGTCTTTCAGCTGCCCCAGATGACATCCTGGTACGTGGTGGTGGGTAATGGTGTGCATCAGTGGCATGATCAGGGCCTCGGCCTGCAGGTAGAAGTGGTCCAGTGTGGCCCATGCTAGGGTGGTGGTGCACAGTGGCGAAGGGAGATTTGGCTCCATGGAGGAGCGAACAAGGCCAACAGCAGGGTAGGTGTGGTGCTAAGGGTGAGGCCCTGAGATGACAGGGGCAGCCAGTTTCCAAAGGTGGGGTCCCAAGCTCAGCTCCTACAGGGGAAGCCCTCCAAGGGGACACGGGGTCTGGGCTGACTTTTAAGAGGCAGCGGGCTAAGAAAAAGACCACCTGGGAGTCTGAAAGAGAAAGGGGAGGAAGATGATGCGACGGGCTGTGCAGGCATGGTCGTGGTTCTTAGCATTCTGCAGCAGAGGCTGGTAACTGGATGGCCAGTAGAACATTCACTGGGCGGTATCGGTGTGGATATGGCCAAGAAAGAGCTCCTCCACCAGATGGTCCAGGTTGTGGCGCAGGTACTGCTTCTCCACCCAGACCAGCTGCAGCTCGTGCATGTGAAGTTCAAGGCTTTGGTGTACTCTCAGCCATTCTCCTCCCACCACAGGTTGTAAGCCACGTCCTGCACCCAGGGGTCCCCGTGGCCAGGAAGCCCGGGCACGTGTGGTTCATGCACTGGCTGAGCTGCTCAGTGACTGCCTCCAAGTGGCAGATGACCTGCATGGTGTGCAGCTGGCAGTCAGCTTCGCTGCCACCATGGATGATCCAGGAGGCCTGGCGGAGGTGGATCTTGCCTCAGATGATGAGGGTGTAGGTGGGGTTTGTTGCTGCCATAATAAAACTGGTAGACCTGAAAGGTGTTGTTGTCGTAGAATCTGTAAGACTGGGTGATGAACTCTGGACCCGATTTGACTTCGGGTCTGACTCCACCTGGCCCATGGAGACCCAGTGGCCCTCAGTGGTGGGTGGCATCTGCACGGTGATGTGCACGCCATTGTGCAGATGTTTCAGCATGTGATGGCACTGGGATTCCTTGAAAGCCCTCCAGGCGCTCTTGTCCAAGGACCTAGGATGGGTCCTGCTGTCTAGATGAGGGAGAGCAGAACCCTCTCCCAGCCTGTGCAGCAGGAGGGCCGGGAACAGGTATCTGAACAGGAGGCGACATGGCCAGGACATCTCCAGTGCTCCTCGGGGCGCGCCCGCTCGCCACGCTCCAAACTGGTGCTTGTGCAGCCCCGCAACTCGGCGCGCACCACCCTCCGCCTCCAGCTGGGTCCAGGAGTGCTCAGGCATGGGGCGTGTGCCGACACCACTCCTCGGCTGTAGCCTGCAGGCAGCCAGAATAGACCCTGGCCTCAGGCGGCTGCAGAGCACCCCATACCCGGTGGGCACAGTGCAGTGGTGCGAGGCGCACACTTGCTCGGCACTGTCAGGCCAGGGTCCATGGCCGGCCCGCGTCCACATCATGGCCTCTTGGCGAGCCACCCCGGCCTCTCCTTGCCCGGCCCTGCGTCCCCTGCTTTGTTCGGCAGTGGAGAGAGGGGCCCGGAGCTGCAGCCCTCCCCTTCCCCCGCCCAAGCTGCCAGCCCCAGCACTTACTGCCATCATCCTCTGGGTCCGCGCTGCCGCTCGACCCAGCAGGTGGCAGCTGTCGGCCCCATGCCGAGGCCACTGCTGGCCCGGGGCCACCCCTACCACTGCCACTCCAGCTCCTGTGGTCCCCACTGGGCTCCATGCGTGGTGATCCTCTCGCACAGTGTTGTGTGGGGACTCTGCCTGGCCCCAGCCGCCTGGCCCCAGGGTCAGCAGCACCAGCAGAGAAAGTGGCATAGCCGCTGCCATGCCAGTGGCTGCTCCCACATAGGTCCTCTCATTTCTCCTCCCTCCTCCTGAGCAATCGCAAGGGTCCAGATCACGTAGCTCCCTCCGTGGCTCTACATAGGGGGAGGCCACCTCTGCCCCCGGGAGGTATGGGGGGGGGGTTCCGGTCCCTCTGGGGCAGATGGGTTAGGTGGAGTGACTTTTACTTTCGTTTTTGCTTCCTGATTACTCTTAGCCCATTCTCTTTCCCTGCCATCTTCCTCTGAGTCTTTGGGCTCTCCCAAGTCCTGTAAGGCCTTTAAGGTCTTGTCCTCTTTGGATGAAACTGCATTACCCATACTGAGGGTTTCACTTACCCTGGGAGACTGCTTAGCCTCAGCCGAAAAGTTACGGTTCGAGCCCCACATTGGGTGCCAGATGCAGGGTCTTAGTTCACCCGAACAAGGATGGACTGGGTCCGAGGAAAGGTAAGTGCGCTGCTTGCCCGTTCCACAGCCTTCTGATCCCGGAGACAATCAGATGAAGAGGGGCGTCAAGTCAAGCAAGAACTCGTTTATTGCACGCATAACAAAGGCTTTTAAAGCACAAAACTGCAGAGTCATTGGGGCAGGGCATAAGGACCAACCAATCACTTAAAAGGTCAGTTTATGGGGCAGTTTTTTATAGGACTAGCCATATGTCTATACACTCATCATCAGTTGTCATCACTTCCCCTGATGTTGTGTGGCCAATTAGCTTTGGGTTCCACCCACTTTACTTCCTTTGGGCACCATCTTTGAATTGCCTCGTGTGCCTAATTACCCGCACATAGACAGAACTCTTCCATCCACTGGTTCCCTCTCTAGATGCCCACAAAGGCCAGGGCTGGACCAAGCAAAGCTGGCAGCCAGGAACTCAATGCAGGCCTCCCATATGGGTGGTAGGCACCCAACTACTTGAGCCATTTAACCTGCTGACTCTCAGGTGTGCATTAGCAAGAATGCTGGAATTAGAAGCAGAGCTGAGACTCAAAACCAAGTGCTCTGATACGTGAGGCAGTGATTCCAAGAGACATCCTAACTGCTATGCCAAACACCTGTCCCTAAATTTATCTTTTTTTAAAAAAGATTTATTTACTTGAAATAGTTAGGCAGAGAGAGAGAAAAGTCTCCCATCTGTTTGTTCACTCCCCATTTGGCCACAATGGCCTGTACTATGCCGATCTGAAGCCAGGAGCCAGGAGCTTCCTCTGGGTCTCCCATGTTGGTGCAGGGTCTCAAGGACTTGGGCCATCTTCCACTGCTTTCCCAGGCCAGAGCAGAGAGCTGGATCAGAAGTGTAGCAGCCGGGACTTGAATTGGTGGCCATATGGGATGGCGGCACTGCAGGTGGATGCTTTACCCGCTACGCCACAGCACTGGCCCCCACATTGATATCTGAGGTTGATAACACACCCTGTTATCAAACAGTTTTGTCATCTACCTGTTCCTTAGCCCCTACCTTCAACTCCTGACTTGCAGCCCAACCTGCTCTTTTGCACTTCTTAAGACCTCCAGACCACCCCATGGAGGATACTGCTACCCTCCTCATCCACTGGTAGATAATTAAACTTGCTCTTTCTTTCATCCTCCAGCTTTGTCCTCGTTAATCTGTCACTGTTGATGAGGACTTAGGTTTCAGTAACACTTCCACTAATGAGAGTCCATGCTCCACATGTTTAGACTTCTCTCAGCCAGACAGGACAGACCTGATGTCAAAGCTCACACACGAGGAAGAACAGGGAAAGAACACTCAAGGCTGCCTGGTGCCCAGGCTTTAATTCTAGGATGCCACTTATTCCTATTTTTCAAAAATTGAACTCTTCCTGGTACATCACTTCCCTTTTGTTCAGGAAAAGGGATGATAAGAGACCACCTGCTGGTGAAACAAGCAAACCTAAATTTCCATTATTTAAAACAAAAAGGACAAATAGATTTCCAGGATGTGGGCCAATGTAGGAAACATGGGGCTTGGCACTCACAGCTTCAAAACAAGAGAAAAGCTTAACAAACTGAAAATTAACTTTCCTTGGATACATGAGAGATGAGGTCACAGACAAAACATTCCTCCGAAAACGGATGTGACTGGCAGATCAAAGAATCACAGCTTTACCCGGGCAGAGGCCCCTGCTGGAGGTAGAACATGGGTGGGAAATCACAAATGGTAATAGGTGAATCCTGGGGGTCAATGTGGACTAGCTTAAGTGTTGAAAACTCCTGGGGCTGGCATTGTGTGTAGTGGGTAAAGCTGCTGCCTGCGATACCAGCATCCCATATGGGCACCGCTTTAAGTCCCAGTTGTTCCACTTCTTCTCCAGCTCTCTGCTAGTGTGACTGGGAAGGCAGCAGAGGATGGCCCAAGTCTTTGGGCTCCTGTGCACACCCACATGGGAGACCCAGAAGAAGCTCCTGGCTCCTGGCTTCAGATTGGCCTAGTTCCAGCCGTTGTGGCCATTTGGGGAGTGAACCAGTGGATGGAAGACCTCTCTCTCTGTCTCTCTCTCTAACTGCCTTTAAAATCAATAAATTGCATGTGCAAAGGAAGTAAAATCACCCCTAGATGAGGTATTTGCAGTCCCAGGTTCATTGACATGTTAGTCACCATTGCCCAGCCAGAACAATTAGAGAAGAAAAAGAAACTAAAGGACCCCAGCTGGAAAGGAAGATGTGAAATTATGTTTGCATTAGGTGTGATCATGTATGCATAAATTTTTAAAATGAATGATCTACTTGCCTATTTGAAAAAGAGAAAGAGGGAGGGAGAGACAGAGAGAATCTTCCATCTGCTGGTTCACTCCCCAAATGTCTACAACAGCCAGATCTAGGCCAGGCCAAAGCCAGGGGCCAGGAACTCCATCTAGGTCTCCCACATGGGTGCAGGGGCCCAAGCACTTGGACCATCTTCCACTGCTTTCCCAAGACCCTTATTAGCAGGAAGCTGGATTGGAAGTGGAGCAGCTGGGATTCCAACCAGTGCTCTTAACCCACTTTATCCACTGCACCACAACACCTGCTCCACAAAAACTGAAGCCTCAACAAAAGTACTAGATAGGCTCAGGGCCAGCGCTGTGGTGCAGTGGGTTAAAGCCCTGGCCTGCAGTGCTGGCATCCCATATGGGCACCGGTTCAAGACCCAGCAGTCGAAGATGGCCCAAGCATTTGATCCCCACACCCACTTGGGTGACCTGGAGGAAGTTCCTGGCTTCACATCTGCCCAGCTCCAGCCATTGTGGCTATTTGGGGAGTGAACCAGCGGATGGAAGATGTCTCTGTCTCTCTCTTTTTCTCTTTCTGTAACTCTTTCCTTCAAATAAACAAATCTGAAAAAAGCTATCATATTTCTACACACAACAATGAACTGTCCAAAAAGTAAATTAAGAGAATCTCACTCAAAATAGTGTCATCGAAAATAAAATTTTTTAAGATTTAATTATTTATTTTAAAGTCAGAGTTAGAGAAAGAGAAGGAGAGACAGAGACAGAGAGACAGAGAGAGGGGGGGGGTCTTCCACCCACTGGTTCACTTCCCAGATGGCCCCAATGGCCAGAGATGCGCCGATCTGTAACCAGGAGCCAGAAGCTTCCTCCAGGTCTCCCACATGGGTGCAAGGGCCCCAGGACATGGGCCATCTCCCACTGCTCTCCCAGGCCACAGCAGAGAGCTGGATCAGAAGTGGCAGCCGGGACTTGAACCGGCGCCCATATGGGATGCTGGCACTGCAGGCAGTGGCTTTACCCACTATGGCATAGTGCCAGCCTCGAATAAAATTCTTAAGAATAAGCTTAACCACAGAGATGAAGAGTTGCACATGGATAACAATTCAGAAACAAAGAAGATCTAAGTAGACAGAAAATAACCCCAAGATCAGGGATTGAAAGGCTATTAAGGAGACACTATTACCTGTCTCCTAACTCCCAGCACTTGTGAAGGTGGCATCATTTGGAAATAGTCTTTGTGCATATAAGTAAGACCAGGTCATAGTTGATTGTGATGGCCCATAATATAGGACTGGTGTCTTTTAATAAATTGATTTATTTAAGGAATTTATTTGAAGGAGAGAGAATAGAGGGAAAGGGGGAGAGAGAGTAGAAGGGAAGAGGGAGAGGGAGAGGGAGGGAGAATAGAGGGAGAGGGAGGGAGAATAGAGGCAGAGGGAGCTCTCCCCACCATGGTTCCCCCCTCAGATGCCCACAGTGCTGAGGCTGGACCAGGCTGAAGTCAGGAACCAGGAGCTCCATCCAGGTCTTCCACAGGGGCAGCAGGGACGGAAGCACTCGAGCCATCGCCTGCTCGTGCGTATGCAGAAAGCTGGGTTGGAGGCAGAGGGGAAACTCGAACCCGTGCACTCTGAGGGGATGTGGGTGACCCGAGGTGGGGACTTGGCCCCTGCACCCCACGCCCACCCATCCAAGCGCGAGTTCAGAACACACGATTTCATCATCATTTAAAAAATCATCTATTTTTCACTTTATGTTTCTGTGTGGGAGCAAACTGTTGAAATATTTACTTAATGTATGCTAAACTGATCTTCTGTATATAAAGAGAATTGAAAATGAATCTTGATGTGAATGGAAGGGGAGAGGGAGTGGGAGAGAGGAGGGTTGCGGGTGGGAGGGACGTTATGGGGGGGGGAAGCCATTGTAATCCATAAGTTGTACTTTGGAAATTTATATTCATTAAATAAAAGTTAAAAAAAAAGAACACACGTGTCCCCTCGGCTTTGGGGAGCACACCTGCATTTTCCAGGGTCGGCCCTGTGTCTCGGATTCAGTCTCTGGCTTTGAACTTGGACCTCTTCCTTGGAGTTTCTCCTCAAGCCCTGAGCCAGGGACTTTACCTCCTGGAAGGGCAGGTGACACCTGCACAGCAGGTGCTTGGGGGGCAACGTTCTTTTTCCACCACGATGCCAGAAAAAGCCCCTCTGCTGTTTCCGGTGAGCGCGAGAGCCTGCACTGCTGAGGGTTTCCTCTGTCTGCTTCCCTCTCAGAGAAGCCGCATTAGTCTTCTGCCCATGGCTGCTTTGGAGCCAAGAGTCCTTCACGTCCTGGCCATCACCACTGCCTGCAGGGGTCTTCCTGCCTCTCACTCCCACCATGGATTTCCAAGGCCATGCTACTCATTGGAAATCATGGAAAAGGAGTTTTATTAACCATGTATTTATTTATTTGAAAGGCATAGAGAGAAATAGAGATAGAGACAGAGATACAGAGACAGAGAGAGAGGTCTTCCATCTGCTGGTTCACTCCCCAAATGGCTGCAATGGCCGGAGTTGCACCAGTCTGAAGCCAGGAGCCAGGAGCTTCTTCCAGGGGCCCAAGTACTTGGGCCATCTTCTACTGCTTTCCCAGGCCATAGCAGAGAGCTGCATTGGAAGACGAGCAGCTGGGACTTGAACCGGCGCCCATATGGGATGCTGGCACTGCAGGGAGAGGCTTAGCCCATTATAGCACGGTGCTGGCTTCTGGCCTCTCAGATTCCTTTTCATGACATCGTCTTTCAAGATTGGCTCAGACCCTTCCCCAAGCCCTGTTTCCTGTGCACAATCCACCCCCCCCCACTCCTCACCTTGTTTCTGCCTACTTAAGCTGATGACAACTGATCAAACACCGATTCCCTTGGTGGCCTTCCAACTTCCGCCCAACTGCTTACTTGGAGGAAGGACTTGGTGGTCCTTGGCAGCCACTGACACAGGGTTCCACCATCCTTTCAACCCTCACCTCTTGGGCAAGACCCCCAGAGGGAGCAATGATTGGCTTTCTCTGGTGTGCTAACAGCACATTTTCCTACCTCGATCTAGCCCATCCACCACACCTCTACATCTGTCTAGCAAGACTACACACACACACACCCTTTTGATTGATAGGCAAGTTTGAAACAGGTTAATGCAGAGAACTTTCTGAACTGTAAAGGGGGGAACAGGTGTCAGGAGAGGGGTTCCCAGATTGCCAGGGTCCACCCACTAGCAAAGACCCCTCCAGGTGCCCACAGGGCCTGAACAGGCTGAAGAAGGGCATGGGGGTACTGAGAGTTCCCGCTGTTACCTGGAGGGGGCAGGCAGGGGGTTCCTGGCTCCTGGGCCCAGGTTAGGAAGATGGAGATGAGGCCCACCTGGAAGCCCCTCCTGGTGCCCCCTGTCTGCACACTTGCTCCTGGGATTGTGTGCACCTGCTGCTGCCCTGCCTGCCATGGCCCCGACACCCTACCTCCCTCTTCCCCCGTAGACACTGGGGCTTTTGTTGTGTGTTGACTGTGTCTGGACCCTGGGAAAAACCGATCTGGAGAAAAACAGATCAAAGGTTCTAGATTTTTCTATCTTTTGGTTACTTTGGTTAAAGGTGGTGCATTTTTATAAATGATTGAGACTATATTAGATATAATTACAGACAATAGCTTTAAAAATTCAACACATCTTTTGCATTGTGGCCATTTTTTTAGATTTATTTATTTACTTGAAAGGCAGAGGTCTCCAGAGAGGCAGAGGCAGAGAGAGAGAGAGAGAGAGAGAGAGAGAGAGAGAGAGAGAGACTGACTTCCATTCACTGGTTCACTCCCCAATTTGCTGCAATGGCCACAGCTGAGCTGATCTGAAGCCAGGAGCCTGGAGCGTCTTCTGGGTCTCCCATGTGGGTGCAGGGGCCTGAGGACTTGGCCCATTTCCTTCTTCCCTCCCTCCCTCCCTCCCTTCCTCCCTCTCTCTCTCTCTCTCTCTTTAGATTTGACTAACTTGGTTTTTAATGATTTACAAAGGCTTTAGGTAGAATTAGTTCTCTTTGAATACAGTAACTTTTAAAAAGTACCTCAACTCAAAGCTTAACATTCCCAAAGTTTAAAATAACCTAGTGTGCAATCCAAATTAAAATAAGCTGACCCTTCTCTGCAAACCGGCAGAGGGGTCAGTGTATCCAGAGAAATGCACCATCCATCATGTGTTAGTGTTAGGATAAACACTAACACCAAACAGGTCAATTTTGTATAAGCACTGCGCAAACAGTGCATTTACTTAGCAGTTGGCTGACAACCTTAATTAGCTGGCAGATAGCTGGGAGCAAGGCAGTAAGGACAGATAGACAGAGGTAACAGAGACACAGGAGAGAGCCAGCGAGCGAGCCAAAACCCGGAGTGACAAACAGAACATCAACTAAGAGGCTGCGAGGCCCCACTCAGAGCTTATTTTATAAAATCCAAATAAAGTCATATTTTATCTACTTCTAAAGGAAAGAGTTGAGAAATTTCCTTCAAAGATGGTTAGAAATTTTTTTAAAATATAGGTGGCTTTGGAATGAAATTTTCAGTTATCTAAGAAAACATCTAAAGTGATTTCACCTGTAGTGAAACGTTGGGCCATTTTCCACTACTTTCCCAGGCCATAGCAGAGAGCTGGATCAGAAGTGGAGCAGCTGGGACTCGAACCGGTGCCCATATGGGATGCTGGCACTGCAGGCAGCAGCTTTACCCACTACACCACAGTGCTGGACCCACCTGATTGCATTTAACAATGAAAGTCAGGTGTTTAGTTGTATCGTGTGTATCTAGTCATGTCTTTGGGCTGTCTAAATGACTATAGGCAGGGACAAAGTAAGACTGACTTGAAGGTTTTTAGAGGAACGGTCTGTGTTGTGGTGCAGTGGGTTAAGCCACCGCTTGCAACACCAGCCCCCTATGTTGGAGTGCCGGCTGGAGTCCCAGCTGCTCCACTGCCAATCCAGCTCCCTGCTAACGCACCTGGGAAAGCCAAGGGTAGATGGCTCAAGTAGTTGGGCGCTGTTACCCATGTGGGAGACCTGGATGGAATCCTGGCTCCTGGCTTCTCTAAATCTGTTTTAATAAACCTTAAAAAAATTCAGAGAAGAGACTTGGAGGGGTTGGTGTTCTATGGCCAGAGGGCATTGACAGCAGCCAGAGCAGGGGATGAGGGAAACAAGTGCCTCTCTCTGAAATGTGAATTAAGGAAGAAAAGGGTCTCTGTGTGTGTGTGTGTGTGTGTGTGTGGTTGGGTGGATTTCTGGGGAAAACCTTCCAGAAAAACCGCAAAAAGAAAGCACACAAGACAGAATTGTAAAAAGGTGCAGTCATTGGAGGGATTCTGGGAACCGAGTCTGGTGGGAAAACAGACTGACTGCTTTGTTGGCCAAGGCGACATCGACAAACTGGAGATGACACTGTGGATTGAGCCCTGATGTGCAACGTGGGAGACAATTAAAAAAAAAAAAAAAAAAGGTAGTGCAGGGAGCTACTGGGGGCATTACGTCAGCCCCACACCAGCTCACAGCCGATTGGCCTGGGGGCGGGCACCTACTCAGCGTGACCAATGAGAGGCCTCGGCGGCTCCTTCATAAGCACAGGGAGGTGGTGGCGACAATAGGTGCAGCAGCTTTCCCACCATCCTCTGCTTGGTGCCGGCGTGGCTCAGGGCTCGAGGTGTCATGCTGCAGGGCTGTAGGTAGGTTCTGTTTCTCACCTTTGAGTCCAGGTCTACTTCATCTCAGTCCTTTGTTCTTGCTTGGTTTGCCTGCTTTAAGACTTATTTGAAAGGCAGCATTACAGAGAGGCAGAGAGCTCTTCCATCATGCTGGTTCACTCCCCAAATGGCCCCAATGACTGGGGCTGGGGCTGGGGCTGGGCCAGGCCAGAGCCAGGAACTTCTTCCAGGTCTCCCACATGGGTGCAGAGGCCCAAGCACTTGGGCCATCTTCTGCTGCTTTCCCAGGTGCATTAGCAGGGAGCTGGACTGGAAGTGGAGCAGCTGGGACTCAAACCGGCACCTTTGTGGGATGCCAGTACTGCAGGCGGCAGCTTTACCTTGTGCCACAGAGCTGGCCCTGCTTTAGGTTGTTTTTAAACGCTGCTGAGATAAATGTATTCTGACTGGTACTCCAAAGCATGGCCTAAACTGTAACTAGCTTGATAGTCTAAAGCTGGAGATGTTAAAACCCAATTCCTGAAGATTCTGCGTGTTTTCCGCCCTTTGCTTCTACCGCCCATTGTGTGTCCATGCTGTCTCCAGGTTGAAGCTCCGTTCCTCCTGCAGGTACTGCTCACACACCATTAAGGCTGTGATGGAGCACAGGAGTATACTTGGTTCTCCTCACCACTTATTTCCGTGTTATTTGAAAGGCAGACAGACACAGTGAGCGCCTATCCCTGGTTGACTCCCCAAATGCCTGCAACAGCTGAAGCTGGGCCAGGAGCCCCTGACTCCACCTGGGTCTCTGACGTGGGTGGCAGGGACCCAGGGACTTGAGCCATCGCCTGCTGCTTCCCAGGTGCAGGTCCGCAGGATGCTGGAATTGGGAGCGGAGCTGGGACTGAAGCCCAGGTGCTCCCATATGGGATTTGGGGGGTCTATGGAGGCTGCACCAAATACCCACCCCTCTATCACTACTGACTAATAGGCTGTTGCTGGTATGTGCTGGCAGATTCCTTGACCAAACTCCCAACCAGGCTTCCCTGAGCCCTCTTCAACCAGGCCTCCAGCCGACTTGAACAAATGCGAAGGGTTCCTAACAACTGTAGGCTGCAGCCTTCATCTGCCTGCTGAGAAGACTCAAGATGGCCAAGCAGGTTCATGGCTACAGCCAACACCTGGAGGAAGGGCCCCCACCTCCCAGCTTCTGGGAGGGCAGGAGCTGACATCAGTAAGCACCTTAGCTAACACGGATGGGTTTCACGTGGTCCGAAAGTCCCCTTGCTGCTGTTCCTAAGACTACACTTGCTTGGCTGAACTCGGCCATGTTTACCGTCTTCCCCATGCTCTGCTTGAGTGCCTGGATTCCAGAACTAAGTTCCAGATCAAGTGAGGACACAGTGACTCCCTCTCTGAATTGTCCATTGATACACTTTGCTCGTTAGGGGAAAATCCCACTTCTGGGGTATCTTTCTCGTGGTTAATATAATTCTTAATTGTGTTAGTACGTCAACTACAGCCACTGAAAAGGTCTCTTCCTAGCCTGTGGCTCCTCGCCCCCTCTTTTTTTTTTTTTAAAGATTTTTTTATTTACATGAAAGAGTTACACAGAAAGGAGAGGCAGAGAGAGGGCTTCCATCTGCTGGTTCACTCCCCAAGTGGCTGCAGTGGCCGGAGCTGCGCCGATCCAAAGCCAGGAGCTTCGTCTAGGTCTCCCATGCAGGTGCAGGGGCCCAAGGACTTGGGCCATCTTCTGCTTTCCCAGGCCATAGCACAGGGTGGGATCAGAAGTGGAGCAGCCGGGACTCGAACTGGTGCCCATGTGGGATGGCAGCACGGCAGGCGGCAGCTTTACCTGCTACACCACAGTGCCAGCCCCTTGTACACTGTTAATGCTAATGAAGATGCTGAGAACCATCTCGGTCAACTAAGCCAGGAGCAAGGGTGTCTTGTGACCAAAAACTGAAGCAGCCAAGAGCTACCGCTTACAGGGCTTGTTTTCAGGGAACTTCTACCTACTCATGAAGTTCTGGGATGGATGACGTCTATTCAAAGGGTGGTGGATGCATATGCCCACAGAGTTATTGAGGTAACACGAGTTTCTCGTTCAGTTGAGGGTGGAGAATGAACAGTGAGGGGCTCGGGCTTCCTGTGTCAGGTGAGTTAGATGAGGCTGCTGCTCGGGCATGGGGTCCTTCAGCCTCAGCTGGGTCCGGCTACTATGGCGCATTCACCGCTAGATGGTCTCGAGCCAACTCATGTCCACATACAAGGACATCAGGTTGGTTTTAACCAGCATTGAAACAGGATTGGGCCACTTATTTTTACAGATGTATTTGAAAGGCTGAGTTAGGGAGAGGTCTGCCATCTGCTGGGTCACTCCCCAAATGTCCGTGAAGGCTGGGCTGTGCCAAGTCAGATCCGGGAGCCTGGAGCTGCTTCTGGGTCTCCCACGTGGGTGGCAGGGGCCCAGGCTTTTGGGCCATCTTCAGCTGTCCTGAGCACTTTAGCAGGGAGCTGGTTCAGAAGTGGAGCAGCTGGGTCTCCAATGGGCGCCTATATGGCATGCAGGCATCACAGGTGGCAGCTTAACCTTCAGTGCCACGATGTCAGCCCCGGGTCATTTTCTTTAAGTAGTGGGCTGTGCTGTTAGTTCCACTTCTTGGCTGCTGATCCCATGAGGGTAGAAGCTCGCATCCCGATCCTGGGCTCCCAGCTCGGAGCTGACATCCCCTCCCGTCCCGCTCACTCACCCTTGGCCCCTGTTATCTCCAGTCAGCGGTGACTGGTGCACCCTTGCTCCTTGCTTTGTGTTTGGTTGGTGGTCCAGCAAGATGAGATCCTGTCCCGGGGTCTATCTCACTACCTCTCAACAGCCTGTGCTGTGGCAGAAGCAGATGGGCAGTAGGGGGCTGTGTTTTCCTTTTTTATTTTAAAAGCCATGAGTAGTACCGTGGGATAGGATGGTAATGAAAGTAGTCCATCTGCCACCCCCATTCCCACTCCAAGTGGTAGTGGCTTCTTGGCACAAGTTGTTGGTCTTATACTAATTTCTGTGTTACTACCTGGTCTCCACATGATGCACACTGTTAAGTCCATGTTTTCCCCCCTAGGTTTGTCAATTTCCTGCTTTTTCCTGTCCTGAAACAGGATTATCCATTTATTTAAGAGATTTTTTATCTATTTGAAATGCAGAGTTGGGAAGACAAGTCTTCCATCTGCTGGTTCATTCCCCAAATGCCTGCAACAGCCAGGGCTGGTCAGAGTTGGAGCCCGAATCCTGGAACTCTGTCCAGGTTCCTGTGGAGGTGGCAGGAGCCCTAGCACTTGAGCCTCTGTTGCTCTCCTGGGCACAGGAGCAGGGAGCTGGATGGGAAGTGGAGCAGCCAGGACTCAAGCCGGTACCCATATGGGACACTAGTGTCGCAGGCAGCAGCTTAACCCACTATGCCAGTCCCTGGGATTATCCATTTTACCTCTTCATTGACACACCATTCCTCTTACCCTCATATCAGTCCTTTAAGTTGACTAACAGCCACAGTATTTTTCTCTATTTTCCATTTGCCTGTCTAAACATCCATCAACATAGAGGGAAGATATTTTGGTCTCCATCCCTGCCTCCTGGCCAGAACCCCTGGAGCCCTTGTGGTTTCCTAAGTGATGAGGGCATAGGAGCACCTGTTAAATTTTCATTACCCATCCACCCCCCGCCCCATTGCTGAGGTCACTCAGGCACAAGTAAGGTGAATAGAACCCTTTATTGGCAATAAGCCCCTTTAACCACACCTCAGTCTAGCCTGGTGTGGCCACTGGGAAAGCTGTTGCCAGAGCAACCAGCTACAGGACTAGAGTTCCACCCCCTGACCTCCCGGGGAGCAGGGCGAGGCTGGAAGTGGAGTTTAGTTGCCTGTGGCCAGTGATTCACTCAACTGTGCACATGGAACGTGACCTGAGGGCACTGGGTCTGGAGCACTCCAAGGTGGGGAACGAGCTGGCGGCAGCTTAGCCCACTGCACCGCAAGGCGGCCCCAGCCACGAGGGTGTGCACCTTAGCTCCTTAGCTCCGTGCATTTAAGGACAGGCAGTGGGAAGGCGGTGCCTAAGCAGTTGCAGATAGCGCTGTAGAGTGTAGCCTTTGTGCCTGGCTGTTCGCTGTGAGAAATCTCCCAAGTCGATGCACTTAGGCTCCTGGTCTGTCACCTGGCAGACTCCTGGGCTGAGGGCCATTGTGCTGAGAGGCTTGGATTCCTGGCTGGGAAAGGAAGCTGGGCCTGCCCATCAGTCCGCTTTCCTGGGGCCATGCCTAGGCCACCTGCCTGGTTTGATTCTTGGTGGCTTCCCTGTCCCCTTACAAGCTGAGCTCTGAGCTGCGGTCTACACAGAAGTTAAGCCCTCAGTGCACCTTCTCTCTGGCTCCTGAACCTGTGCATGTGCTGATGGGAATTCCCTGGGGGGGGGGTTGGCAGGGGACACAAGCTCTCTCCACTTAGACCTGTTAAGGAACAGCGGATATGCTGAGATGCCTGTCTTCCTGCCAGCCCCCGAGTGTCCAGGACTGGAAGAAGCCCCTGTGGCTTCTCTTGGGCAGAAAGGGAGCTGTGGGTCTCTGCTCGAGGCATGAGCAGGGGTGGGTGGTGAGGATGCTGCTGTCAGCGGGGAGGCCTGGGCTGCCCTTGCGTGACATGGGAAGAGGCTGAGCGGTGTGGGATTGCTTGAGGGTTCCCCCGTCTTGTTCTCGGGTTGGTGGAGATGCACAGACCAGTCCCCCTCTCGGTGTCTTGTATCTTGCAGTGCGGAGCCTGTGAGTGCTGAGGACTCGGCTGTGTCCTGTCCCTGGAGAGCTCCCTCTTCCTGACCCTGCCCTCGATGAGGGCCGCTCGAAGATGGACAGTGATGGCACAGGCCTGGCCCTCTCCTTGCCTCCAGCTGGCATCATCGAGTAGCCATGGCTCAGGAGTTGTGGTCCCGCTGCTCACCCAGGTAAGGCTGGAGCAGGGGGAGGTGCGGGCAGAGGCACAGTCAGTGTGCTCACCCCAGGTGAGGCTGGAGCAGGGGGAGGTGCGGGCAGAGGCACAGTCAGTGTGCTCACCCAGGTAAGGCTGGAGCAGGGGGAGGTGCGGGCAGAGGCACAGTCAGTGTGCTCACCCAGGTAAGGCTGGAGCAGGGGGAGGTGCGGGCAGAGGCACAGTCAGTGTGCTCACCCAGGTAAGGCTGGAGCAGGGGGAGGTGCGGGCAGAGGCACAGTCAGTGGGAGTCACCCGGGGGTGGGGGGGCCTCCGTGGACATGCACCTGTTGGGTGTAGGTCAGGTCTGCCTGAGGTGGGCAGGAGTGGGGACGGCCCTCTGACAAAGGGCTGCGTGCGAGAAGGGACGAGAGGCCTGCAGGGAAGCATTGTGTGGACAAACCCCAGTGCCTGGGGTGGCAGGTGGGGTGGGGCAGCTGGTGGCCTGTGGAGGGACGGGGACCAAAGGCCTGTTGCATCCCAGGGCTGCGGCTGCTTGAAGGAGCCTGTATCTTTGCTCATCTTCACAGAAGGCCAAAGCTGAGGGTGCTGGGCTTTACCTAGGAGAGAGATGTGCTGGGAGATCTCTCATCCCTTTTGTGTCTTGCACACGCATATGCACATGCACACGCACTAGCCAAGGCAGGGCCGGCCTCGGTCGTGGCCAAGGCCAGGCTAGTAAAGAATCCAAGGGCGGAGCCTCCATGGGTCCCAGAGCTGGGGGACTCTTGCCTTGCTCTCATCTTCAAGGGCAGAGGGGCATGGTCTCCTGCTCTGACAGGAAGTCGCCACTTCCTGTCCTGTCTCCTCCATGCCCGGGGAGGGTCTCCATGCCTCCAGGGCAGGAAGCTGCTCGCTCATGGAGTGCCCTGCCCCCTGTGGTGAAGATCCTGGGGAAAGGGGAGCCGATGTTGGCAGCCACAGGCTGCAGGGTCAGCCAGACCCGACCTGGCTCCTTCCCCCTCCCCCACCCCAGCAGGAGCAGACCTGCTCACACCACGGTGCATCTCCAGGAACTCCTGTGGCCTTCTTCTCCTGGCTGGATAAGCTGGACTACCTCCGTAAGCTTTGCTGTCTCTTGGGCCAGCCACACAGCTGCCAGGTGAGCACGTGGGAGGGTTGTTTGAATACGAAATGGCCTGTGTAGTAGACTCCCAGGGGTCCCTTCGTAGGATCCCAAGCTGGGTGGCTGAAAACACGTTAATGTATTCCCTTGTGAGTGAAGGCTGGACGTCGGAAGTCAAGGTGTGGACATGGCCGTGCTCCCCCCAAAAGCTCCGGGGGAGGAGTTGTTGCTTGATGTTCTACCTCCTGCTGCTTGCTGGTGATCCTTTGTGCTCCTTGGCACGTCAGGGCAGTCTGCCTCTGCACATGGCTTCTTCCCCTGTGTGTCTGTGTCTCTAAGGGACTGCAGTCAACAGACTAGGGGCCCACCCTCTAGTCTAACCTCACCTTGACCTGATCACATCTGCCAAGACCCTATTTCCATTCAAAGACTCCTGTTGGACATGCACTTGGGGGTGGGTGGTGACACTGTTCAATCCAGGACAGCAGGGAACCCTTGAATCCCCCATGAGCAGGGCTCTGGAGTTGGAAGCTGGAGCTGGGAATCAAACTAGCACCACATTTGTGCAGTGCTGCTGTCTTCATGGCTAGGCTAGGCACCCCTCTCACAAATGGTGAGCTTGTGGAAACTCCAGTAGGCCTTCTGCTCAACTAGGAAGCTAGCGGTTGGGGGAAAAGGGGTGCAAAAGAGGGGGTGGAGCATCTTCCCAAACTCGTCACCTAGGAACAGATCAGCCCTAGTGTGCAGAGATCTTTCCAAAGCTTGACCTCCATAGCTTCCGTGGCAGAAGTGAGGCTCACGTGGGTAGCACTGGCCCAGTAATGTGTATGTAGCATCCATGGTAGGTATAGGAGACCACGTGACTCTGAAGTCCTCTCGAAGTGAGGAGATGGTCTCCTATGGTCGTCTTAGGGTGTGGGGGGGCAATGGAGCTGTACCAAGCTAAGAGCTCTGGCCTCAGCTCCCTGGGAATAACTACTTGTGTTGCCTTAGTGACATGCAGAGACCACTGGAGACCTTAAGATGTGGACTTCTGGGCACCGATATTACCCATCTGTCCTACAGACTTCACACTGCCCACCTGCAGAACGTGGGCGTGGGCAGCAACAGCCTGCTCCACGTGATGCCTGCGCCCTGGAGACTGCTGGGTGGGGGTGGTCTTGAGCTCCTGCTGCCACCTGAGTTCCTGCTGCCAGCCCTGTGCTGCTGCCCCCACCCCAGGGTGGTCATCTCCCACGACCTCCTAAACTGCCCCTCCTACAGATAAGACGGTGTGTGGAATGCTCGAGCTGAAGAATGTTGAAGTATCCTATCCTTGTTGAATGCTCTGGATATGTGGATGACCACCCTGGATTAACGCTGCTTTAGAAGCCAAACCATGGCTAAGCTAAGCTGGACAGCATTCGATCAGATGGGGGAGGGGAGACCCACAAACTGCGTAGCGCTGAGGGCTGAAAGCCGTGCAGAGCTCCACCGTGCAATAGTGCGCGCACAGCCAGCCAGCAGAAGTGCCGTGGTTCAGTGTCCTTACTTGCACGTGTCTGGGTAGCTTCTAGTCGCTGGCCGAGACTCCGGCTCCTTGTTGCAGGAGGTGTTCTGGCACGATGGGAGAGGCAGGGCCCAGCTGATCTGACTTGTGAAGAATATTTTAACTTTCAACATAAAGGATGATCTCATGCTCGTCTCTATCTTACAACATCAACTGTACTCGGGTCTCAGGGATTTGAGGCTTCAACTTGAACTTAGATGTTCCTCTGCTGTGTCCTAGACTGTTCTAGATGCCTGGTATAAGGACAAATGAGACACTTAAAAAAATCCTTCCTTAAACTTATTTTATTTGAAAGGGTTAGAGAGGTAGAGCAAGAGAAAAGGCTTCTATCCACTGGTTCACTCCCCACATGACTGCAACAGCCAGAGCTGAGCTGATCCAAAGCCAGGAGCTTCTTCTGGGTCTCCCAGGCAGGTGCAGGGGCCCAGGGACTTAGGCCATCCTTTGCTTTCCCAGGCCATTAGCAGAGAGCTGGATTGGAAATGGAGCAGCCGGGACTTGAACCAGTGCCCAGATGGGATGCTAGTGCTGCAGGCCAGGGCTTCAACCCACTGTACCACAGCACCACCCCAAATGAGACTTTTTGTGAAGGATCTCTAGATACAGGTGTCCCTTTTGTCTGGTTTTCCATTTTGTTTTTTCTGCAGTTTTCAATATTTGTTTTTTTTGGGGGGTGGGTGGGCATGTAAAAATGGTTGAGTTAATCTTCATAAACTTCAGTTCCTCACTTGTAAAACTGAGGGTTTTTTTTTTAAGACTTATGCATTTGAAATGAGGTAGAGACAGAAAGAGTCTTCCATCTGCTGGCTTACTCCCCAGATGGCAGCAATAGCCAGAGCTGTGCTGATCCAGGAGCCAGGAGTCTCCTCCAGGTCTCTCATGTGGGTGCAGGGGCCCAAGGACTTCGGCCATCTTCTGCATTCCCAGGCCATAGCAGAGAGCTGGATTGGAAGAGGAGCAGCCAAGACTAGAACTGGTGCCCATGTGGGATGCTGGTTCTTCAGGCCAGGGTGTTAACCCACTGCGCCACAGCACTGGCCCCTCTTTTTTGTGTGAAAGCTGTCAGCATAGTGCATTCACTTATGCAGAAGGTGTTTGAGGCTCTGCCCTTCCCTGGGCTGAGTGCTGGGGGCAGGGGTGGAAAAGACACGCGTGGTTCTCATGTTTCTAGGAACTTGTACTGAGATGGGTGACTCGGGCGATCGGCAAGTTACATCAAGAAGCAGGACAATTTCAGACAAGAGGCACGGAGACAGGATGCAGTGGAAGGTCACTGGGGTGAAGGGGGGGTAGCATCATATGTGTGGGTGGCCCGGGAACGGTGCCTGAACACTGAGGCCGGGAGTCACAGGACATGGAACAGGAGCCTAAGCAGAGGAAATGCAGGTATGGAAGCCTGAACGGGCTGATGAGGCTGGAGGTTAAAACAGGAATAGGTTAAGCAATCGGCTGAGGGAGCCACAGTGAATGGATCACTTAGTGAACATGGGTATGTTTGTGACCATGTTATCAAAAGGAACCACTTCCACTGGTGCCGTGGTACGAAGGTATCCCCCAAACTTAGTGTGTCGATCACCAATGTGAAGCATTTTAAGAGGGGCTGCCTTGGGGGCCGGCACTGTGTTGGAGGCTTCAGCTGTTGTCTATAGAGCCAACATCATATATGGATGCCAGTTTGAGTCCTGGTTGCTCCACTTCTAATCCAGCTCCCTGCCAATGTGCCTGGGGAAAGCAGTGAAAGGTGGCCCAAGCGTGTGGGCCCCTGCACCCATGTGGGAGGCCTGGAGGAAGCTCCTGGCTTCAGTCTTGCCCAGCTCTGACTATAGTGGCCATTTGGGGAGTGAACCAGTGGATGAAGGACCTCTGTTTCTTCCCTCTCCATGTAACTCTGATTTTCAAGGTTTTTTTTTTTTTTTTCCAAAGAGGGGCTGCCTTTAGGAGAGGATCAAATCATGAAGAACCCTCATGAACGGGACTGATGACCTTATAAAAGGACCACAGGGTCCCAGCTGGGCCCTTCTGCCATGTGGGGATGTGTTGGTTTCCTCTGGGGCACACGGCGAGGTGCCATCTTGGAAGCAGACTCTTCAAAGAGGCAGTATCTCCTGGTGCCTAGATTGGGCTCCCCAGCCCCCAGAACTCAGATTTCTGTTCATGGATCATCCTTCTAAAGGCTTTTTGCTACAGAAGCAGGTGTAGATTAAGTTGGCTGATGCTATGGTACGAATTCCACTGTGTCTTGGGCTCTCCAAGTCGATGGCTTAGTGAAGCCCTACCCAACAGGTGAGGACATGGAGAAATAGTAGAACCCAGGAAGCCACAGAGGCAGAGCAAGTTTGGTCCATTTATGTGTGCTTTCTGGTTTATCTTACTTAAAATACTATCCTCTATTGGGGCTGGTGCTATGGCATAGCAGGTAAAGCTGTCGTAGTGCCGGCATCCCATGTGGATGCTGGTTCAAGTTCTGGCTGCTCCACTTCTGAGCCAGCTCTCTGCTGTGGCCTGGGAAAGCAGTGGAAGATGCCCCAAGTCCTTGGGCCCTGCACCCATGTGGGAGACCCGGAAAGAAGCTCCTGGCTTTGGATCAGCGCAGCTCCAGCTGTTACAGCCATCTAGGGAGTGAACCAGTGGATAAAAGACCTCTCTGCTTCTGCTTCTCTGTGACTCTGCCTTTCAAATAAATCTTAAATATGATCGTCTGGGTTCATTCATGTCACAAATGACAGGATTTCCTCCCCCCCTTTCTTAAAAGGCTGATTATTGCACTTTGCGTCTAAACCATTTTCTGTTTCCATTTGCCCACTGATGGACATCTGGGTTGTTTGCACGTCTTGCTCACTGAACAAAACTGCTGTGCATAGGGCAGGGTGCGCATCTCTTCACGACGCCATCCGCAATGCCCTCGCGTGTCAACCCAGAGTTTTGACTGCTGTATTTCATTTAGTTAAATCTGTTTGTAGTTATTTTGTCATCTTTATTGATATCTTTTTTAAGATTTACTTGAAAGAGTTACACAGAGGAATGGTAGAGAGAGGTCTTCAATCCACTGGTTCACTCCCCAGTTGGCCGCAATGGCCAGAGCTGTACCAATCTGGAGCCAGGAGCCTCTTCCGGGTCTCCCGCATGGGTGCAGGGGCCCAAGGACTTCGGCCATCTTATTCTGTCCCAGGCCATAGCAGAGAGCTGTATCAGAAGAGGAGCAGCCAGGACTAGAACTAGCGCCCAAATGGGATGCTGGTTCTTCAGGCCAGGACGTTAAACCACTGCGCCACAGCACCAGCCCCTTGATATCTTTGTGATTTGATTTTTTTGTAGTGATATACTTGATTAGCCTTATCTTTTTTGTATCTAGTATAGGTTTCCATTTATGATTATCACAAGACTTGGATAGAGCAACATTTTGAGCCAATTATAATCTCATAGAAAATAAAAACTTACCCCACACCACATACTTTGCTATTAGTATCAGAATTCATTTTATATTGTTTCTATTAACCAGTTTTTCTGGTAATTTTTTAAAGTTATTTTAGCTGCCAACTACAGGGTTGGCATCCCATATGGGTGCTGGTTTGAGTCCCAGCTGTTCCACTTCTGATCCAGCTCGCTGCTAATGGTTTGGGAAGGCAGTGGAAGATGGCCCAGGTGCTCGGGCCGCTGCAGCCATGTGGGAGACCTGGAGGAAGCTCCTGGCTCCTGACTTGAGATTGGCCCAGCTCTGGCTGTTGTGGCCAATTGGGGAGTGAAGCAGCAGATGTCTCTCCATCTCCCTCTCTCTGTAGCTCTGCCTCTCAAATTTTTAGAAACATATAATTTAAAAATCATTAATATGAGAATGGGATCTACTTAAGGCACTTCAGAGGAAAACTGAACATTTCAAAATTTTCACAAAACAGCATTTTGAGTCACATATTTTAGTGAGTCTGTCCTCCATGGATTTCAGCCAGAATGCCCCTTTAGCTGCTCACAGCTTCTTTAAGGGAGACTGAAGACAAAAGACTTGTCAGTCCATCAGTGCTCGTGTCACATGATCTGGAGCTGTAGCGATCAGAAGGCAGCAGCAGCCCCCGTCCGTCTGTACAGGTTATTTTTAGGTACATGAAAGGTAGAAGAGAGGGAGAGGGGAAAGTACCTTCCATCTGCTAGTTCACTCCTCAGATGTGCACAACAGCCAGGGCTGGGCCAGGCTGTAGCCAGGAATTCAGCCTGGGTCTCCCCCGTGAGTGGTGGTGGTGGTGGGGCCCAAACACTGAAGCTGTCATATGCCGCCTGCCTTGAGGCTTCAGCCTGCGGCTGGATCAGAAGTGAAGCAGGCAGGACTTGAGCTGGTCACCCAAGTGACAGCTTAACTCACCGCATCACAAGTTCCATGCCTCTCCTTCAGTGTTTTGTTTAAGATTTTGAGAGGTAGAGTTAGAGATGGAGAGAGAGGTCTTCATCTTCTGGTTCACTCCCCTAGATGGCTGCAATGGCTGGAGCTGCGCTGATCTGAAGCCAGGAGCTTTATCCAGGTCTCCCACGTGTTTGCAGGAACCCAAGCACTTGGGCCATCTTCTACTGCTTTCCCAGGTCATAGCAGAGAGCTGGATCAGAAGATGAACCATAGGGGATGCCGGCGCCGCAGGTGGAGGGCTATCCTACTGCACCACAGCACCAGCCCCATCTCCTTCAGGTTTCAAGGTTGGTTTCTTCCAGCAGCTTCAATGTTTCCTCTCACCGCTGGCCTCCAAGGCTTTTGCTGGGAATCTGCCAGTCTTGTGGCATCCCTGCTCGTGTGGTGACTGCAGGGGACAAAGGTGCTCTGGAGAAATCTGAAAGTGGGTTTGGGGCCGGCACTGTGGTGCATCAGGTAAAGCCGACACCTGCAGTGCCGGCATCCCATGTGGGCAGCAGTTTGAGTCCTGGCTGCTCCACTTTTTTAAAAATTTATTTGACAGGTAGAGTTGTAGACAGAGGTCTTCTTCTGTTGCTTCACTCCCCAAATGGCCATCATGGCCAGCGCTGCGCTGATCTGAAGCCAGGAGCCAGGTGCTTCTTTGTCTCCCATGTGGGTGCAGGGGCCCAAGCACTTGGGCCATCCCCCACTGCCCTCCTGGGCCACAGCACAGAGCTGGACTGGAAGAGGAACGACTGGGACTAGAACCCGGTGCCCATATGGGATGCCAGCGCTGCAGGCAGAGGATTAACCAAGTGAGCCACGGCGCCAGCCCACTGTTCCACTTCTGATCCAGCTCTCTTCTACGGCCTGGGAAAGCAGTAGAAGATGGCCCAAGTCCTTGGGCCCCTGCACCCACATGGGAGACCTGGAAGAAGCTCCTCACTCCTAGCTTTGGATTGGCGCAGCTCTGGCTGTTTCAGCCAACTGGGGAGTGAACCAGTGGATGGAAGGCCTCGCTCTCTCTGCCTCTCCTTCTCTCCCTGTGTAATTCTGACTTTCAAATAAATAAATCATTTTTATAAAAAATGGATTTATTTTGGTTTATAGTTTGAGAGATGGCAGCAGCACAAAGAAGGTCAACAGAGAAAGGAAAAGAATATTCCAGATGTCTGCAATGATTGGCATATCGCTGGCACTGAGGTGGCAGCTGTGGGTCAGGGGCAGGGGAACATCTATTCAAGTGAGGGAGCACTGGCTGCACGGGGCCTGCTGACACCACAGTGGGGCAAGCAGGAAGCAGCTACTGGGACAATACATACACAGGGCCAGGTGCACCTGTCCCCGCCTCTGGTCCCCAGGGCCAGCGGTGTCCCCCAGGAGGGCAGGAGGCTGCTTTCAGGGACCCTGTGGGGACACCTGGGGCTGGCTCACAGGGCTCACATCCAGCCACAGGGCCAGGCTTCCGTCTCTCCCTGATGAATTTCTTCGGCTGTCCATGTCCCTGGTGAGCTGGACACCACTGTAAGAAGTGCCTCTCCTAGGACGTAGCGGATTTCTCTCTTTGCACCTGTATGTTGCTAAGGTCCCCTCACTTTGGGTTTATGAATGCACTTGTAAAATCCCTTTTGTTGGGGGGATGGCATTTGGGGCAGCAATTATGCTGTCTGCCTTCCATATGTGGGAGCATGGTGTTCAAATCCTGGCTCCTTTATTTCCAATCCAGCTTCCATTTAATGTGCACCACGGGAGACAGCAGGTGATGGCTCAAGTGGTTGGGTTCCTGCCATCTACATGAGAGACTGGGATTTCATTGTGGAATCCTGGCTTTGGTCTGGCTCAGCCCCAGCTATTGGTGGGGTGGGGTGGGGTGGCAGGATTTGGGTGTGAACCAGTAAATGGAAGCTCCCTCCCTCTCTCTGCCTTTCAAATAAAATACAGATATTTAAAGGCAAACTTCAACATTCCATTCATTTCTATTTCTTTGGCTTTGTTATTAGCATGTGTCTGAAAACCCATCGCATATGGTGGAGGTGGGCAGCTGAGTATTTTTTCCCTTAAGGGACACAGGACAAATAGTTAAGAATGTGGGGACCGTGCCCCTTGCCCTGGGTGGGGGAGGCCTGTACGTTGTGAGGCTACAGAAACTGAACGATGAAGGAAACTCCTACTCTGTTAGGTGAACGCTACGCTAGGAGCAGCTGGGCAGGCTGCAGAGGGCACTGCCCCTGAGCCTGGGCTTTCTGGGGGATGCCATACTCCAGAAGAGCCTGCAGGGGGCAGACGAGAGCCGGGCAGTCCAGGCGCTGAAAAGGCACGCACTGCAGGAATGTTCTGTGACCAAAGGGACCTGTAGCTTGGAGGAAGAGCGGGGAGAGTGGTCCAGGGGGCCTGGGAGCCTGCTAAGGTCTTGGGCTTTTCCGTCCAATAGCAGAAAGGTCAACACGAAGTTTTATTTGTCGTGTGCTTGTGTTTGCTTTTAATGCTCACATTCTGACTTAAACACGGAGATCTTGCTCTGGTTGAAGGCACCAGCTGTCTGGGACTGCTGGGGTGCAGGAGGGGCGGGGTTTAGGCCAGGGCCATGCATACCGCGTGTGGCCTGTGTGTGTGTGTGTGTCATGGTGGCTCCTGAGATGGGCACCTGGGAGACCTCAGCTCACCCTCTGCAGGTGGTCTCACACACAAGGGTGCCACAGATGTCTCTGGGGCTTGTGCTTTTAGCTCTTTGCAGGCCAGACCCAGGTTTAGGCCACAGTCAACTGCTGTCAGAGGGATTAGGGTGGCACTGAGGGTCGTGGTCTCTTCTTCCCTGGGGGCGGGGGGTCCTGGCAGGGCCCAGGGGAAGTTGGATGAGGCTGCTTGGGTCACTGTGGGTCTCCTGGAGTTCCATTCCCACCCCACCCCCCAGGCCCATTCAGGCTCTTCAGGGGGTGGGGCTGGGAGGGTCAGCCTTGACTTCTGCCTGAGAAAGTCATCCTAGAATCGGCCAGAACTGAAGGAGCACAGAGGCCCTCCACCCCCAGCATCGCCCTTCCACACACACACAGCTGAGCAAGGTGGCCCCTCGCTCCCCAGGGTCTTGCTGCATGAGCGTGAAGCCGGGCCAGCCAGCGCTGCCAATCACGTGTCCTCTCGGGCAGCACGGACACAGCTCCCCCGTCTCTGTGACGCTGCGATGCCAGACCCCGGTCAGGCCTTTCACGTTAGGAGGCCCCACGCTGTAGGCATCAGAAACTTCGGTTTCCAACAGAAATTTTCCATTGGGGGAAAGCAACCCTCATCTGGGGTCACAGTTCCCCAAAAGCAATGAGGTACGTTTGGATCAACAACATGCGCTTTGCGGTACCAGGTAAATTACCTTCAAGTTCTGCAACCTCTGTTATTATTGATTTCTTTATCTGAGAGGCAGATGGAGCGAGAGGGAGAGAGCTCTCACCTGCTGGTTCATGCCTGCAACAGCACCCAGAGCTCAATCCAGGTCTCCTAAATGGACAACAGAACCCCAACTACTTGAGCCATCACCCCTGGCCCAGGGGTCTGCATTAGCAGGAAGCTTGGGCCTGTGAGGTGGAGCTGATGGGCAGGGGCTGCTGTGACAGGGGAGCAGGGCAGGAGGTGCGGGTGCCAGAGGGACCTGGGAGGCTCTGGTGAGGTGGCAGGGACCCTGCACAGAGGCTCAGGACCCGTCTTCCTCTGTGTGGGTCTGGATATAGCCCTTGGCACAGCTTGCGCCAGGGGGGCGAGGGGCCTGGGCTGCCAGAGCTGTGGCTGCACCAGCCTGGGGAGGACTGGTCTGGCCCTGGAGGTTCTCCAGGACCCAGCCAGACTCAGTTCTGTTTTCAACCAAGGGAGGATGTGGCTTATGGTGGTCACGTCTGCCCGAGATGCCATGGCAGGCAAGCACAGGGGCATCAGAGCAGCCAGCAGTGCTGTTTAGGGCCGGCCCCTTCTTCTCCCCAAGACTGGGGGTTGTCCTGGCCTTGAGAGGTGTGGGGAGGCAGGGATCATGGCTCCCATGCTGTGGGCAGTGGTATCACACCCCCATGGGGGTGCAAGTGTGGGAAGCAGCTTCAGCACAGACCTCTGGGGGCAACCCTGCCCCAGGCTCCAAGGCTAAGGTCAGAGTCAGGAGTGGGCCAGCACTGCACTGCGGGGGGGGCTGGGTCACGAGCCTCCTGGAAGCTCTCCCCGCACCCCATAGGATGTCTCTGAGGGCACCCACACACTGTTACTGGTCAGTACCTTGCCCATCTCGCTGATGACCGCAAATCCTCCAGGATGCAATGCCTGGCCCTCAGTCAGGGTTTGTGGGACACAGGGATCCAAGCACAGTCCCATCAGCCCATGGGTTCTGACTTTCCTTGTGGTCCTCAGGATCCACATGTGGTTAACAGGGATTTGTCTGTTACAGCATCCAGTGGTCATGGCTGGACATGAGCCAGGGGATATCTGGGATGGCTGCCCCACTAGGGGCATGTGGGATGCACAGAATTCATTCTGGGTGTGGGGGCTGGGGAGAGCTTCAAAGGGACAGATGAGCCTTTGGGACAGCATTGGCCTGAGTGGACGGGGACAGACAGAACCTCAAGTGGTGGGGGTCTCAAGGATGCACTCCAGATCAGTCAATAGTAAAATACAAGGGCACTTCAGAAAGTCCTTGGGCCAGTGCCACGGCTCACTAGGCTAATCCTCCACCTTGCGGCGCCGGCACACCGGGTTCTAATCCCGGTCGGGGCACCGGATTCTGTCCCGGTTGCCCCTCTTCCAGGCCAGCTCTCTGCTGTGGCCCGGGAGTGCAGTGGAGGATGGCCCAAGTGCTAGGGCCCTGCACCCCACGTGAGACCAGGAGAAGCACCTGGCTCCTGCCATCGGATCAGCATGGTGCACCAACCGCAGCGCACCAGCCACGGCGGCCACTGGAGGGTGAACCAACGGCAAAGGAAGACCTTTCTCATGAGACTGTCTCTGTCTACTCTGCCTGTCCAAAAAAAAAAAAAGCCCTTGGAAAGTGAAACTCAAAGGTAAGTTTATTTTGGTGCGAAAAACAACAAAACCACCCTGAAACCCATTCACCCAAGGGAGCCTCACAAAATTCATGAAAAAAGCTTCATAGGAAAAACTGCTTGGGCTTCAGTGATTTTGTGTGTGTTTGTGTGTATGCCACAATAAACTTATCTTTTAATTGCATTTTCCCGTGAACTTTTTGCTCATACAAGAGTGGATCTGCAACCAGTTTGGACTCTTAAGGGTAACTGAGCTAGCCTGTCCCAGGACAGTGTTTTGTTTTTTTTTTTTTTTTTTTTGCCATTTCCTTTTTTTTATTTAATAAATGTGAATTTACAAAGTGCAACTTTTGTATTATTGTGGCTTCTCCCCCCAACCTCCCTCCCTCCCTCCCTCGGCCCTCCCCTCTCACACTCCCTCTTCCCATCCTGCCCTTCATTGAGTTTCATTTTCAATTACCTTCATATACAGAACATCAACTTAGTATATACTAAGCAAAGATTTCAACAGGCTGCACTCACACAACCATACAAGGTATAGGGTATTGTTCGACTAGTAGTGTTGTCTTTAAGTTTCATAGTAAAACACATTAAGGACAGAGATCCTACATGGGGAGCATGTACCCAGTGACTTCCGTTGTTGATTTAACAGTTGGCACTCTTATTTATGACATCAGCAATCACCCAAGACTCTTTCTATGAGCTGTCTAGGCTATGGAAGTCCCTTGAGTTCACCAACTCTGAACTTGTTTAGTGAAGGCCATATCACAGTGGAGGTTCCCTCCTCCCTTCAGAGAAAGGTGCCAGGACAGTGTTCTACAAAAGATTTTCCTCTGGAATATTCCCAGTTAGGAGGCAGGCGTTTAGCTCAGTGGGGCAGACACCTGCCTCCCCCATTGGAAAACCTGGATGCAACACCTGGCTCTGGCTCCTGATTTCAGCTTCCTGCCAGTGAAGATGGCTAAAGACATTGGGTGCTGGGGTCATTGTTATGGCACAGGTGGTTAAGCATCCACCTACCTGTGACACTGGCATCCCCTGTGAGCCCTGGATCGAGTCCCGGCTGCTCCACTTCCTATCCAACTTCCTGCTAGTGCACCTGGAAAAGCAGCAGAAGATGGTCCAAGTGCTTGGGCCCCTGCCACCCTGTTGGAGACCTGTGCAGATGGAGTTCCTAGTTCTTGGCTTTGACCTAGTCCAGTCCTGGCTGTTGCAGCCATTTGGGGAGTGAACAGCAGGTGGAAAAAAATCTCACTTTATTTCTCTTTCTCTGTTACTCTGCTTTTCAAATAAATAAAAAAAATTCTAAAGAAAATTGGGGCAGGGCTGGTGCTGTGGCACTGTGGTAAAGCCGATACCTGCTGTGCCGCATCCCATATGGGCACCGGTTTGAGAGCTGGCTGCTCCACTTCCAATCCAACTCACTGCTATGGCCTGGGAAAGCAGTAGATGTTCCAAGTCCTTGGGCCCCTGCACCCGCTTGGGAGACCTGGAAGAAGCTCTTGGCTCCTGGCTTCAGATCAGCACAGCTCTGGCCATTGTGGCCATCTGGATTGTGAACCAGCGGATGAAAGACACTCTCACTCTTTCTCTCTCTCTCTCTCTCTCTCTCTCTCTCTCTCTCTCTCTCTCTCTCTCTCCTCTCTCTGTGTAGCTGTGACTTTCAAGTCAAATAAATCTTACATATTAAAAAAAAGAAAATTGGGTGCCTTCCACCCACATGGGAGACATGGATTAAGTTTCCTGCTTTGGCCCTGGCCCAGCCCCAGCTGTTCTGGGCATGCAGGGACTGAACCAGTAGACAGGAGAGGAGTGTCCCATCAAAATCAAGAGCCAACCAACCAACACAAAACTAACAGCCAGTAATAAACCCACATCCCAGCCCCTCTATGTATTTAGACAACTGGAGCCACATCCAGCGAAGCAGCCCTTGCTACCAGGGACCTACTTTTCTGGTTGCAACCAGCCTGAGCTGACTTCACAACCTTCTCTGAGCTGCAATGCAAATGTGAAGAGTGGCACTTGAGGTGTCACTGGAGATCCATTCATTTGCTGGTGGCTAATGGTTTCACCTAAGCTACACCAGCCACACACCAGCTGGTTAAAATCATCATGGGTGGCTCCTGTCTGTGATATACATGCAGCACTTTCAATGGACAAACCGTGCATGCTTCCATTTGTACAAGGGGCTTGAGCCACCAGCTTCATAACGTGACAGAGGGGGGAACGGTGGCCAGGGAACGGGGAGCTGGTGTTGAGTGGGTCCAGAGTTTTAGCTTCACAGGAGGAAAAGTTCTGGAGGTTGGTGGGGGTAGTGGTTGCCCAGTGATGTCAGGGGACTTAATGCCATTGAAGTGCAGGCTTAAAAAATGGTCAGGATGGGGCTGGTGCTATGGTGTTGTGGGCTAAGCCTCTGCCTGCAGCACTGGCACCCCATATGGGTGCCGGTTCAAGTCCCAGCTGCTCCACTTTCAATTCTGCTTTCTGCTATGGCCTGGAAAAGCAGAAGATGGCCCAAGTGTTGGGACCCTGCACCCACGTGGGAGACCTGGGAGAAGCTCCTGGTTTTGGATCAGCTCAGTTCTGGCTGTTGTGGCCATTGGCAGAGTGAACCAGCAGGTAGAAAACCTTAGTTAGTTTCTCTCTCTCTCTCTCTCTCTCTCTCTCTCTGCCTCTAAAATAAATAAATATTAAAAAATGGTCAGTGGGGGCCAGGGCTGTGGTGTAGTGGGTAAAGCCACCACCTGCAGTGCCGGCATCCCATACGGGCACAGGTTCAAGTCCTATCTGCTCCATTTCCAATCCAGGTCTCTGCCGTGGCCTGGGAAGGCAGTAGAAGATTGCCCAGGTCCTTGGACCCCCCTTCATCCATGTGGGAGACCTGGAAGAAGCTCCAGGCTCTTGGCTTTGGATTGGCCCAGTTCCAGCCATCAGAGTCACTTGGGGTGTAAACCAGCAGATGGAAGACGTCTCTCTCTCTGCCTCTCCTTCTCTCTGTGTAACTCTGAATTAACTCTTGAATTTATTGTAAATAAATAAATAAATCTTTAACAAAATGGTCAGGATGGAAATTTTGTCACCTATGCTTGATCACAATTGAGAAAGAAACTTAGGAAAACTTGCTGACAAAAAGCCCACTTTTACATCCATTGTATTGCACCACCAACCATGGTCCTGGGGAGTGAGCAGAACTGGCAGCACTTCCAATCTCACCTCCAGGGGAAGACAGGGAGCTTGGAGATTTCCAGTGGCCTGCGAGGTCACTCCTGGCCCCCCTCCTCACTGCCTGCCACCCACCCGATACCAAAGTACAGGGTCCCAGGGCCCAGGGGCTCAGCCTAGGAAGAGGGTGAAGGGGCCTGGCCTGTGCTCCCAGTGGTGACTCCCCTACTGGCCCCTGGATGAAATCCATGATAATGAGTTTGCGAGAGCTACTGCACAGCACGGAGACTTCAGTGAGGCCCAAGGTTTCTGGGGCATGATGGATATGTGACTTCCTTGATGTAATCACTCCACAATGTCTGAATGTATCAGAACATGGCACTGTATACTGTAAATACATATTACTTGAGTTTGGATCCTACTTTAATACAGCTGGAGAAGGGCAGGCAGAATTGATAAGAATGTGTGTGCATGTGTGCGTGTGTGCATGTGTGTGTGAGAGAGAAGGAGGGAGGGAGGGAGAAGCCTGTGGGGTGCTGTGTGTGGTGCATTGAACACCGTTCTGTTCTTTAGATCATGAGTCTGGACTACAACAGTGGCCATGTCTTGGGGAGTGAACCAATGAACGGAAGGAAGGTGTTTCTGTGCCTTTGAGAAATTGATTTTGTATTATTTTTAAATAGGTTGTAACTTGTTAAGTGTTATATCACTTAATAAACAATTTCATGAATAGATACTAAAAATGTCAAAAATCTGCTATAATATGGATAAAACTTGAAGACACTATGCTAAAAGAAATGAGCCACACACAAAAAGACAAATACTGTATGACTGCACTTACTTGAGTTCCCTGAGTAGACAAGTTATGGAGGCAGAAAATAAAGTAGAGGTACCAGGGCTAGAGGAAGAGGAATGGGAAGTTATTGTTTAATAGATGCAGACATCCTGTTTGGGAAGATGGAAAAATTCTGGAGGCAGATGGTGGTAACAGTTGCGCAACAGTGTGAATGTACCTAATGCCACTGACCTGCACTTTTAAAAAATGGGCAAAAGAGTACATTTTATGCTCTGTATATTTTACTATAATTAAAAAGTAGAAATAGCATTATATAATAGGAGAGAGATGGAGAGATAAATATGTATTGCCCTTTAAAAATACATTTCTATAGTGCTTAATTTTATTATGTTATATTCTTATAAGTTTAAAGATTTTTCTTAACAGCCCCAGAAAAGCCTTCCATTTTCATTACAAAACCAACCACCTCTCACTGGCCCATCGTCTAAGCTGGAACACAACTAATCTGATGTCCCCAATAACTCAATGCTATATTCCTATGTGAAACAGCAAAGGTAATGCCCCAGGATTCTTGTGGTTTTGGGATAACAGAAGGCAAGTTTGTTGTTTTTTAATGATTCTGTGCCTGTTTTAACTTAGTGAGGAATGCTCAGATGCAACCGTCTCAGACACAGAAACCATTTCATTCTGGAGGTGAGGTGACTCAGTCTAAGGTGACCCCAGGATCCCCCCAAAGTGAGTGCCCTATAACCAGAGGAAGACAAAGACCTGAGTGGGGCAGGTGGCCAAGTTTGAATGAGAGCATTCACCGCTTTCCAGGTGGAGATGGGCAGTAGGCAATTTAGGAGGAGCTGAGGAGGGGCCTGCAGCTGGGAGAGACTAGATCTCACCACACAGGCAGAGTGGGGGTCCACAGCACGGCAAGATGGCAGAGGAGGACCCAGGGTGGTGGTCTGGGACCCAGGGGGCAGGGGCTTGAGAGAACGGGAAGCCAGGGAGGAGAAGAGTGGGTAGTCTCAGATACCAAGGGGAAGAGAAGCACTAGAAAAGGGGCAGACCCTGTGTCGCATCCTGGAGAGAACTGGAGAGGAACCTCAGACTTGACCCTGACAAGGACTTTCTTGACCTTGACCTGAGATATTTCAGAAAGAAACAGAGATGAGAGCCGGGGGCCATTGCCCTGTCTCCAGGGTGAGAAGACAGTGCCTGGTGCAGGCAGCATGGATGTACAGATGACAGGTGGATGGAAGGACAGATGACTAAACATGTAGACGTTTAAGCAGATGCATGGACAAGTGGATGAAGGGTGGCTGCGTGAATACACAGATGCTGGACAAATGGATGGACGTCCTGGGCACAGAGCAATCAACAGCTGCAAAGTATGGTCTGAGGAGGCTTCATGGATGAGGTGGGGTGGATCTGCATCTCCATGAGCAGACACCAAAGCAGGGGTGTCTCCATAAATGCTTTGAGTCAGACATGGCCCTGTGTCCTTAGGTCTAGGGATATGAGAAAACTTACAGACCCTAAAATAAGGCCACATCCCTTGGTCAACTGAGAGGGATACATCACTGTGATTTTCTGAGCTCCTGCTGTGTACAGCTGCACAGTCAACACAGTTTGCAGGAAGGACACACTGGGGTCACTCCAAGGCTGCCTTGGACAGGGTGACAGAACTCGGGGGAGGGGGGCTGGCCAGCCACCTGCACTGTGCCGAGAATGCAGCCCTGCCTGCTGAGCCTGTGCCTGTAATGCCCCACAGGTTGCTGCTCCAGCCTGGCCCCCAAGAGGCAGGCCCCAGGTGCTGGCCCCACGGGTTTTGGTCTGAGTCTCAGTCATGGTGGTATATCTTTGGCAGTGGGACCCAGCTCTCAGTCACATGTAAGTGGCTCTCCAAGCCTCTCCCTGCCATCCCACCTACTGCTGTCTGTGCAAAGTCTGTTTTCTCTCCCTGGGGGCTTTGCCCTTCTGCCCATTCCAGCTTTAGGGTCCTTGCCTTTCACCATGGGTTCTGGGAGAGGTAGGTGGTCTCAGGACAGCTCACAGAAAGGATCCCAGCAGCAGGAGCCTTCCTATCCCAACACTCGGACATGGCCAGGTCTGGGGACCTGGGCAAGGGGTTGCTCAGGGACGGGCTCCTTCCCTCTTCTAAGGCAGGTCCCTGAGAAGGGGCAGAGACTGGTTCTGATCAGAGGTTCTAGCAGGCATTAGAGACAGCCCCTGACTCTCCAGGGTCTGGGTTGAGGGCCTGAGGTCCATCTAGGCTGGGAGAAGCACCCAGGAGGCCCAGGGGCATGGCCGGGGCTGTGACCCCAGCACCCAGAGGCACAGGATCCCTCTGAGGGAGGGCCAGCAGAGGGTGGAAAGGGCTCTGACTCTTGCTAGGCTGTGCTATCTGAGCCTCTGCTGGGCCATGAGGACACAGGGACACTGAGGGACAGGACAGACTGGGTGAGGTGACCAGAGCCCAGGGCTAGTCACAAAGGAGCAGATCTGGAGCCCCTGGGGTCCATGTCTCCCCTGACCATGGCCTGGCCTCCTGCCTTCCCTGAAGGGCACAGTAGACCCAGTGGCCCAGGAAGGGGGAGCAGAGGGCAGCTCAGAGAAGCTCTGGCTGCCGGGTGGAATGAGAGGCTGCTGGGGCAGCCATGGGGGTCACTCTGCCCTGGTTTGGGGAGCATTCCCAGGAGCCAAAGCAAAAGTGAGTCACTGGGGGGGGAGGGGGGCCTCACTGGGACAGAGCCTGAGGGGGCAGGAGGCTTCAGGACCCTCCCTCACATGCTGAGCACAGGCTGGGGCCGTCCCCACACAGCCCTGACTGTGCTGCTGGGAGGGTGGGACCTTTGTTCAGAGGAGTCTCCAGGCACTGAAAGAATGAAGTGGAGGCCTTGGCTGGGGCTGGGGTTCAGCAGGTCAGGGCCAGATTCCAATCTCAGCCTCTGGGGACCGGAGAGGAGCAAGGCTGCCCAGTTATGAAGGGAAGCTGAGGCTGCAGAGGGGATGAGCAGGGTCTACTCAACTGGGAGAGACTTGGAAGGGCTTTGGGAGGGGGCAGGACTGTTTGTTCCCTAGGCAGCTGATGGGCAGGAGGGGAAGAGAAAGGAGCATGGTCCCTGGCGGGGGTTGGGGGAGGATGGGGACAGATGGTTGCATTGTGAGAGAGCTCCCCAACACCCAGACCCATCTCTGCTATGTCACATCCCTCTGTCCCTGCAGGTCAGCCTGTGGTCACCCCCTTGGTCACTCTGTTTCTGCCCTCCTCAGAGGAGCTCAAGGCCACCCTGGTGTGTCTGATCAGTGACTTCTACCCAGGCACAGTGACGGTGGCCTGGAAGGCAGATGGAGTCACCATCACCCAGGGTGTGGACACCACCCAGCCCTCCAAACAGAGCAACAAGTACATGGCCAGAACTTCCTCAGCCTGTCACATGGACAGTGGACATCGCATAGCCGCTTCACTTGCCAGGTCACCCATGAGGGGAAAACCACGGAGAAGAGCGTGGCCCCTGCACACTGTCCTTAGGGACCAACTCTCATCCACCTATGGGGTCTGGAAGCTGCAGGACCCCAGGAAAGGGCTTCTCCTTCTACCCCTTCCCTGATATCCTGGCCCTCCCCACCCCTGCATCCAATAAACTCTCAATAAACATCTTCATTGTCAATCAGACATCCTGCTTGGTCTCATTTTTTTAGTCTCTTATTTAATCTGCAACCTCCCTGGAGTTCTCTGGTTGGGGGAGTTTCCCACACCCAGTGAGGAGGCAGCCCAAGGGGCGAGACTCGGGGTCTTCTGAGGATGTCACACAGGAAACACCCCAGGAAGGAGAAGTTTGGTCACTGACATCAGGGCCTCTGACCTCTCCTTTCTCCCCTTCCTCCTCCCAGGAGAGGGCCCCCCACTCCTTGCCTCTCTCTTGGGTGGAGACGTCCTTGACTGACCTCTGCATCCTCCTACCCCATGCCTTCTTTCCTCAGCCTGAACCTCCTCTGCCCCTGGCCCCTGCCCCCTGGAAAGTACCCACCTCCTCTTCCCTGCTCAGCTCCTGCCTGCCTGCCTCCATTCCCATCACCCCTGGTGATCTGGACAGCTCACAGGGCACACAATGCTTCAGAGCTACTGGATTCATGGGCTTTGAAATTCAGTGGCTGCCTTGAGTCCTCATTCCATGGCAGCTTCAGAGGCAAAGGGGAACAGAGAAACCCAGGAAAGAAACTGTCTCACAAAGGGACTGCCAGGAGGCAGGCACCTGAGGGGTCTGGCCAGGCAACAGGAACTCCACAGGAGACTCAGCCACCAGCTAGGGAAGGAGCTGGAGGAACCTTCAGAGAACTGGGTCAGGATCTCCCCCACAGCCAACCTGAGACTGATGGGGAAGAGAAACCCGAGAGACCCCCCAGGCTCAAGAACGTGTCACGTGGTCCCAGTGGCACATCAGAGCCTCTGTGGGATCAGGCTGAGCGGGACCCACGGCCATGCTTGAGCCTTTCCTGCCATAACCACTCTCAACCGCCACAGCTTCCTCCTGAGAGCACTGCTCATACTGCAAGGGTCTGTTGTGGAAAATTTCCTGCTGGGGCCCTCAGAAAGCCCTGGGCTTTTCCAGAAACTTCTGGGGGATATGGGTGGAGTTGTCATTTATTCAGGCAGGGAAACAACCCAGAAGTGGGAGCAGGAGGTACCACATGTTTCTCTTAGAAAAAAAGTATTTATTGGAGGGATACAGACAGAGACACAGCTAGACAGAACTCCCATCTCTTGGTTTCTCTCCTCAATGTCCACAGTGACAGGGACTGGACTGATGCTGAGACCTGGGAGCAGGTCTCCCATGTGGGAGGCAGCAAACAATTACTCAGCCATCACCACTGCCTCCTAGGGTCTGCATCAGCAGGAAGCTGGGGTCAGCAGCTGGAGCTGGGAATGGAACCCAGGTATTCCAATGTGGACACCAGGCTACATGGCCCCTCCCTACAACACACCTGTGCTGAGCACCTTCTGCTTCCAGGAACTGTCTAGAGTGTCAGGACTTCTTTTATGCATGCAGCGTGAAGGAGTGAGAATCTTCCATGAGGACTGCAGGTTGGAAAAGCATTAGTACATTTTTGTGTGTATAGTCATGTACAAATGGCAATAACCATAGAAATCTTATCTTGTATGCTTATAATTACTTATTGAAAATGACAAATTTGCCAGTGCCACAGCTCATTAGGCTAATCCTCCACCTGCAGCGACAGCACCCCAGGTTCTAGTCCCGGTTGGGGCACCGGTTTCTGTCCCTGTTGCTCCTCTTCCAGTCCAGCTCTCTATGTGACCCAGGAGTGCAGTGGAAGATGGCCCAAGTCCTTGGGCCCTGCACCCTCAAGGGAGACCAGGAGGAAGCACCTGGCTCCTGGCTTCGGATTTGCAAAACGCCAGCAGCAGTGTGCCGGCCATAGGGGCCACATGGGGGGTGAACCAAAGGAAAAAGGAAGACCTTTCTCTCTGTCTCTATCTCTCTATCTCTCTCTCTCATTGTCTAACTCTGCCTGTCCAAAAAAAAAAAAAGAAAATGACAAATTTAATGAGACATTTATTAATTTCTTAATTCTTAAATAATTTGAAATTTCTGTCTTGGAAATCACCTGAACATACAGTTTGATATTTGAATGTAGTACTCCTGCAATTATCGACTATCATCATTCTCTGTCCAGGAACAGTCTGACTTTTTTTTATTTTTGTGGGACAAAAAGGTAACACGACATCCACTATCTAGACAACATAGTCAATGAAAATATATGCTCAGGAGGAGATATTTAGGATGCTCATTTCCTATGTATCTGAAACTATTTCTGGTGAACACCAAATCTCCATGTCTATCCCCAGCTCAGAGCAAGACCCCTCTTCTGTTTCTATGAGATTGGCAGCTGGAACACCACCTGTGTGTCTAAGTAGAATCACAGAGGACTGGCCCTCCTTTGACTGCCTTATTTCACTGAGAACAACCCAGCATCCTGATTCTGGACGAATCGCAAGAAGAATTGAAACTGGGATGGAAACATCTATATGCTGCCATGTTTTCTGCAGCACTATCCCTACCAACTGAGACATGGAAACAAGTTCGGCATCCACTGACGGATGAAGGAATAAACAAACGGTGGTGCATGGACACAGTGGATCATCCTCCTCCTTTCAGAGGAGGAAATTTTGTCCTGCAGGAAATGTAAATATGTATGAAAGTAGCTGGAACACTTGGATGGGACAAGATGGAGAACTCCATATAACCTATCACTCACACAGATGAAAGTGAAATCTGAGCAGAGGGCACATTCTTCAGCACTCTTAGAAGGCCACAATGAGAGGCAGATTGGATTAAGTGCAAACCTCAACAACAGCCTGATGGGGGTCAAGGTGGGTTTCTCACTTCACTTTCTCTCAGCCTCCTCCAATGCAGGTGAAGTCTGGGTACCACTAAATGGAAAACCAAGGGTGAATCCCTGTCTCTCTCCAGAAATGTGAGAAGGAAAATTTGGGGTATCAAGGAGAGGATTATACCAATTTGCTTTGTTCATCTCACTTCACTGACAAAGCTGTCCTAATGTCTCTGCAGTGGTTAAGGGATAACCTTGAAAATTACTATATTTCGATTCTCAGGGCGGAGCCAAGATGGCGGAATAGTGAGGGCACACACCGATAGTCTGGGAAAATTTAGTTTAATAAAAGCGGAGTTACGGTAGCCTCAGAAAAAGGATCAGGAAAAAAATTGCAGAGGAAACTCTTCTGGAGCTATTCGCTGTGACTCAAAGGACCTACTGGGAGAGCAAGGTCGCCCACCACGTGGAAGCCGAACCGCGGGAGCCGCAGAGTCTCAGCACCAGTGCAGGAAGGGGAGTCTGTGTGACAAAGACACCAGCGGGGAGAGGAGGGACGCCCAGGGCTCCGAGTCCACACATCCGCACTGGAAGGGCAAGTGAGCTCAGTAACTGGAGACATTGGCGGGGAAACGGCAGACAGAATTTTAGAGGGACGTGGGTTTTGAAGCGGGAAAGTCCAACAGACTGACGACAGGAGAGAAGGAAAAATAAATAAATAAATAAATAAATAGTTGGAGGCATACTGGTACAGACAAGTTCCACTCTCCGCCAACCTTGCAAAGGCAAGCAAGAGACAAAGAGCAGGGATATACATAATAAAAGGGGAGAGTTAAGGCTACAATTCAGTAGCCTACGCAACCCCGTGGGAGTACGCAGGAGAAACTGAGCCTGCACAGACTCTTTGGATAGAAGCCAGCGGAAGCTAAATACCATCCATTCTGCTCAGTCTTGCAGTATTACTTACCTCCTGAACAAAAAATAAAATAAAATAAAATAAATGAATAAATAAATAAAGAGATTTACCACGCATAACCTGAGGGTGTCACCTTTGCACACCTGTAACCCTGAAGAACCAAGCAGAGCTCTCAGGCCACACCCATCTCAAGCCTCCAAGGCTCCTCCAACAGCAGGCAGTCCACTTAACACGGACATAGTATAATAATAATAAAAAAAAAAAACCTCACAGTGAGGGAAACAGAATTAACCATGCCAAGCAATAAACACAGAAATCGAGGGAACAAGATCAACGATGACATTATGATGCCTCCAAATAAACAAAACACCCCAAACCAAGATTATGAAGATGATGAGATAGAAGAAATGCAAGATACGGATTTCAAAAAATTTATGATAAGAACAATTAGAAGTTTTCAAAAGCAAATCCTTGAACTACAGAAATCCTTATTGGACAGGATTGAAAATCTCTCTCGTGAAAATGAAATTTTAAGGAAGAATCAAAATGAAACGCAGAAACTAGTAGAACAGGAAAGTGTGATAGTGAAGAGAAATCAAAATGAAATGAAGAGCTCAATAGATCAAATGACAAACACATTAGAAAGCCTTAAAAACAGAATGGGTGAAGCAGAAGAGAGAATATCAGACTTAGAAGACAGAGAACAGGAAAGGATACAGTCAAACCAAAGAAAAGAAGAGGAAATTAGAAATCTAAAAAATATTGTTGGGAATCTACAGGATACTATTAAAAAAAACCAACATTCGGATTCTAGGAGTTCCTGAAGGCATGGAGAGAGAGAAAGGATTAGAAGGCCTTTTTAGTGAGATACTAGCAGAGAACTTTCCGGGATTGGAGAAGGACAGAGACATCCTAGTACAGGAAGCTCATAGAACCCCCAGTAAACATGACCAAAAGGGATCCTCACCACAACACGTTGTAATTAAACTCACCACAGTGAAACATAAAGCAAAGATCCTAAAATGTGCAAGAGAGAAATGTCAGATTACTCTCAGAGGATCTCCAATCAGACTCACAGCAGACTTCTCATCAGAAACACTACAGGCTAGGAGGGAATGAGACATAGCACAGGTGCTAAGAGAGAAAAATTGCCAGCCCAGAATATTATATCCTGCCAAGCTCTCATTTGTGAATGAAGGTGAAATAAAGACCTTTCATAGCAAACAGAAATTGAAAGACTTTGTGGCCACTCGTCCGGCCCTGCAAAAGATACTTAAAGATGTGCTACACTCAGAAACACAGAAACACGGCCATCAATATGAAAGAAGGGAAAGGAAGAACACCTACCAGTAAAAGAGCATGGGAAGCTCAAAGCATATACTCGAAAATATCTCCGGGAAAATGGCAGGGCAAAGTCAAACGTGAATGGCCTGAACTGTCCAGTTAAAAGACACAGACTGGCTGACTGGCTCAAAGAACACAACCCAACTATTTGTTGCCTACAAGAAACACATCTCTCTAACAAAGATGCAGGCAGACTGAAAGTGAAAGGTTGGAAAAAGATATTCGATGCCACCAGAAACCAAAAAAAAAAGCAGGTGTAGCCATATTAATATCAGACAAAATAAACTTTAATACAAAAACTGTTAAGAGAGACAAAGAGGGGCACTATATAATGATTAAGGGTTCAATTCAACAGGAAGATGTAACTATTATAAATGTATATGCACCTAATTACAGGGCACCGGTCTATTTAAAAGATATGTTAAGGGACTTAAAGGGAGACTTAGATTCCAATACAATAGTACTGGGGGACTTGAATACTCCACTCTCAGAAATAGATAGATCATCCAGACAGAAGATCAACAAGGAAACAGCAGATTTAATCGACACTATTGCCCAAATGGATCTAACAGATATCTACAGAACATTTTACCCTACATTAAAGACATCACATTCTTCTCAACAGTGCATGGAACCTTCTCTAGGATTGATCACATACTAGGCCATAAAGCAAGTCTCAGCAAATTTAAAAGAATTAGAATCATACCATGCAGCTTCTCAGACCACAGTGGAATGAAGCTGGAAATTAGCAACTCAGGAAACCCCAGAAAGTATGCAAACACATGGAGACTGAACAACATGCTCCTGAATGAACACCGGGTCATTCAAGAAATCAAAAGAGAAATCAGAAACTTTCTGGAAGTAAATGAGGATAACAACACAACATATCAAAACTTATGGGATACAGCAAAAGCAGTATTGAGAGGCAAGTTTATAGCAATAGGTGCCTATATCAAGAAATTGGAAAGGCACCAAATGAATGAGCTTTCAGCGCATCTCAAGGAGCTAGAAAAACTGCAGCAAACCAAACCCAAATCCAGTAGGAGAAGAGAAATAATTAAAATCAGAGAAGAAATTAACAGGATTGAATCCAAAAAAACATTACAAAAAATCATCCAAACGAAGAGCTGGTTTTCGGAAAAAATAAACAAAATGGATACCCCATTGGCCCAACTAACTAAAAAAAGAAGAGAAAAGACCCAAATCAATAAAATCAGAGATGAAAAAGGAAACATAACAACAGACACCACAGAAATAAAAAGAATCATCAGAAATTACTACAAGGATTTGTATGCCACCAAACAAGAAAATCTATCAGAAATGGATAGATTCCTGGACACATGCAATCTACCTAAATTGAACCAAGAAGACATAGAAAACCCAAACAGACCCATAACTGAAAGAGAAATTGAAACAGTAATAAGGGACCTCCCAACAAAGAAAAACCCAGGACCGGATGGATTCACTGCTGAATTCTACCAGACATTTAAAGAAGAACTGATTCCATTTCTTCTCAAACTATTCAGAACAATCGAAAAAGAGGGAATCCTCCCCAATTCTTTCTATGAAGCCAGCATCACCTTAATCCCTAAGCCAGAGAAAGATGCAGCACTGAAAGAAAATTATAGACCAATATCCCTGATGAACATAGACGCAAAAATCATCAATAAAATTCTCACCAATAGAATACAACACATCAGGAAAATCATCCACCCAGACCAAGTGGGATTCATCCCTGGTATGCAGGGATGGTTCAACATTCGCAAATCAATCAATGTGATTCACCACATTAACAGACTGCAGAAGAAAAACCATATGATTATCTCAATAGATGCAGAGAAAGCATTTGATAAAATTCAACACCCTTTCATGATGAAAACTCTAAGCAAATTGGGAATAGAAGGAACATTCCTCAATATAATCAAAGCAATTTGTGAAAAGCCCACAGCCAGCATCCTATTGAATGGGGAAAAGTTGGAAGCATTTCCACTGAGATCTGGCACCAGACAGGGATGCCCACTCTCACCACTTCTATTGAACATAGTTCTGGAAGTTTTAGCCAGAGCCATCAGGCAAGAAAAAGAAATTAAAGGAATACAAATTGAGAAGGAAGAAGTCAAGCAATCCCTCTTTGCAGACGATATGATTCTTTACTTAGGGGATCCAAAGAACTCTACTAAGAGACTATTGGAACTCATAGAGGAGTTTGGCAAAGTGGCAGGATATAAAATCAATGCACAAAAATCAACAGCCTTTGTATACACAAGCAATGCCATGGCAGAGAAAGAACTGCTAAGATCAATCCCATTCACAATAGCTACAAAAACAATCAAATACTTGGAATAAACTTAACCAAGGACGTTAAAGATCTCTACTATGAGAATTACAAAACCTTAAAGAAAGAAATAGAAGAGGATACCAAGAAATGGAAAAATCTTCCATGCTCATGGATTGGAAGAATCAACATCATCAAAATGTCCATTCTCCCAAAAGCAATTTATAGATTCAATGCAATCCCAATCAAGATACCAAAGACATTCTTCTCAGATCTAGAAAAAATGATGCTGAAATTCATATGGAGGCACAAGAGACCTCGAATAGCTAAAGCAATCTTGTACAACAAAAACAAAGCCGGAGGCATCACAATACCAGATTTCAGGACATACTACAGGGCAGTTGTAATCAAAACAGCATGGTACTGGTATAGAAACAGATGGATAGACCAATGGAACAGAATTGAAACACCAGAAATCAACCCAAACATCTACAGCCAACTTATATTTGATCAAGGATCTAAAACCATTTCCTGGAGAAAGGACAGTCTATTCAATAAATGGTGCTGGGAAAACTGGATTTCCACGTGCAGAAGCATGAAGCAAGACCCCTATTACACCTTACACAAAAATCCACTCAACGTGGATTAAAGACCCAAATCTACGACCTGACACCATCAAATTATTAGAGAACATTGGAGAAACCCTTCAAGATATTGGAACAGGCAAAGAATTTCTGGAAAAGACCTGGGAGGCACAGGCAGTCAAAGCCAAAATCAGCTCTTGGGATTGCATCAAATTGAGAAGTTTCTGGACTGCAAAAGAAACAGTCAGGAAAGTGAAGAGGTAACCAACAGCATGGGAAAAAATATTTGCAAACTATGCAACAGATAAAAGGTTAATAACCAGAATCTACAAAGAGATCAAGAAACTCCACAAAAACAAAACAAACAACCCACTTAAGAGATGGGCCAAGGACCTCAATAGACATTTTTCAAAAGAGGAAATCCAGGCCGGCGCCGCGGCTCACTAGGCTAATCCTCTGCCTTGCGGCGCCGGCACACCGGGTTCTAGTTCCAGTCGGGGTGCCGGATTCTGTCCCGGTTGCCCCTCTTCCAGGCCAGCTCTCTGCTGTGGCCAGGGAGTGCAGTGGAGGATGGCCCAGGTCCTTGGGCCCTGCACCCCATGGGAGACCAGGAAAAGCACCTGGCTCCTGGCTCCTGCCACTGGGTCAGCGCAGTGCGCCAGCTCCAGCAGCCGGCCACGGCAGCCATTGGATGGTGAACCAAGAGCAAAGGAAGACCTTTCTCTCTGTCTCTCTCTCTCTCACTGTCCACTCTGCCTGTCAAAAAAAAAAAAAAGAGGAAATCCAAATGGCCAACAGACACATGAAAAAATGTTCAAGGTCACTAGCAATCAGGGAAATGCAAATCAAAACCACAGTGAGGTTTCACCTCACCCCGGTTAGAATGGCTCACATTCAGAAATCTACCAACAACAGATGCTGGCGAGGATGTGGGGAAAAAGGGACACTAACCCACTGTTGGTGGGAATGCAAACTGGTCAAGCCACTATGGAAGTCAGTCTGGAGATTCCTCAGAAACCTGAAGATAACCCTACCGTTCGACGCAGCCATCCCACTCCTTGGAATTTACCCAAAGGAATTTAAATTGGCAAACAAAAAAGTGGTCTGCACCCTAATGTTTATTGCAGCTCAATTCACAATAGCCAAGACCTGGAACCAACCTAAATGCCCATCAACGGTAGACTGGATAAAGAAATGATGGGATATATACTCTTTAGAATACTATACCGGAATACGAAACAATGAAATCCAGTCATTTGCAACAAAGTGGAGGAAACTGGAACACATCATGCTGAGTGAAGTAAGCCAGTCCCAAAGGGACAACTACCATATGTTCTCCCTGATCGGTGACAACTGACTGAACACCAAAAAGGAAACCTGTTGAAGTGAAATGGACACTATGAGAAATGGTGACTTGATCAGCATAGCCCTGACTGTTAATGAACAACTTAATACATTATCCCTCTTAGTAGTTTTTTTGTCTGTTCTACTTAATATGACTGGTTTAATTCTGTAATTAATACACAGTTATTCTTAAGTGTTGAAATTTAACTGAAATGTGATCCCTGTTAAACATAAGTGTGGGAATAAGAGAGGGAAGAGATGTACAATTTAGGACATGCTAAGCTGACTTGCCCCAAATGGTAGAGTTAGAAACATACCAGGGGACTCCAATTCAATACCATCAAGGTGGCATGTACCAATGCCATCTCACTATTCCAAGTGATCAATTTCAGTTCACAATTGATCATAATGAAAGGACTAAGAGTCAAAGGGAGCACATAAACAAGTCTAGTACCTCCTAATACTAACCGATAGAATAAATAAAAGGGAGAGTGATCCAACATGGGAAGTGAGATACTCAGCAGACTCATAGAATGACGGATGTCCTAAACAGCACTCTGGCCTCAGAATCATCCCTAAAGGCATTCTGATCTGGCTGAAAAGCCCATGAGAGCATTTCAGACATGGAAAGCCAAGACACTCTGGCAAAAAAAAAAAAAAAAAAAAAAAAAAAAAAAAAAAAAAAAAAAAACCTAAATGAAAGATCTCTGTGAGTGAGATCCCAGTGGAAAGAACAGGTCTTCAAAGAAGGAGGTACCTTTCTCTGAAGGGAGGAGAGAACCTCCACTTTGACTATGACCTTGTCTAAACAAGATAAGAGTCAGAGAACTGAAGGGGCTTCCATAGCCTTGGAAACTCATGACTGGAGCATGGGGAGATTACTGAAGCCATAAACAAGAGTGTCAATTTGTAAAGTCAACAACAGGAGTCACTGTGCACTTACTCCTCATGTAGGATGTCTGTCCTTAGCGTGCTGTACAGTGAGACTTAATAACGAGTACTCAAACAGTATATTTCACTTTGTGTTTCAATGGGGGTGCAAACTGTTGGAAGCTTTACTTAATGTATACTAAACTGATCTTCTGTAAAAAAAAAGAAGAAGAAATTATCAATCCTCATCTTGACTCTCACTGGGATTAAACATGACAATAGGTCTGATCTGATTTCATCATCATTAAAAAAAAATCATCTATTATTTTTCACTTTATGTTTCTGTGTGGGAGCAAGCTGTTGAAATCTTTATCTGTAGATAAAGAGAATCAAAATGAATCTTGATATGAATGGAAGGGGAGAGGGAGTGGGTGAGGGGAGGGTTGCGGGTGGGAGGGACGTTATGGGGGGGGGAAGTCATTGTAATCCATAAGCTGTACTTTGGAAATTTGTATTCATTAAATAAAAGTTAAAAAAAAAGAAAATTACTATATTTCAGCTAAAAAGAACCAGAAAGAATAGTGTTCTCCAAGTAATAAGAGGAAAATCTCTGGTTTCTTTTTCTGATACTATTTCACATTACAGGTATTCTTGTCGGTGGATCTGGACCACAGCATGAGCGTAAACACCACTGAGAAGAACATGCAAGAGCAGCACTTGCAAAATTCAGGAGAACTGTGCACATCAGAGAGCTGCAGGGGAGAAATAGTCTGCAGATGAATCAGCACAAGATGTGAGATCCCTCTGACTGCACATACACAGGCCACACACCAGAGGAGGAAAGTTGCGGAGCTGAGCCCCCACAGAACCAAGCAATTGACTTCCAGGTGACCTCTGAAGGGGACAAGGTCTGAGTGGACACAGCTCCATGAAAATTAGTTGAAAACTGCACAAAGGGGCACCACTGTAGGACATGAGCCAAAACACCAAGATCAGTTAGATGTGCGCTATGTGGTTTGCTTCACAGAGCAACAGAGAAGGAAAATGAGCATCCTCCTGAGAGTTTTTAGTCTCCCACACTGCCCAGAATACCACGGAGCAGTACACAACAAAACATAGAGATGACTAGGACAGTCTGATCAGCTCTCAAAGAAAAAGACCACCGATTGGCTCTGAACCTGTCCTCATAGAGGAATGACTAGGGACAGCATCTCCTCTAACCATTTCCAAAGAAGGAAAGGCAAATGCTCTTGAAATTAATGGCAAGAAAGTGTTCTGAGCAGAGGAAGAATTACATGAAAAACACAAGCTGGCAATGTCAGGCCTGAACGTACAACATTCATATCAAAATGCAATGGATGGAATCAGGACCAGAGTGTAGAAAAAGAGGAAGGATCAGATTACATGCCAATCAACAGAAAGGTACAAGTTGAAGAACAAAGAGAAGGGAAGAAGGTGGAGGCTAAGTGAATGGAGCCTCAGAGATGTGTGAACCAGAGCAAGAGTCCTAATGTTTGGGAGCCTGAAATGGGGGGGGGGGGAATGGAGGAGCAGTGAACAACAAAATCTATAAAGAATCCAATGGCCAGGAAGATCATCCTTTTAGGAATACAATCGAAGTAGCTCAGAAGCATTACAGAGACATGTGAACAATCCACAAAAAAGGGGGGGGGGGGTCTTGAAATTAGAGCCAATGGCATGCTCCCAACAAGGGAATACCCACATGAGAGGGTTTGACTTCTCATCAGAAAACACAAAGTCCACAGGATACTAGAACCCTGTCCTCCAAGTGCAGAAAGAAAAGACCTCCCAAGGCATCTCCAGGGAACCAAGACACCCTGAAGGATCTCAGCCCCCTATGCAGAAAAAGGAGGGGTGATGGAGAAGAAGGAATACTAAGAGCAGTCATCAGAAGACCACTTGCCATCAAAATAGCACCAAGTGGATGGAATTCTTCAGGCTAAAGTGAAATCCTGCCCACAGGAAGTCTGGTACATCAGGAGTAATGAAGAGCAGGAGAAACGTTAAGGATTTAAATCACTGCTGGCTGTGTTTTCACCCTTAAATTCTCTAAACAGCATCCATAGAACCCACAACAGAAAGCACAGACTCAGAGGGTGAGGCTCCATTTGTACAAAGGTCATACCAAGGGGAACAGTCACAACAGAGCAGAGGGTCAAAGAATCGTGCAGCTGTAAGGTTTCATTACTCTGCTGAACAGGAAGAAAAGGGACCCTAATCAGATGAGAAAAGCAACAGGACCCACAGTGCTATGCCCAGAACAACTGAAACACAAAGACACGCTCTAGGAAAGCTGGATGTGGGCCGGCATCATGGTGCAATGTGCGATCCCACACCCTGAGGCACTTGCAGCTCCCTGCTAATGTGCCTGAGAAAGCAGCAGAGGACTGCCCAAGTCCCTGTGACCCTGTACATGTGAGAGACATGGAGGAAGCTCCTGGCTTTCTCCTGACCTGCCCTGACTGTGGTGGGAACATGAGAGAGAACTAGCAGATGAAGGATCATTCTCTCTCTAATTCTGTCATCCATAAATAAAAAAAATTTTTTTTTACGTAAGAGGATGAAGTTGGGTCACCTCAGGATCTAGATCTGGGAATGGAGCAGCAACAAATTGATAAACAGGTCTTTGTGGAAATCCAACTTGGCATTTCCCCAGATAACTTGCATGAATGGAATCTCAGTTATATGGTCAGCATGTCTCTCCCAGTCTACCTGGCCCAAAACTATGCTGCCAGCACCTCAGGCTCTGAGGGGCACATGCATTTCTGCTCTGAGGGCTCTCTCCTCAGTGTTTCCAGGACAAGGGAAGGAGGACCCACACTGGGTGACACCAATGCGGCCATAGCCTACAGGACCTGCTTGTCAAGAGACTGCTCCAAGCACTCACCCACCTGAGGGTTAGGGATCGGGCAATGGGTCCTGCCCAGTGCCCTGAGGGCTCTAGTCCCTGGAAAAGCACTGAGGGGGCCACTGCACTACCAACACCTCACGATGCTCAATATAGACACCCTCTGCCCTCAGTAGGAGCCTGGAGGGACACAAGAGTCCAGAGGGGATCGGCAGCCTTTGCTGGGGCACTTGCATCTGTGTCATCTGCACAGAGAGCAACTCCTGAGTTGGAAAACTCCTTGGCAAACTCCATCCCTAGCCTGTGCCCTTGACACACCCATTTCCAGGCCCTGCTCTCTCTATAATGCGCACCCCTAGCAGCAGATTTTGTGCCAAGTGCCCATTCTATGATGACTAATCTATAGATGTGGCCTTTTGGCCTTAGCCCTTCGGAGCGATAGCAGCCAAAAGTGCTTTGGGAAGTCTAATATTAGACTCTCCAGCTTATTGTCAAAAACTTTGGGCAGCAAATTTTGCCACCTCTCCAGCCCCAGCAATTGGGCCTGAACACTGACCTAAGGGGCCCCTAGGTCCAGGTGGGGGTCACAATCCCGCATCTGGCCCTGGACCAGTTGGTCCACGGGCAATATACCATAGGTCTTACAGACCAAAAATCAGAAAACCCAGTCTGATGATGAGAAAACTCAGGGCCATCGTGGCACTGCTGACCACTGTCTGTGGGCTTCAGACTCGACAATATGTGTCCTCCAACAGAGTGAACATCAGCAAGGCCAGGATGCCACCACCCCCTGAGCCAGGTAACCTGATCATCATGGAAATCTGAAAGCTTTGTAGGGGAGCACGTGTGAGTGCAGTGCTGTGGTGCAGTGGGCTCAGCCACTGCCTGCAACACCAGCATCCCAAAGGAGTGCTGGGTTGAGTCCCAGCTGCAGCACTTCCAACCCAGCTGACCACTAATATACCTGGGAAGGCAGTAGAACATGGCTCAAGTACATGGCCATTTTGGGAAGCACTGGTGAAGTGCCAGGCCCTTGTCTGGCCAGCTACCATGTCATCTATGGTGGCCATTTCAGGGTCAAATCAGCAGATGGAAGCTTCTTTTCAATTTCTTACTCCCCAAATCAACCTTTACACATAATTCATTTGTAACAGAAAGCAAAAGCACTTTGGGAGGTGATGCTGAGGTCACCCAGGTGCACAGCAGTACACATCATTCCTGCTTTTTCCCTTCTTGGACCTGTACTGAGTACACCTGATCCTACCAGATGAACCAGCAATGGGAGGTGGAGGAAGCAAGCCTGCAAAATATATTATCCATTCATCCAGGATATGGACACTTTACCCCCTGATACTCTTCCACAGGAGGAAGCCATGGACATCTCTCCCCCTATACTCTCCAAGGAAAACATCACCCCCATATGTTCCCTGAAAAGAGAGAGCTATAAACAACTCATCCCTCTCTGCTCCCCTACAGGAAGAAGTCATGTACACCACTCCTCCATATACTCCACCTCGGGAGGAGGAGCCCATGGACACCACGCCCCCATAAGAACCATCTTCTTGGCTGGAACCGATGGACACCATGCCTCCGTGTGAACCATTTTGGCCAGAACCTATGGACACCACACCCCGCTATGTACCATCTTGGCCAGAGCCCATGGACACCACATCCCCTTATGTATCATCCTGGCTGGAGCCCTGGACACCACAACGCCTTATGAACCATGTAGGCCAGAACCAATGGACACCCCACCCCCATATGAACCATCTTGGCCAGAGCCCATGGTCACCAAACTCACATAAGAACCATCTTGGGCAGATCCACACCTCCCCAAGTTCCACCACGGGAAGAGCCCAGGGATACCACAGTCCCAACATTCCACCATGGGAGGAGCCTATTGACCCACATCCTCCTTTGTTTCCCCCATGGGAGGAGTCCCTGGACATCACAACCTCCTAAGCTCCACCAAAGGAGGAGCCAATGGACACCACAATGCCATAGGCTCCTCCTCCAGAGTAGCACCTGGACACCACACCATCCTATACTCCACCAAGGGAGGAACCAATGGTTACCACTATCCCATGGGCTCCTCCTCCAGAGGAGCCCATGGACACAACACCAACCTACACTCGCCCTCCAGAGGAGGCAATGGACCCTTCACCCCCTAGTTTCCAGCATAGTCCATGGAAATGTCAACTGCATCTCCTGCCCTCTGTTTGCCTCCCACTGGTCCCAGGGGCAGTTTTATGCCTGGCCTTCCCACCTTTCCTTGCATCTTCATACCCAGTTTCCCAGCACCTATGGATATAGACCCTCCCGCGTGACCCTTCCTCCCTCACCTCCAGGATATGGCACAACTCTGCCCCCAGGCAGCTCCTTTCATGGCCTCCAGCTGGCTCCTCGCCACACAAGAGTCTTATTTAATATTAAACACCATAATCATTTTGTTTTTTGTGTCTGTGCTCTGTAGATCCAGTGTGAGAAATGCTGGCTTCTGTGAGTGCTGACAGGAGGTCAGATCCTAGGGGAAAATGTTCCTGTGGTGCAAGAAACAGGGGCTGGAGGGTTGGGGGCTAGGGAGTAGAAGGAGCCAAAGGCCATAATGACTCCTCCTGAGCAGAAAAGCTGTGGCTGATGGGCCAGCACCTGTGTCAGCATAGTGGGTGAAGCTGCGGCCTGCAGTGCTGGCATCCCATATGGGTACTGGTTCAAATCCTGGGAGCTCTACTTCTGATCCACCTCTCTGCTATGGCCTGGGAAAACAGTAGAAGATGGCCCAAGTCCTTGGGCCCCTCTACACATGTGGGACACCTGGAAGAAGCCTCTGGCTTCTGGCATTGGATCAGTAGAGCTCCAGCCTTAGGAGTCAATTGGAGAGTGAACCAGTGGATGGAATTTCCCTGCCTTTCCTTCTCTCTCTCTGTAACTCAGACTTTTCAATATATGAATAAATCTCTAAATGAAGGAAAAACAAACACGAAAGCTGTGGCTGAACTTAAGGGATGGGGCCCAGGATCAATGAGCCCAGGAAGGGAGGAGACAGGAAGGGTCATTCTTGCTGTGGTAGCAACCACTTCTCACCTCCTCTCTGGGCTGAAATTGGCCGGATCACTCCTCACACACACCAGCAGTCTACACTCTACACATTCACACCTGGTCCCTTAGGGAAATCTACACTCACAGCTCAGCCAGAAAGCACACATCTGGCATCGAAGCTCGCAGGCCATGAAGAACAGAGGAAGAAAACTCATTGCTCCACAATAACCAAGGATAACCATATCTCTAGGATGTCACTGATTCCCAGGTGATCTGATTGTCAACATGCAGAGATGTCCTCCTTGCCGCTCTTCCATTCAGATCTGGAAAGGGAAAGCAAAGAGACGATTTGCAGGGGAAACAAGCTAAGTTAGAGTCCCATTTTACAAAAAGGGATTAATTGATTTATATCTTTTAACCCACATGTACAAAGCATATCAACAGTCACTCCCAGCCATGCCACAAGACAAAAGCTGAACACCTGAAGTCACCAACTCGTCTTATATCCTACAGAAAAGTGAGGTCACTGACAAAACATGCCTCCAGAAATTGCCTTGACTGTCAGATGCAGAGAATCCCAGCTTAACTGAGCACAGGCCTCTGCTGGGGCTCAAATGTAGGTAGGGAACACAGACTGTAATAGGTCAACTGCTGGGGGCACAATGTGCACATGCTAGAGAGGAGAAAACTCCGGGGGGGGGCAATCTTTGCTAAAATAAGGGCTAACAAAGTTTTTAAAAACTTATTTTCATTTTAATTATTAGGAGAGCTGCAATAAGAGATGGAAACAGCCATACTCAGATCTTCTATCCTATGGCCCACTTCCCACATGCCTGGAATGCTGTCATCTTCCTTCTTGCTCTCTCTCACACAAATCAAACCCCAAACCATGCTGCATAACCTGGAAATCTCTAGGAAATACCTAGTCCCACATACATGCCAGTGCAGGTGCATCCTATCAATCTGTGGCCTGGACTTCTCAAGACATCAATCTCATCATAATCAAGTCAGGTCTAAGGAGATAGGCATTGCAGTACAATAGATTTGCCATCTGCTTGGGATGCCCCCATTCCATATTGGATTTCCTGAGATAGAGTCCCACCATTGCTTCTGATCCAGCTTCTTGCACACGTGCACCCTGGGAGGCCCAGGTGATGACCTCAGGGCTTGGGTTCCTGTCATTCACGTGGGAGCACAGGATGGAGTTTCTGGCTTCAGTCAGGCCCAGTCCCACCTTTGTATTTGTATTAGCAGATAGAAGGTCTTGAGATCTCTCTCTCTCTCTCTCTCTCTCTCTCTCTGTGTGTGTGTGTGAGAGAGAGAGAGAGAGAGAGTGTGTGCATGTGAGTGGGTGTGTGTACATTTCAAAGTAGGAAATGGATTCTATAAGAAAAACATGAAGAGTCTGAGACTAAATTCTGGATATAGTGTTGGTACAGAAAACAGACGTGGGTACAGCTAAGGAATTTGAATAAACTGTGGCCTTTAGTGAATAATAAAGCATCAGTATAGGTCACTGATGGCAATGAACACACCACACTAAGGAAAGATGTCTATACGAGCTACTTCCAGCAGTTCCTTTATGAAGGGACTTCAAAAGGTCATGGAAAATGCATATTATGAGTAAACTGACACATGGACTTAAATTCTTTCTGCAACAAGGTGAATTCAGCTTTTCTCTCATTTCCTCCCCAAAGAGTCTGAAGTTTTCTCACCTGGTTTTACATTTTGATCTTTTGCTTGACACTGGGATGCCCATTCACCAAACCACCTTCAGGGCAAATATCTATCAAGACCGAGGCTGGACCTCTCAGGGCACTCCCTGAATTCCTTGTCACTGCACATGCATCCCACTCACAGGAATTACTACTGTGCTCAGAGGATTCAACCTTCTCTCTCATACTCCCTATTTTCCAGTCCCTGGAATAAAGACCTAAGGACTGAATGCTTTAAGCCTCGGACAACTGCACTGAATGATCCTGGGTACAGACATGGTGACATGTCAAAAACAAAGCACCACCCAGAAAAGCAAGGGCCTGGCTTCACCAGCAAGACACAGGGAGGTCTTAGCTCAGCCCTAAGCACTCGATTCTGTCCATCATCTAGAACAGGTTCGCACCTCTGCACATTTGTCCAAACTCACCTCTACCAGGGCCAACCACTGCTCTCCAGAGCACACAGGAAACAACCTGACAGCAGACAAGGGCCACACCTCAAGGCAGCTGTCATTCCTCAGCAGCTCCTTTATGTCAAGGCTTTGCCAGCAACACCACATTCAGTTCCTCCTCCCTCCAACCTCACTGACAGGAGGGTGCAGTTACAAGTTCAGCTGAAAGCTAAGAGTATGGATTGCAGACCCCCACCATGAGAGAGGTACTTGGTGGGTCTGGGCCTCAGTGTCCAACATGTCAACTGGGGCTACTAACAGTCTCTGCAGTACAAACAGCTGCTGCCTGAGCTCTGCTGCTCCCATTGCTATTCCCATCCCATCCCCATTTGAAAGAGGAAGGAAGGAGAGGTCCTAACATCCTGGCTCATGGCTTCAGATCAGCCCAGCTCTCACAAGTTTAACCATTTGAGAAGGGAATCAATGGATGGAGCATCTCCAGTAGATGGAGTATCTCGAAAACAACCCCCCACCCCTTAATATTACTGTGCCTCTCAGATAAATAAATAAAATCTTTAGAAAGAGATCAAGATGCATCTCTTTTGCAGGTTCACCCTGCAAATATCCACAGCAGCCCAGTTGTAGCCAAGCCACAGCCAGCAGACAGGAAGGCACTCTGGGTCTCTTACCTGAATCACAGGCAACCAACAGCACCCAGTATCACCTGCTGCCTCCCAGGGTGCACATTAGAAGAAAATTAATCAGAAGTAGGACAGGAAATCAACCTCAGGCACTCTGACAAGGGATGTGCATGTCCCAAGCAGCATCGGGTGCTGTGCTGAAAACCTGCCTCTTCCAATATCTGTGAAGGTGACCGATTTTTCTTCCGTAAAGAAGTGTAAGCTGGCGCCACGGCTCACTAGGCTAATCCTCCACCTTGCTGTGCCGGCACACTGGGTTCTAGTCCCGGGCGGGGCACCGGATTCTGTCCCGGTTGCCCCTCTTCCAGGCCATCTCTCTGCTGTGGCCAGGGAGTGCAGTGGAGGATGGCCCAAGTGCTTGGGCCCTGCACCCCATGGGAGACCAGGATAAGCACCTGGCTCCTGCCATCGGATCAGCGCGGTGTGTCTGCTGCAGCGTGCCGGCCGCAGCAGCCATTGGAGTGTGAACCAACAGCAAAAGGAACACCTTTCTCTCTGTCTCACTCTCACTGTCCACTCTGCCTGTCATAAAAAAAGATTTATTAAAAAAAGAAGTGGAAGAACTGAGCTGGCACTGTGGCATAGTGAGGAAAGCTGCCACATGTGGTGCTGGCATCCCCTACGGGCACTGGTTCAACATCTGGCTGTTCTATTTCCAATGCAGCTCCTTGCTATTGCACCTGGGAAGGCAGCAGATGACAGTTCTGGTACTCGGGCCCCTGCACCCACATGGGAGACATGGAAGAAGCTCCTGGCTTCAGAAAGGCACAATTCCAGCCATTGTGGCCATTTGAGGAGTGAACCAGTGGATGGGAGACTGGATTCTCTCTCTCATTCTCTAACTCTGCCTTTCAAATAAATACATAAATAGATCTACCTATCTTTTAAAAAATACAAACTGGAAGACTCCATGGATGTGGCCAAATTGCCAAGATCCTTAGTTATTGAGGAAAGAACTAAGTGTTTGTTTTATCACAAAAATGTCAAACCAGTCAAACCAAAGAAAAGAAGAGGAAATTAGAAATCTAAAAAATATTGTTGGGAATCTACAGGATACTATTAAAAAAACCAACATTCGGGTTCTAGGAGTTCCTGAAGGCATGGAGAGAGAGAAAGGATTAGAAGGCCTTTTTAGTGAGATACTAGCAGAGAACTTTCCAGGTTTGGAGAAGGACAGAGACATCCTAGTACAGGAAGCTCATAGAAGCCCCAATAAACATGACCAAAAGAGATCCTCGCCATGACACGTGGTAATTAAACTTACCACAGTGAAACATAAAGCAAAGATCCTAAAATGTGCAAGAGAGAAACATCAGATTACTCTCAGAGGATCTCCAATCAGATCCACAGCAGACTTCTCAGCAGAAACTCTACAGGCTAGGAGGGAATGGCGAGACATAGCACAGGTGCTAAGAGAGAAAAATTGCCAGCCCAGAATATTATATCCTGCCAAGCTCTCACTTGTGAATGAAGGTGAAATAAAGACCTTTCATAGCAAACAGAAATTGAAAGACTTTGTGGCCACTTGTCTGGCCCTGCAAAAGATACTTAAAGATGTGCTACACTCAGAAACACAGAAACACAGCCATCAATATGAAAGAAGGGAAAGGAAGAACACCCACCAGTAAAAGAGCATGGGAAGCTCAAAGCATATACTAGAAAATATCTCCGGGAAAATGGCAGGGCAAAGTCACTACTTATCAATAGTCACATTGAACATTAATGGTCTGAATTCTTCAGTTAAAAGACACCGTTTGACTGGCTCAAAGAACACAACCCAACTATTTGTTGCCTACAAGAAACACATCTCTCTAACAAAGAGGCATGCAGACTGAAAGTGAAAGGTTGGAAAAAGATATTCCATGCCAACAGAAACCAAAAAAAGCAGGTGTAGCCATATTAATATCAGACAAAATAAACTTTAATACAAAAAGTGTTAAGAGAGACAAAGAGGGGCACTATATAATGATTAAGGGTTCAATTCAACAGGAAGATGTAACTATTATAAATGAATATGCACCTAATTACAGGGCACCGGTCTATTTAAAAGATATGTTAAGGGACGTAAAGGGAGATTTAGATTCCTATACAATAGTACTGGGGGACTTCAATACTCCACTCTCAGAAATAGACAGATCATCCGGACAGAAGATCAACAAGGAAACAGCAGATTTAATCGACACTATTGCCCAAATGGATCTAACAGATATCTACAGAACATTCAACCCTACATTAAAGACTTCACATTCTTCTCAACAGCGCATGGAACCTTCTCTAGGATTGATCACATACTAGGCCATAAAGCAAGTCTCAGCAAATTTAAAAGAATTAGAAACATACCATGCAGCTTCTCAGACCACAGTGGAATGAAGCTGGAAATTAGCAACTCAGGAAACCCCAGAAAGTATGCAAACACATGGAGACTGAACAACATGCTCCTGAATGAACACTGGGTCATTCAAGAAATCAAAAGAGACATCAGAAACTTTCTGGAAGTAAATGAAGACAACAACACAACATATCAAACCTTATGGGATACAGCAAAAGCAGTACTGAGAGGCAAATTTATAGCAATAGGTGCCTATATCAAGAAATTGGAAAGGTACCAAATAAATGAGCTTTCAGCACATCTCAAGGACCTAGAAAAACTGCAGCAAACCAAACCCAAATCTAGTAGGAGAAGAGAAATAATTAAAACCAGAGAAGAAATTAACAGGATTGAATCCAAAAAAAAAAAAAAAACACTACAAAAAATCAGCCAAGCGAGAAGCTGATTTTTTGAAAAAATAAACAAAATTGACACCCCATTGGCCCAACTAACTAAAAAAAGAAGAGAAAAGACCCAAATCATTAAAATCAGAGATGAAAAAGGAAACGTAACAACAGACACCACAGAAATAAAAAGAATCATCAGAAATTACTACAAGGATTTGTATGCCAGCAAACAGGAAAACCTATCAGAAATGGATAGATTCGTGGACACATGCAATCTACCTAAATTGAACCATGAAGACATAGAAAACCTAAATAGACCCATAACTGAGACAGAAATTGAAACAGTAATAAGGGACCTCCCAACAAAGAAAAGCCCAGGACCGGATGGATTCACTGCTGAATTCTACCAGACATTTAAAGAAGAACTAATCCCATTTCTTCTCAAACTATTCAGAACAATCGAAAAAGAGGGAATCCTCCCAAATTCTTTCTATGAAGCCAGCATCACCTTAATCCCTAAGCCAGAGAAAGATGCAGCACTGAAAGAAAATTACAGACCAATATCCCTGATGAACATAGACGCAAAAATCCTCAATAAAATTCTGGCCAATAGAGTACAACAATACATCAGGAAAATCATCCACCCAGACCAAGTGGGATTCATCCCTGGTATGCAGGGATGGTTCAACATTCGCAAATCAATCAATGTGATTCACCACATTAACAGACTGCAAAAGAAAAACCATATGATTATCTCAATAGATGCAGAGAAAGCATTTGATAAAATTCAACACCCTTTCATGATGAAAACTCTAAGAAAATTGGGTATAGAAGGAACATTCCTCAATATAATCAAAGCAATTTATAAAAAACCCACAGCCAGCATCCTATTGAATGGGGAAAAGTTGGAAGCATTTCCACTGAAATCTGGCACCAGGCAGGGATGCCCACTCTCACCACTGCTATTGAACATAGTTCTGGAAGTTTTAGCCAGAGCCATCAGGCAAGAAAAAGAAATCAAAGGAATACAAATTGAGAAGGAAGAAGTCAAACTATCCCTCTTTGCAGATGATATGATCCTTTACTTAGAGGATCCAAAGAACTCCACTAAGAGACTATTGGAACTCATAGAGGAGTTTGGCAAAGTGGCAGGATATAAAATCAATGCACAAAAATCAACAGCCTTTGTATACACAAGCAATGCCATGACTGAGAAAGAACTGCTAAGATCAATCCCATTCACAATAGCTACAAAAACAATCAAATACCTTGGAATAAACTTAACCAAGGACGTTAAAGATCTCTACGATGAGAATTACAAAATCCTAAACAAAGAAATAGAAGAGGATACCAAGAAATGGAAAAATCTTCCATGCTCATGGATTGGAAAAATCAACATCATCAAAATGTCCATTCTCCCAAAAGCAATTTATAGATTCAATGCAATACCAATCAGGATACCAAAGACATTCTTCACAGATCTAGAAAAAATGATGCTGAAATTCATATGGAGGCACAAGAGACCTCGAATAGCTAAAGCAGTCTTGTACAACAAAAACAAAGCCAGAGGCATCACAATACCAGATTTCAGGACATACTACAGGGCAGTTGTAATCAAAACAGCATGGTATTGGTACAGAAACAGATGGATAGACCAATGGAACACAATTGAAACACCAGAAATCAACCCAAACATCTACAGCCAACTTATATTTGTCCAAGGTTCTAAAACTAATTCCTGGAGCAAAGACAGTCTATTCAATAAATGGTGCTGGGAAAACTGGATTTCCACATGCAGAAGCATGAAGCAAGACCCCTACCTTACACCTTACACAAAAATCCACTCAACGTGGATTAAAGACCTAAATCTACATCCTGACACGATTAAGTTATTAGAGAACATTGGAGAAACCCTTCAAGATATTGGCACAGGCAAAGAATTTCTGGAAAAGACCCAGGAGGCACAGGCAGTCAAAGCCAAAATCAACTATTGGGATTGCATCAAGGTGAGAATTTTCTGTACTGCAAAAGAAACAGTCAGGAGAGTGAAGAGACAACTGACAGAATGGGAAAAAATATTTGCAAACTATGCAACAGATAAAGGGTTAATAACCAGAATCTACAAAGAGATCAAGAAACCCCACAAAAACAAAACCAACAACCCACTTAAGAGATGGGCCAAGGACATCAATAGACATTTTTCGAAAGAGGAAATCCAAATGGCCAACAGACACATGAAAAAATGCTCAAGGTCATTAGCAATCAGGGAAATGCAAATCAAAACCACAGTGAGGTTTCACCTCACTCCGGTTAGAATGGCTCACATTCAGAAATCTACCAACAACAGATGCTGGCGAGGATGTGGGGAAAAAGGGACACTAACCCACTGTTGGTGGGAATGCAAACTGGTCAAGCCACTATGGAAGTCAGTCTGGAGATTCCTCAGAAACCTGAAGATAACCCTACCGTTCGACGCAGCCATCCCACTCCTTGGAATTTACCCAAAGGAATTTAAATTGGCAAACAAAAAAGCGGTCTGCACCCTAATGTTTATTGCAGCACAATTCACAATAGCCAAGACCTGGAACCAACCTAAATGCCCATCAACGGTAGACTGGATAAAGAAATTATGGGATATGTATTCTTTAGAATACTATACCGCAGTAAGAAACAACGAAATCCAGTCATTTGCAACAAAATGGAGGAATCTGGAACACATCATGCTGAGTGAAGTAAGCCAGTCCCAAAGGGACAAATACCATATGTTCTCCCTGATCGGTGACAACTGACTGAACACCAAAAAGGAAACCTCCTGAAGTGAAATGGACACTATGAGAAATGGTGACTTGATCAGCATAGCCCTGACTGCTAATGGACAACTTAATACATTATCCCTCATAGTATTTTTTTTTTGTCTGTTCTACTTAATATGACTGGTTTAATTCTGTAATTATCACACAGTTATTCTTAAGTGTTGAAAATTAACTGAAATGTGATCCCTGTTAAACATAAAAGTGGGAATAAGAGAGGGAAGAGATGTATAATTTGGGGCATGCTCGGGCTGACTTGCCCCAATTGGTAGAGTTGGAAACATACTAGGGGATTCCAATTCAATCCCATCAAGGTGGCATGTGCCAATGCCATCTCACTATTCCAAGTGATCAATTTCAGTTCACAATTGATCATAATGAAAGGACTAAGAGTCAAAGGGAGCACATAAACAAGTCTAGTATCTGCTAACACTAACCGATAGAATAAATAAAGGGGAGAGTGATCCAACATGGGAAGTGAGATACTCAGCAGACTCATAGAATGGCAGATGTCCTAAATAGCACTCTGGCCTCAGAATCAGCCCTAAAGGCACTCGGATCTGGCTGAAAAGCCCATGAGAGTATTTAAGGCATGGAAAGCCAAGACACTCTGGCAAAAAGATCTCTGTGAGTGAGATCCCAGTGGAAAGAACAGGTCTTCAAAGAGGGAGGTGCCTTTCTCTGAAGGGAGGAGAGAACCTCCACTTTGACTATGACCTTGTCTAAACAAGATAAGAGTCGGAGAACTCAAGGGGCTTCCATAGCCTTGGAAACTCATGACTGGTGCATAGGGAGATTACTGATGCCATAAACAGGAGTGTCAATTTGTAAAGTCAACAACAGGAGTCACTGTGCACTTACTCCTCATGTAGGATCTCTGTCCTTAATGTGCTGTACACTGAGGCTTAATGCTATAACGAGTACTCAAACAGTATATTTCACTTTGTGTTTCTATGGGGGTGCAAACTGTTGAAATCTTTACTTAATGTACACTAAACTGATCTTCTGTTAAAAAAAAAAAAAAGAAAAGAAACTATCAATTCCCAACTTGACTCTCACTGGGATTAAACATGACAATAGGTCTGATCTGATTTCATCATCATTTAAAAAAAATCATCTATTATTTTTCACTTTATGTTTCTGTGTGGGAACAAACTGTTGAAATCCTTACTTAAGGTATACTAAGCTGATCTTCTGTATATTAAGATAATCGAAAATGAATCTTGATGTGAATGGAAGGGGAGAGGGAGTGGGAAAGGGGAGGGTGGTGGGTGGGAGGGACGGTATGGGGGGGAAAGCCATTGTAACCCATGAGACGTACTTTGGAAATTTATATTCATTAAATAAAAGATAAAAAAAAAAAAGAATAGAAGGAAAAAAAAAATGAAAAAAAAAAAAAAAAGAAAATTAACTGAAATGTGATCCCTGTTAAACATAATAGTGGGAATAAGAGAGGGAAGAGAGGTATAATTTGGGACATGCTCAAGCTGACTTGCCCCAAATGGTAGAGTTAGAAACATACCAGGGGATTCCAATTCAATCCCATCAAGGTGGCATGTACCAATGCCATCTCACTATTCCAAGTGATCAATTTCAGTTCACAATTGATCATAATGAAAGGACTAAGAGTCAAAGGGATCACATAAACAAGTCTAGTGCCTGCTAACAATAACCAATAGAATAAATAAAGGGGAGAGTGATCCAACATGGGAAGTGAGATACTCAGCAGACTCATAGAATGGCAGATGTCCTAAATAGCACTCTGGCCTCAGAATCAACCCTAAAGGCATTCCGATCTGGCTGAAAAGCCCATGAGAGTATTTCAGGCATGGAAAGCCAAGACACTGACAAAAAGATCTCTGTGAGTGAGATCCCAGTGGAAAGAACAGGTCTTCAAAGAAGGAGGTACCTTCCTCTGAAGGGAGGAGAGAACCTCCACTTTGACTATGACCTTGTCTAAACAAGATAAGAGTTGGAGAACTCAAAAGGCTTCCATAGCCTTGGAAACTCATGACTGGAGCATAGGGGGATTACTGATGCCATAAACAGGAGTGTCAATTGGTAAAGTCAACTACAGGAGTCACGGTGCACTTACTCCTCATGTAGGATCTCTGTCCTTAATGTGCTGTACATTGGGATTTAATGCTATAACGAGTACTCAAACAATATATTTCACTTTGTGTTTCTATGGGGTGCAGACTGTTGAAATCTTTACTTAATGCATACTAAACTGATCTTCTGTAAAAAAAAAATATCAATTCCCAACTTGACTCTCACTGGGATTAAACATGACAATAGGTCTGATCTGATTTCATCATCATTTTAAAAAATCATCTATTATTTTTCACTTTATGTTTCTGTGTGGGAGCAAACTGTTGAAATCCTTACTTAATGTGTGCTAGGCTGATCTTCTCTATGTTAAGATAATTGAAAATGGATCTTGATGTGAATGGAAGGGGAGAGGGAGTGGGAGGGGGGAGGGTTGTGGGTGGGAGGGACGGTATGAGGGGGAAGCCATTGTAATCCATAAGTCGTACTTTGGAAATTCATATTCATTAAATAAAAGTTAAAAAAAAACAATGGTCCCCAGCAAAACTCTCAAAACTATCACAGCCACTGCTTAACTTTGTGGATACTCTAAGTAGTTGACAACTCCCTTAGATAAAGGACAAACTAACCCAACAATATTGCAGCAGAGCTAAGTCATGATTGTCTGTAGGGGACTCAGGAAGCTCTGGCACACTCCTGGGAATCTAGAAATGCACAGGTGCACCCTTCTCTAATGAGAGAGGCTCGAGGTGCTGGACTTCTCACATACACAAACCTCTTGCTCCTCCTGGGGTACTAGAATCTACCCATGTACTGGGAAGAAGGCACCAATGAACACCCTAGGCAATCAGACTCTGGGACCTTGTCTGGCAAATGTCACTCTTGTTGTCACAACTTGTTCTGAGTCCAGGGGGGCCTCCTCCACAGGAAGCACTGACCCTGGGAGTGCTCAGGATCAGGATCTCCCAACACAAGCAGAATCACCAAGAAAAACTGCAGCCAGCTGACACTACCTCTGAGGAAGTACAGACATGGAACTCACTAGGCCCAGAGCACTCGGCGTTCACACTATACTCAAATTAGTGAAGGAATCTATGTGTTAAGCACTACAAACATCAACAGAAGTATTTCACAGGATAGGAAATAACAGTAAGGGAATACATCTTTTTTTTTTATCTTTTATTTAATGAATATAAATTTCCAAAGTACGACTCATGGGTTACAATGGCTTTCCCCCCCATACCGTCCCTCCCACCCACAACCCTCCCCTTTCCCACTCCCTCTCCCCTTCCATTCACATCAAGATTCATTTTCGATTATCTTAATATACAGAAGATCAGCTTAGTATACCTTAAGTAAGGATTTCAACAGTTTGTTCCCACACAGAAACATAAAGTGAAAAATAATAGATGATTTTTTTTAAATCATGATGAAATCAGATCAGACCTATTGTCATGTTTAATCCCAGTGAGAGTCAAGTTGGGAATTGATAATTTCTTTTTTTTTTTTTTTTTTACAGAAGATCAGTTTAGTGTACATTAAGTAAAGATTTCAATCGTTTGCACCCCCATAGAAACACAAAGTGAAATATACTGTTTGAGTACTCGTTATAGCATTAAGCCTCAGTGTACAGCACATTAAGGAAAGAGATCCTACATGAGGAGTAAGTGCACAGTGACTCCTGTTGTTGACTTTACAAATTGACACTCCTGTTTATGGCATCAATAATCTCCCTATGCACCAGTCATGAGTTTCCAAGGCTATGGAAGCCCCTTGAGTTCTCCGACTCTTATCTTGTTTAGACAAGGTCATAGTCAAAGTGGAGGTTCTCTCCTCCCTTCAGAGAAAGGCACCTCCTTCTTTGAAGACCTGTTCTTTCCACTGGGATCTCACTCACAGAGATCTTTTTGCCAGAGTGCCTTGGCTTTCCATGCCTGAAATACTCTCATGGGCTTTTCAGCCAGATCCGAGTGCCTTTAGGGCTGATTCTGAGGCCAGAGTGCTATTTAGGACATCGCCATTCTATGAGTCTGCTGAGTATCTCACTTCCCATGTTGGATCACTCTCCCCTTTATTTATTCTATCGGTTAGTGTTAGCAGATACTAGACTTGTTTATGTGCTCCCTTTGACTCTTAGTCCTTTCATTATGATCAATTGTGAACTGAAATTGATCACTTGGAATAGTGAGATGGCATTGGCACATGCCACCTTGATGGGATTGAATTGGAATCCCCTGGTATGTTTCCAACTCTACCAATTGGGGCAAGTCAGCCCGAGCATGCCCCAAATTATACATCTCTTCCCTCTCTTATTCCCACTTTTATGTTTAACAGGGATCACATTTCAGTTAATTTTCAACACTTAAGAATAACTGTGTGATAATTACAGAATTAAACCAGTCATATTAAGTAGAACAGACAAAAAAAAAATACTATGAGGGATAATGTATTAAGTTGTCCATTAGCAGTCAGGGCTATGCTGATCAAGTCACCATTTCTCATAGTGTCCATTTCACTTCAGGAGGTTTCCTTTTTGGTGTTCAGTCAGTTGTCACCGATCAGGGAGAACATATGGTATTTGTCCCTTTGGGACTGGCTTACTTCACTCAGCATGATGTGTTCCAGATTCCTCCATTTTGTTGCAAATGACTGGATTTCGTTGTTTCTTACTGCGGTATAGTATTCTAAAGAATACATATCCCATAATTTCTTTATCCAGTCAACTATTGATGGGCATTTAGGTTGAAGAGACAACCAACAGAATGGGAAAAAATATTTGCAAACTATGCAACAGATAAAGGGTTAATAACCAGAATCTACAAAGAGATCAAGAAACTCCACAAAAACAAAACCAACAACCCACTTAAGAGATGGGCCAAGGACTTCAATAGACATTTTTCAAAAGAGGAAATCCAAATGGCCAACAGGCACATGAAAAAATGTTCAAGGTCACTAGCAATCAGGGAAATGCAAATCAAAAGCACAATGAGGTTTCACCTCACCCCGGTTAGAATGGCTCACATACAGAAATCTACCAACAACAGATGCTGGCGAGGATGTGGGGAAAAAGGGACACTAACCCACTGTTGGTGGGAATGCAAACTGGTCAAGCCACTATGGAAATCAGTCTGGAGATTCCTCAGAAACCTGAATATAACCCTACCGTTCGACCCAGCCATCCCACTCCTTGGAATTTACCCAAAGGAGTTTAAATTGATAAAGAAAAAAGCGGTCTGCACCCTGTTTATTGCAGCACAATTCACAATAGCCAAGACCTGGAACCAACCTAAATGCCCATCAATAGTTGACTGGATAAAGAAATTATGGGAATACATCTTATGAGAGGAGTGACTCGAGTTTCTGGAATTCAAAAGAACAACTGAGACCCCCCTGCAGGGGCCTGTACCAGCTTCCTCGAGTCACCATAGCTCCTTACTGCCATCTGCCTGGCTTTAAAGCAGGAAGGTTGCTCACAGTTCTGGAGGGCAGGGCCTGATGTCAGAGGCCTGCTGCTCCCTGCTCTATCTGAAGGCTCCAGCGTATGGTCCTCCACGGCCTGTTTCTAGTTTCTGGCGCTTGCCTCCACCCTTGGGTTGTTGCTTTGCAGTTGAAACTTCCCAGCCTCTGCCTGTGCCATCAGAGTCTTCTTCCTTCCACATCCACATTTGCCTGGAATGGAAGGACAACAGCAATGGATCAGGGCCCACTCTGACACAGGATGAGCTCATCATCCCTGACTCTACCTGTGAACACCTTATTTTCACAGAAAGCCTCCTACACAGGCATTGAGCCCTAAGGCTTAAACGTTGGAGGACAAACTCCTCATACAATAGGCCTTTGAACAGGCAAAAGAAACACCAAACCTGTGGATCAGACCCTGCAGATGGCCCAGTCCAGTGAATAATAATAAGCAAACAATAGTTTCACAGACCTGTGGGACACCATCAAGCATAACACATATGCATAAAGAGTCCAGAGAGACAGGGATATGAGAGAGACAGGGGCAGCAAGAATATATGAATTGTGTCCCCAAATTGCCTAAACATTTTGAACAAGAATAATCAAAATACGCATGGGTGTTTGGCCTAGTCATAAAGCAAACAGGACATCAATATCCAACAAAGAAATGGTTCAATTTGATTCCCTAGCTCTGTCTCCTCTTTCCAGCTTCCTGCTCCTATGAATATTGGGAGGCAGCAGTGAGGGTCCAAGTCGTTGGGCTCATTCCACACATGGGGAAAACTTGGATTGGGAACCCAGTTCCCAGCTGTGATCTTACAGTTGTAGAAAGTACTTCAGAGGAGTCAATCAGCAGCTGGAATATCTCTCATGCCTCTATCGCTGACACATCATAGGATGCAAAAATATACATGGAGTTCAATGAACTGCACTAGTAGAAATTCACATCCTAGTAAGTTGGAAGGCAAAGACAAAGACATGCAAGGGCCTCCAGAATGAATTGTCATGCACAAAGTATCTCTGAGAAGATGAACACTGGTATGGCTGTAATCCTTTTTTAAGAAGTACTGCTAATAATGTTGTGGGATTTAAACTTCACACTTTATTCTAAAAATCCCATACAAGTTTTTTTTTTAATTTGTTTTATTTATTTGACAGGTAGAGTTACAGAATTTAAGAGAGAGACAGAGAGAAAGGTCTTCCTTTCATTGGTGATCTCTCCAAATGGCCAATGCAGCCGGAACTGTGCCTATCCAAAGCCAGGAGTCAGGTTATTCTTCCTGGTCTCCCACACAGGTGCAGAGGCCCAAGCACTTGAGCCATCCTCCACTGCCTTCCTGGGCCACAGCAGAGAGCTGGACTGGAAGAGCAGCAGCCAGGAATAGAACCGGTGCCCATATTGTGTGCCGGCACCACAGGTTGGAAGATTAACCAAGTGAGCCACGGTGCCGGCCCCTCCCTTAAAAGTTTGACACTTCCTCAGAAAAGTTCAGAGTCTCAGTATACATAGTAGCCAAATGTGTAAGTTACCCATTTACCCAGTATGTGATAAATGAAAAGTATTAATATGTTGCATTCACACCGTAGATATTACTCAGCCATAAAAGGATCAGGTGTGGATATATGCTACAATATGGATGAACCTTGGATATATTTTGCTTATTGAAAGAAAATAGACATAAAAGTGACACTCTATCTCCATGAAATGGCCAGAAGTGAAAATAAATCCACAGAGACAGGAGGTAGATAAGGGTTACCAAGGCAAGGCAGGGGGAGAGAATGAGGTTCTCTGGCAAGGAGTATGGTGTTTCCCTTTGAGATGATGAGAAAAGTACTGAAATGACAAGACAGGAAACCCTGAATATACCAAAACCCAATGAACAGTATGCTTTGTTTATTTTTAAAGATTTATATACTTGAAAGGCAGAGTGACAGAGAGAGGGGGAGAATGATAGGGAGATCTATCCACTGGTTCAGTCCCCTCAGATGACTGTAAGAGCCAGGACTGGGCCAGCCTGAAACCACAAGCCAGGAGCTTCCTCCAGATCTTTCATGTGGCTTGCAGGAGACCAAGCACATGGGCCATCTCCCACTGTTTCCCCAGAAGCATTGGCATGGAGCTGGATCAGAAGTGGAGCAGCAGGACTAGAATCAGCACCCATATGGGATGCCTACATTGCAGGTGGTGGCTGAACCTCTTATGCCACTATGCCAGCCTCTATACTATACACTCTAAATGTGTCAATTTATCACGTGAGAATTCTATTTTGGTAAAAAGAACATGAATTAAGATGTCTGTACAGTATGTCTCTGAAGATGGTAGGCTGAATACAGACCACAGTCATCACTCCTGAGTCACCTTAACAATTCAGTTCTCACAGTGACTTCAGTGGTAAAAGGTCATAGGAGGTGATACTGGAAGCTTAATCCTGGTCTCCTGTCAGAGCCCACTCTGGTGCTGCTCGGTGACTGTGGGGCCAGTGATGAGTTTTCCACCTCAAAGATCAATCCCCATGTGGATCTTTTAACTCAGTGACCTCCAAAGACATGTGCCCCAATTGGCATATTCAATAACCTTGGAAAATATTCAGAAACAGTTGTAACCATACAGAACATGTAGAGGTCTTTCTTGTCATTATTCCTTAAACTACATATTCCTTTTCAGTGCCTTTACATTGTATTAGGCAGTACAATTTGTAATGATTTATTGGCACAGGGATGGCTTAAGTCACATGCAAGATGTGCATAGTTATTTCCAATCCCATGGGCACTTTATAGAAGGGACTTGAATACCTGTGTGTTTTGGTTACTGCTGGTGCTATGGGTGTGGTCCTGGAACAAATGAACAAAAGGCTGTTGAGGGACAAATGAGTTGTCTTTTTGTTGCTGTTCTTCGTATTCCTGTAGGAAGAGGAAAGGAAATGCATTCACTCAAGAATGGTGTTGCCATCTTCTTGGCAAAATAAGAAATGATTTCTTCCCAGGCCCAATCATGGATCTCTTTACTGTGGGCTGCCTGGAGGAGCCACCTGGGTCAGAGCAGGAATGAGTAAGTTCTCGCAGTTGGGTGTGCCGTGAAATAAGAGAACGGTTGCTGTATTTCCATGAGATGATGGAGAAAGTCAGCATCAGGCACTGAACCAGAGAATGGGGACAGCTGCCTGATGCCTGATGACAATGTTGCGTGTACCTGAGGATGTTCCTCAGCTGCTCTGTTGTTCAGTTCCCTGCCTGTGGTGTGGAAATGTTAATGGAACCTGTGTTAGGATGACTGTGAGGTTAAAACTAAGTAAACCCGAATCCTGAAGAAAATAGCTGGTATTTCCTAAGCACCACTGATGTAAGCATTACTTCCCAAGTCTGTGGAAGAGTAAGACCTACTGCCAATATAAACACTCTAATTCCCAAATGGTTCAACCCTGTATTTTTGACTCCCCAAATTCTGTCCTTGACTCCTTCAGCCCTCCCACCACTACTAGACAAAGTCTCTTTTGTGCACCATTCTGCACAAGTGAGGAAATACAAAACACAGGGCCCTTCCATTCTTGACGAAAGCCCCCTTGGTCAAGCCTGAAAATCAGATCACTAGAGGTCTCTCCTTGCCACCTGATTTATTTCCTCACATGTGACATGGTCATAATAATAATATCAACCTCAGAGAGATTCTACAATACTTAACTCCATTTGTGGTGGTTGTGACAAAAAATATTGTTGGCTTTTTTATCCATCCTTTAAATGTGAAACAATTCATGTGCAAAAGGAACATAGTTGAAGCTCCTGTTATATCTCCAACCAGCTGACATGTTTCCTGTTCCCAACTAATGTTTCTTCAGTCAGTGCTTCTCCATGCCTGTCCCTGCCCTAGCTGCTCTGTGGGATGACTTATGTATAACTGAACACTCTCCTCGACCACCTCAAGGCTAACACATTGGAGAAACAAAGTGATGTGTCCATCGGGGTTGTGAGCTTGCAAGGATCAACCCAATAGTTGATTCAAATGGAGAATGAATGATGCTGGGGAAGGCCCATGCTGCAGAGTCAATTCTGTGTTGACTTGAAGTTGTCAGGATTTACTATTTCAATTCTCCATGAAACCCAGTCATCACTAATCCCAGGGATTACAAACCAAACTGTCAGTGTGAGGGAATGTGGAAATGACTGAAATGTGGATGCTCTTGAGCCTTCCCTGGGGTTCTCTCCATGGCTGGCACACTCAGCAGTACACAGGGAACACAGCACATCAGCCAAAGATTCACAGACCCACCTGGCCTAAGAGAACTGACCTGGCTATTGGAGATGCTGAGTGGATCTCCATCAGCTTGCCCAAAGCCAACATAAACTGATAGTGACCAGGGATGTGTGTGGACTCCCAGCCCCAAGAAAGTGTCACTTGGTGCCAGGGGCACTTCATTCCCTTTGTGACATCAGGCCCTGGAGAGCTACAGCTACAACCACATCCATACCTGAGCTTCTTTAGTTTTGGGGTGTAGAGATTAAAAACACAGTGAGACTTTTGAGGTCAAATTAGGAATATTTAGTGTCCAGCTGGTGACTGCCCTCTCAGAGCAAGTCTCGAGAAGCCAGCAGAGAGTTGCAGGTGCAGAGAGTTTGTAAAGGCAAAACCTACTTTTTATCAGTCATTTAATTACATGTGCAGAATTGTGCAAGCAAGACTCAGACATACAGAAGGGAGAAGCACTTAGCCAATCAGCCAGTTTCTTTGTAACCTTATTGAAAAATGTAATGATTTAATTATTTGATCGTTCCAAGTCAGGGTCAAACATGGTGCCATTGACTTTGGTGCCACCTGTGTGATCTTGTGGTTGCATCCAGGACAAGACAGGAGAAACCATAGTCTGGTGGCCTTGGCCATTATCAAGCAAGCAGAGGTACAGAAGCCAGAAATGGGAGGAGGGCAAGATGGCAGAATAGGAAGGGAGCACATCGATAGTCTGGGAAAAGACAGTTTAATAAAAGTGGAGATACTGCAGATTCAAGGAAGAGTTAGGGAAGAAACAGCAAAGGAAACTCTTCTGGAACTACTGGTTCATGGGGACCTATGTGGAGGGCACCAGTGCCCATGGCTCAGAACCCTAGCCATAGAATCTATGCACCTGTACTGAAAAGGAAGCTGTGTAGAATTACTTCCCTTCTGAATCAGAGAGAGAGAGAGAGAGAGAGAGAGAGATGTATTATGCCTAACCTGGGTGTGTCACATTTGACACACCCTTAACCCTGAAGAACCAAACAGAGCTCTCTGGCCACACCCATCAGAAGCCTCTAAGGATCCATCAAATAGCAGACAGTCCATTTAATAGAGTCATAGTAGAATGAGAAAAAAATTCTACAGCGAGGAAAGAAGAAACCAATGAATATCTCCACAAAGCCAAGCAACAAATGCAGAAACCAAGGAAACAACAACAAGGAAGACATTATGACACCCCCAAATGAACAAGACACCCCAATACAAGATTATGAAGATGATGAGATAGAAGAAATGCAAGATATGGATTTCAAAAAAATTATGCTAAGAACATGTAGAAGTTTTCAAAAACAAAGTCTTGAACTGCAGAAATCCTTACCAGACAGGATAGAAAATCTCTCTTGTGAAAAGGAAATCTTAAGCAGGAATCAAAATGAAATGCAAGAACTAGTAGAACAGGAAATTGTGATAGTGAAGAGAAATTGAAATGAAATGAAGAATTCAATAGATCAAATGAAAAACACATTAGAGAGCCTTAAAAACAGAGTCAGTGATGCAGAAGAGGGAATATCGGACTTAGAAGACAGAGCACAGGAAAACATACAGCCAAACCAAAGAAAAGAAGAGGAAATTAGAAATCTAAAAAATATTGTTGGGAATCTACAGGGTACTATTAAATAAAACCCAACATTTGAGTTCTAGGAGTTCCTGAAGGCATGGAAAGAGAGAAAGCATTAGAAGGCCTTTTTATTGAGATACTAGCAGAGAACTTCCTGGGTTTGGAGGACAGAGACATCTTAGTACAGGAAGCTCATAGAACCCCTAGAAAACATGACCAAAAGAGATCCTCACCACGACACGTAATTAAACTCACCACAGTGAAACATAAAGAAAATATTTTAAAATGTGCAATAGGGTAGTATCAGATTACTCTCAGAGGATCTCCAATCAGATCCACAGCAGACTTCTCAGCAGAAACCCTACAGGCTAGGAGGGAATGGCGAGACATAGCCCTAGTACTAAGAGAGAAAAACTGCCAGCCCAGAATATTATATCCTGCAAAACTCTCATTTGTGAATGAAGGTGAAATAAAGACTTTTCATAGCAAACAGAAATTGAAAGAATTGGTCGCCACTGTTCCAGCCCTACAAAAGTTACTTAAAGATGTATTATACACAGAAACTCAGAATCGTAGTCATCAATATGAAAGAAGGAAGAAAACCAGAGTAAAAGATCACACGAAGTTCAAAGCATATATTAGAAAATATCTTTGGGAAAATGGCAGGGCAAAGTTACTACTTATCAATAGTCACATTGAACGTTAATTGCCTCAACTCTCCAGTTAGAAGACACAGATTGGCTGAATGGGTTAAGGAACAAAACCCATCTATTTGCTGCTTATAAGAAACACATCTTTCCAACAAACATGCAGGCAGACTGAAAGTGAAAGGCTGGAAAAAGATATTCCATGCCAATAGAAATGAAAAAAGAGTGGGCATAGCCATCATAATATCAGACAACATAAACTGTAACAGAAAAACTGTTAAGAGAGACAAAGAGGGGCACTATATAATGCTTAAGGGATCAATTCAACAGGAAGATGTAACTATTATAAATGTATATGCACCTAACTACAGGGCACTGGTTTATTTAAAAGATATGTTAAGGGACTTCAAGGGAGACTTAGACTCCAATACAATAGTACTGGGGGACTTCAATACTCCACTCTCAGAAACAGACAGATCAACCAGACAGAAGATCAACAAGGAAACAGTAGATTTAAACAACACTATAGCCCAAATGGATCTAACAGATATCTACAGAACTTTTCATCCTACACTTAAAGAATTGACATTCTTCTCAGCAGTACCTGGAACCTACTCTAGAACTGACCACATACTAGGCCATAAAGCAAGTATCAGTAAATACAAAAGAATTACAATCATATGATGCAGTTCTCAGACCACAGTGGAATGAAGTTGGAAATTAGCAATTCAAGAATCCCTAGAGCATATGCAACCACATGGAGATTGAAAAACATGCTCCTGAATGAACACTGGGTCATAGAAGAAATCAAAAAAGAAATCAAATAATTTCTGGCAGTAAATGAGGATAACAACACAACATATCAAAAATATGGGATACAGCAAAAGCAGTGTTAAGAGGAAAGTTTATAGCAATAGGTGCCTACATCTAGAAAATGGAAAGGCACCAAATAAATGAGCTTTCAATGCATCTCAAGGATCTAGAAACGCTGCATTCATGTGCAGCTTACATTCATTTGCTGCTTACAAGAAACACATCTTTCCAACAAAGATCCATAGAGACTGAAAGTGAAAGGCTGGAAAAAGATATACCATGCCAACAGAAATGAAAAAAGAGCAGGCGTAGCCATCTTAATATCAGACAAAATAAACTTTACCACAAAAACTGTTAAGAGAGACAAAGAGGGGCACTATATATATGATTAAGCGATCAATACAACAAGAAGATATAACAATTATCAATGTATATGCACCTAACTACAGGGCACCAGTTTATCTAAAAGATTTGATAACGGACTTAAAGGGAGACTTAGACTCCAATACAATAGTACTGGGAGACTTAATAACCAGAATCTACAAAGAAATAAAGAAACTCCACAAAAACAAAACCAACAACCCACTTAAGAGATGGGCCAAGGACATCAATAGACATTTTTCAAAAGAGGAAATCCAAATGGCCAACAGACACATGAAAAAATGTTCAAGGTCACTAGCAATCAGGGAAATGCAAATCAAAACCACAATGAGGTTTCACCTCACCCCGGTTAGAATGGCTCACATACAGAAATCTACCAACAACAGATGCTGGCGAGGATGTGGGGAAAAAGGGACACTAACCCACTGTTGGTGGGAATGCAAACTGGTCAAGCCACTATGGAAGTCAGTCTGGAGATTCCTCAGAAACCTGAAGATAACCCTACCGTTCAACCCAGCCATCCCACTCCTTGAGATTTACCCAAAGGAATTTAAATTGGCAAACAAAAAAGTGGTCTGCGCCCTAATGTTTATTGCAGCTCAATTCACAATAGCCAAGACCTGGAACCAACCTAAATGCCCATCAATGGTAGACTGGATAAAGAAATTATGGGATATGTACTCTTTAGAATACTATACCGCAATAAGAAACAATGAAATCCAGTCATTTGCAACAAAATGGAGGAATCTGGAACACATGATGCTGAGTGAAATAAGCCAGTCCCAAAGGGACACATACCATATGTTCTCCCTGATTGGTGACAACTGACTGAACACCAAAAAGGAAACCTGTTGAAGTGAAATGGACACTATGAGAAATGGTCACTTGATCCGCATAGCCCTGACTGTTAATGAACAACTTAATACATTATCCCTCTTAGTAGTTTTTTGTCTGCTCTATTTAATATGACTGGTTTAATTCTGTAATTAATACACAGTTATTCTTAAGTGTTGAAATTTAACTGAAATGTGATCCCTGTTAAACATAAGAGTGGGAATAAGAGAGGGAAGAGATGTACAATTTGGGACATGCTCAAGCTGACTTGCCCCAAATGGTAGAGTTAGAAACATGCCAGGGGACTCCAATTTAATCCCATCAAGGTGGCATGTACCAATGCCATCTCACCAGTCCAAGTGATCAATTTCAGTTCACAATTGATCATAATGAAAGGACTAAGAGTCAAAGGAAACACATAAACAAATCTAGTACCTGCTAATGCTAACTGATAGAATAAATAAAGGGGAGAGTGATCCAACATGGGAAGCAAGATACACAGCAGACTCATAGAATTGCAGATGTCCTAAACAGCACTCTGGCCTCAGAATCAGCCCTAAAGGCATTCTGATCTGGCTGAAAAGCCCATGAGAGTATTTCAGGCATGGAAAGACAAGATACTCTGGCAAAAAAAAAAAAAAAAAAAAAAAAAAAAAAAAAAAAAAAAAACACCCTAAATGAAAGATCTCTGTGAGTGAGATCCCAGTGGAAAGAACAGGTCTTCAAAGAAGGAGGTACCTTTCTCTGAAGGGAGGAGAGAACCTCCACTTTGACTATGACCTTGTCTAAACAAGATAAGAGTCAGAGAACTCAAAAGGCTTCCATAGCCTTGGAAACTCATGACTGGAGCATAGGGGGATTACTGATGCCATAGACAGGAGTGTCAATTTGTAAAGTCAACAACAGGAGTCACTGTGCACTTACTCCTCATGTAGGATCTCTGTCCTTAATGTGCTGTACATTGAGACTTAATGCTATAATGAGTACTCAAATAGTATATTTCGCTTTGTGTTCCTATGGGGGTGCAAACTGTTGAAATCTTTACTTAATGTATACTAAACTGATCTTCTGTAAAAAAAAAAAAGAAGAAGAAGAAATTATCAACTCCCAACTTGACTCTCACTGGGATTAAACATGACAATAGGTCTGATCTGATTTCTTCATCATTTAAAAAATCATCTATTATTTTTCACTTTATGTTTGTGTGGGAGCAAACTGTTGAAATCTTTACTTAATGTATGCTAAACTGATCTTCTGTATATAAAGAGAATCAAAAATGAATCCTCATGTGAATGGAAGGGGAGAGGGAGTGGGAAAGGGGAGGGATGCGGGTGGGAGAGATGATATGGGGGGGAAGCCATTGTAATCCATAAGCCGTACTTTGGAAATTTATATTCATTTAATAAATTTTAAAAAAAAAGTGCCAGGGAATTCCAATTCCATCCCGTCAAGGTGGAATGTACCAATGCCATCTCACTAGTCCAAGTGATCAATTTCAGTTCACAATTGATCACACTGATAGGTCTAAGAGTCAAAGGGATCACATAAACAAGACTAGTGTCTCCTAATACTAACTGATAGAATAAAAAAGGGAAGAGAACGATCCAACATGGGAAGTGGGATACACAGCAGACTCATAGAATGGCAGATGTCCTAAACAGCACTCTGGCCTCAGGATTAGCCCTTAAGGCATTCGGATCTGGCTGAAGAGCCCATGAGAGTATTTTAGGTATGGAAAGCCAAGACACTCTGGCAAAATAAAGGACCTAAATGAAAGATCTCTGTGAGTGAGATCCCAGTAGAAAGAACGGGCCATCAAAGAAGGAGGTACCTTTCTATGTAGGGAAGAGTGAACTTCCACTTTGACTATGACCTTGTCTAAATAAGATAGAAGTCGGCCAACTCAAAAGGCTTCCAAAGCCTTGGCAACTCATGACAAGAGCCTAGGGAGATTACTGATGCCATAAACAAGAGTGTCAATTTGTTAAGGCAACAACAAGAGTCACTGTGCACTTACTCCTCATGTAGGATCTCTGTCCTTCATGTGTGGTTCAATGTGAATTCATGCTATAACTAGTACTCAAACAGTAGTTTACACTTTGTGTTTCTGTGTGGATGCCAACTGTTGAAATTGTTACTTAATATATACTAAATTGATCTTCTGTATATAAAGATAGTTGAAAATGAATCTTGATGTAAATGGAATGGAAGAGGGAGTAGGAGTTGGGAGGGTTGCGGGCAGGAGAAGTTAAGGGGGGTGGGGAGAAGCCATTGTAATCCATAAGCTGTACTTTGGAAATTTATATTTGCTAAATAAAAGTTACAAAAAAGAAGCCAGAAATGGGCCAGTTACAAATTAACATTTACTCTTATGATGAACAGGCCCTGATTATAGAACACCCAAGCCAAATAACTTATACTCTATAACCACCTGGGTGTGCTACAGCTTGAAGACAGTTTACACTTTTGGGTCACCTGTCACACTCTTGCCCCAACCACTTCCAATCCCCACAGCTTCTTCTTGAGAGCACTCCTCACATTGCAAGAATCTGTTGTGGAAGATTTCCCTCTGGGACCCTCAGGAAGCCCTGTGTTGTTCCAGATACTTCTGGGGGATATGGGCTGAGCTGTTCCCCAGTCAGGAGGTGAGGCAACAGGAAGTGGCAGCAGGAGGTTCCCCGATGCTTCTCATAGAAAAAAAGTATTATGGAGAGATACAGAGAGACAGGTAGACAGAACTCCCATCCACTGGTTTCTTCCTAAATGCCCACAGTGACTCTGCCGGGTGAAGCCAGGACCTGGGAACTTAATCCAGCTCTCCTGGGTGGGTGGCAGGCAATTAATCAGCCATCACCACTGCCTCCCTGGGACTGCATCAGCAGGACGCTGGAGTCAGCAGCTGCAGCCTGGAAGGGAACTCAAGTATTCCAATGTGGGACTCTCGGCTACAGGCCTGCTCCCAACAGTGCACTTCTGCTGAGTGCCTTCTGTTTCCAGGCACCCTGTAGAGTGCCTGCACTCCTCTTATGCATGGCACCATGAAGGAGTGAATTCTTTCCATGAGAACTTCAGGTCGGAAAAGCATTAGTACACTTTTTTTCTGTGTATAGTCACATAAAAATAGCAATAACCATAGAAACTTTCTCTTGGGTGCACTTACAAGTTCACTGATTGAAAATGGCAAATTTTATTAGACATGTATTCATTCCTTAATTATTAGATAATACTAGTTTTTATATTCTGGAAATCACCTGATCATACAGCTTGATATTTGATTGCACCACTCCTGCAATTAAATGCTATCATCACTCTCTGATCACCAGGAATGGCATGACTTCTTCATTTGTGGGAAGAAAATTTGACAAGACATCCACCATCGAGACAACATGGTCAAAAAAGATATAAACTCTGGAGCAAATATTTAGGACATTCACTTCCTGTGTATCTGAAACTCTATTTCTGGTGAACACCAAATCTCCATGTCCATCCCCAGCTCAGAGCAAGATCCCTCTTCTGTTTCTATGAGATTGGCAGCTGGAACACCACCTGTGCATCTAAGTAGAATCACAGAGGACTGGTCCTCCTTTGACTGCCTTATTTCACTGAGAACAACCCAGCATCCCGATTCTGGACGAATCACAAGAAGAATTGAAACTGGGATGGAAACATCTATATGCTGCCATGTTTTCTGCAGCACTATCCCTACCAACTGAGACATGGAAACAAGTTCGGCATCCACTGACGGATGAAGGAATAAACAAACGGTGGTGCATGGACACAGTGGATCATCCTCCTCCTTTCAGAGGAGGAAATCTTGTCCTGCAGGAAATGTAAATATGTGTGAAAGTAGCTGGAACACTTGGATGGGACAAGATGGAGAGCTCCATATAACCTATCACTCACACAGATGAAAGTGAAATCTGAGCAGAGGACACATTCTTCAACACTCTTAGAAGGCCACACTGAGAGGCAGATTGGATTAAGTGCAAATCTCAACAACAGCCTGATGGGAGTCTGGCTAGGTTGCTCTCCTCACTTTCTCCCAGGTTCCTCAAATGCAGGCGGAGTTGAAGTAACTCCGAAAAGGAAAACCATGGGTGAATCCCTGTATCTCTCCAAAAAATGAGAAATGGTGTTAAGAAGAGGGTTATACCCATTTGTGTAGTTCCTCACTTTTCACTGACAAAGCTATGCTAATGTCTCTGCTAAGGGATAACCTTGAAAATTACTATATTTCTGCACAAAAGAACCAGAAAGATGGTGTTCTCCAAGGAATGAGAGGAAAATCTCTAGTATCCCTTTCACATACTATTTCCCCTCATGGGTATTCTTGTCTGTGGAACTGCACAACAGCATGGGGAATAAACACCACTGAGAAGAACATGTACGAAGGTCAGGAGAACTGTGCAAATCAGAGAGCTAAGGGGACAAACAGAGTCTACACAGCTTAGCTCTGAAACTGCCTTCATACAGGAATGATCAGAGACTCCATCTCCTCTAACCATCACTAAACCCAGAAAGACAAATACTCTTCAAATTATAGCTAAGAAGTTCTCAGCAGAGGAAGAAATACATGAAAAACACAAGCTGGAAACGTTGGGCCTGAACGTACATCATTCATATCAAAAGGTAATGGATGTCTGGGCTGGCCTTAGCTCAGTGGTTCCTTCATCTACTGAAAATGTAACAGATGGAATCAAGTCCAGAGTGCAGGAAAAAGTGAAAATATCAAGTTATATGCCAATCAACAGAAAGGTACAAGTTGAAGAACAATGAGAAAGGGAAGAAGCTTGAACCTAAATGAATAGAGCCTCAGAGACGTGTGAACCATAGCAAGAGCCCTAACTCATAGGAGCCTGGAGGGGGTAGGAGGGTGGTGAAGTACAAAATATTAAAAGGAACAGAATGGCCAGGAACATCACCCTTTTAGGAATACAGATCCAAGGACTCAGAAGCATCTCAGGGACATGTGAACAATCCACAAGAAGAGAAAAAGAGAACTCTTGAAATCAGAGCCAATGGCATGTGCATACCCACATGAGCAGGGATGACTTCTCATCAGAAAACACAAACACCACAGGATACTAGAACCCTGTTCACCGCGTTTGGAAAGATAAGACCGCCCCAGGATTCTCCAGGGAAAAACATACCATGTAAGTTCCAAGCCTTCTATGCAGAAAAACTAGGATGGTGGAGATGAAGGAATACTAAGAGCAGTCATCAGAAGACCACTTGCTATCAAAACGGCACCAAGTGGATGGAATTCTTCTGGCTGAAGTGAAATCTTGTCCAGGGAATTCTGGGACATCAGGACTAATGAAGAGCAGGAGACACATGAAGTATATCACTGCTGGCTGTGTTTCCCCCCATAAATTCTCTAAACAGTGTCTGTAGAACCCAAAACAGAAAGCACAGACTCACAGGGTGGTGCTCCATTTATACAAAGGTCACACAGAGGGGGACAATCAAAACAGAGCATGGGTCAAAGAATTAGTGTGGCTGTAAAGTTTCATTACTCTGCTGAACCGGAGAGAAGGAACTCTAATTAGACAGGGAAAGCAACAGGACCCACAGTACTATTCCCGGAACAACTGAAACACAGAGACACTCAAGAAAAGCTGGATTGGGGCTGCTGTCAAGGAGCAATGTGCAATTTCCACCATGCGGCACTTTCATGCCATATGGGTGCCAGTTCCAGTCCCACATGCTCTACTTCTGATCCAGCTCCCTGCTAATGTGCCTGGGACAGCAGCAGAGGATGGCTCAAGTCCCTGGGCCACTGTAATAGTGTGTAATAGTGGGAGAGCCAGGGGAAGCTCCTCACTTTCTCCTGACCTGCCCTGACGGTTGTGGCCATTTGGGGAGGGAATCAGCTGATGGAGGATCATTCTCTCTAATTTTGCCATTCAAATTAAAAAAATCTTTAAAAAGGGGCCGGGGAGATGGATCACCTCGGGATCTAGATGATGGGAATGGAGCAGTGGCAAGATTCACAAATAGGTCTTTGTGGAAATCCATGTTGGCTTCCTCCCTGAGAACTGGCAGGAATGGGATCTCAATCATGTGGTCAGGATGTGTCTTCCAGCCTGCCTGGCCTCAGTCCAAGCTGCCAGCCCCACAGGCTCTGACGGGCACCTGCATTTCTGCTCTGAGGGTGCTCTGCTCAGTGTTTCCAGGACAAGGGAAGGAGGATACACACAGGGTGACACCAATGCTGCCACCTCCTGCAGGACCCGCTCGTCAGGAGATTGCTCCTCAGCAATCACTCACCTGCAGGGTGGGGAATGGGAAACGAGTCCAGCACAGCACCTGAGAGCTGAGGCCCTGGAAAAGCATTGAGGGGGCCCCCACACTACCAACACCTCATGGTGCTCCATCCACATACCCTCTGCCCTCAGCTAGAAACTGGGGAGACACAAGAGTCTGGAGGGGACCGGCGGCAGCCTTTGCCGGTACCACTTCCTCCCATGTCATCTGCAGATGTGCCACTACCGAGGTTCCACAGATGCAGCATTTTGGCCTTAGCACTTCTGAGGGACAGTGGCTGAAAGCTGTTTGGGACATCTACTGTTGTAGAGAGAATCTCGCTGTTTAAGAAACACTTTGGGAAGTAAATTTTGCCCCCCTCACCTGATCGCAGCAATGGGGGTTGACCACTAACCAAAAGGGATCCCATGCCCACATTGGGGTCACACTGCTGCCTCAAGCCATGGACCAATTGGAAGATGGCCAAAGTATCATAGGTATTACAAACCCTGCGTCAGACAGTCCTTTTTGATCCTGAGCAAACTGAGTGGCATTTTGGCACTGCTTTACTCTGTCTGTGGGCCTCAGACATGGCATGTCCTCCAGCACAGGGAGCACTGCCAGGAACAGGATGCCACCACCTCCTGAGCCAGGTCACCTGATCATCATGGAAATCTGAAAGCACTGGGGTGGTGGTCGGTGTGTGGCGGGCATATGTGTGCGCAGTGCTGTGGTGCAGCAGGCTCAGCCACTGCCTGCAACACCAGCATCCCATTTGAGTGCTGGGTTGAGTCCCAGCTGCTGCACTTCCAGCCCAGCAGCCTGCCACTGTACCTGGGAGGGCAGCAGAACATGGCTCAAGGACTTGGACCTTTGGAAGACTCTGATGAAGTTCCAGGGCCCTGTCTGTAAGTGACTATGCCAGCTGTGGTGGCCATTTCACGGTGAAATCAGCAGATGGAAGCTTGCTTTTTTTCTCACTTCCCAACTCGACCTTTCACACAAAATACATTTGTAACGGAAAGCAAAAGCACTTTGGGAGGTGAGGCTGAGGTCGTCCAGGTACACAGCCTTCTGGCCTTTTCCCTTCTGCAGCACCTGTTCCAAGCACTCTTGCTCCTAAAGACCAACCAGCCATGGGAGGCAGAGGAAGCAAGCCTGCAAAGTACATCATCCCATCATCCAGGATATGGACACTGTACCCCCGATACTCCACAGGAGGAAGCCATGGACATCTCTCCCCCATCTTCCCCAGTGGGGGGTAGCAATGGACACATCACCCCCATATTTCCCTGAACTGAGAGAGATACAGACAAATTATCCTCCTATGCTCCCCGAACAAGTGAAGCCATGACACCACACCACCCTATGATCCAACACGTGAGGAGGTCATGGGCACCACACTCCCCTACTCTCTCCCTCAGGAGGAGCCCATGGACACCACACCACCCTATGCTCTCCCACATGAGGTGCCAATGGACGCCACACCCCATATGCTTCCCCATGGAAGGAAGCTCTGGACTCCGTACTACCCTGTGCTCCTGCACTGGAGGTGGCCAGGGACACCACACCCCCATACACTCCTCCACGGGGCATGAGAAAAGCAAAAATCACCACTCTATGAGCCCAGAATAGGGACAGTCAAGTCCCTATGCTCCCCACAGAAGGATGCCATGGACACTTCACCCTGCTCTGTTCCATCACGGACAACAGAAATGTCAACTGCACCTCCTGCCCTCTGTCTCCCTCCTGCTGTTCCCAGGGGCAGTTTTGTGACTGTTCTTCCCACCTTTCCTTGCATCTTCATACCCAGTTTCTCAGCACCTATGGATATAGATCCTCCCGCGTGACCCTTCCTCCCTCCCCTCCAGGACAAGCACAACTCTGCCCCTGGCCAGCTCCTTTCATGGCCTCCAACTGGCTCCCCACAAGATAACATTCACTTATTTAATATTAAACACCATATTCTTTCTTTTTCTTTCGTGTCTGTGCTCTCTAGGTCCAGTGGGAGAAATGCTGGCTTGTGTGAGTGCTGACAGGAGGTCAGATCCTAGGGGAAAATGTTCCTATGGTGCAAGTAACAGGGGCTGGAGACCAGAGTGAGTCAATGGCCATAATGACTGCCTCCTGAGCAGAAAAGCTGTGGCTGAGGTGCTGGCACTGTGGTGTAGTGGGTGAAGCCATGGCCTGCAGTGCTGGCAAGCTTATGGGCCAGGTTGAAGCCCAGCTGCTCCACATCTGATCCAGCTCTCTGCTATGGCCTGGGAAAGCAGTAAAAGATGGCCCAAGTCCATAGGCCCCTGCACCCATGTGGGAGAGTGGGAAGAAGCTCCTGGCTCCTGACTTTGGATCAATGCAGCACTGGCCATTCCGGCCAATTGGAGAGTGAACCAGCAAATATATGACTTCTCTCTCTCGCTCTCTCGCTCTCTCGCTCTCTCTATCTCTATCTCTATCTCTATCTCTATCTCTCTGCCTCTCCTTTCTCCCTGTGGAATCAGGCATTCATGTAAATAAAATCTTTAAGAAAAAAAAGAAAATCTGTGGCTGAACTTTAGGAATGGCGCCCAAGATCTAGTGAGCTCAGGACAGGAAGAGACAGGAAGTTTCAACCTTGCTGTGGCAGCAGCCACTTCTCACTTCCTCTCTGAGCTGTGGTCGGCTGGATCACACCTTGCACACACCAGCAATCTACACTCCACACATGCACACTTTATCTTTTAGGGAAATCTCCTACACTGACATCTCAAGCAGAGAGCATGCACCCAGCATCAACACTCACAGGCTAGGAAGACTAGAGGAAGAAAACACATCACTCCACAATAACCAAGGACAACAGTAATTCTAGGATGTCACTTATTCCTGGGTGATCTGATTGCCAACATGGGGGGAAGTCCTCACTCCATCTCTTCCATTCTGATCTGGAAAGGGGAAGGGAAGAGACTATTTTCATGAGAAACAAGCTAAGTTACAGTCCCATTTTTTAAAGAAGGATTGATTGTACATGTGAGCTAAAAGATGTAAAAGTGTATCAAAAGTCACTCCCAACCACACCACAAGACAAAACTTAACACCTGAATTCACCAACTCATCTTGTATCCCACAGAAAAGTGAGGTCACTGGCAAAACACACCTCCAGAAATTGCCTTGATTGGCAGAGGCAGAGAATCCCAGCTTAACTGAGCACAGCCCTATGCTGGAGCTCAAACGTAGGTAGGAAACACAGACTGTAATAGGGCAATTCCTGGGGGCACAGTGTTGACACACTTCAGAGGTTAAAGCTCCAGGAACAGGGCTATCTTTTCTAAAATAAGAGCTAATGAAGATTTTAAAGACTTATTTTCATTTTACTTGTAGAGAGAGCAGCACAAAGAGAAGGAGATAGCCAGACACAGATCTTCCTTCCTATGGCCCACGTCCCACACACCGGCAAAACCCTGTTGCTACCACCTCGAATGCTATCTTCCTCCTTCTTGCTCTCTCTCACACAAATCAAACCCCCAACTGAGCTGCATCACCTGGAAATCTCTAGGAAATACCTATTCCCACATACATGCCAGTACAGGTGCATCCCTAAATAGCTGGCATGGACTCCTCAGGATGTCAATCTCATCAAACCCAAGTCGCATCTGAAGTACCTGTTGAGGCAGAACTGGTTTGCCATCTGCTTGGGACACCCCCATTCCATATGGAGTTCCTGAGACAGAGTCCCACTGTTGCTTCTGATCCAGCTTCCTGCACACTTGTATCCTAGGGGGCCCCAGTGATGACCCCAGTGCTTGGGTTCCTGACACTCATGTGAGAGCACAGGATGGAGTTTCTGGCTTCAGTCAGGCCCAGCCCCACCTCTGTATTTGGGAAGTGAAGCAGCAGTCAGAAGTTCTTCATATTTCTCTCTCTCTCTCTGTCTCTCTCTGTCTCTCTTTTTCTGTGCATGTGTTTTTGTGTACATTTTTTAAGAAACAAACCACCACCCCTGAGCTTCTCATCTCCTCCTCCTTTTGGGAGGATTCTGACCATGACAGTTTTCAGAAGGAAAATGTGTAATGTCATATATTCTGCATTACTCAGCAAATATGGAGCCAGGGTTATGTGAATGGCTTAGTGGTCAAGTCTGGATTTAACCCCTGCTCTGAATACTTATGCCAGCTTCCTGCCTATGCAACCCTGGAAAGCAGCAGTGATGGCCCAAGTAGCTGGGGTCCTGCCACCCCACGGGAAATCTGGATTGAGTTCCCAGGCCCTCACTTGTGTTCCCTGTCCACAGCAGGCATTTAGGTGTCATTCGGGGATGAAGCAGTAGATGGGAGCTCTGTGCCTCCATCTCTCTCTCTGTCACTCATATCAAATTAAAGCAAGGCAAAAGCTTCAATGAACTCCAAGTAGTACCCATTCACATTATATAAAGTGCAGTTTTTCCCCTCTAATCATTCCAACCATGGAGGGTTACCATTGACCAAATAGGCTCACATGCCAATGTCAGGGACATGCTCCTGCCTCCTGCCCTGGAATATTGGTCGATGGCCAAATTATCACAGGACCTTAACAGCCCACTATGGTTTCATCAGCCCTCAACCAGGAGATTCAATCTAACTCTCAAATCCCTGATTGCCAACCTGGCACTTCTCACCTTCACCTGTGCATCTCAGAACACCCACGCTTGTGGTCCAGTCCAGGTAACACAGCTAAGAATGGGACTCAGCAACTACCTGAGCCAGGGAACCAAAACCCCTAGGAAATCCAAACCGCTGAGGTGCGAAGTAGGTATGTGGAGTTCTGGTGCCATGGGTTAAGCTGCTCCTTGTGATAGGAGCTTCCACTGGGTTGCATCCAGGCTGCTCCAATTATAATACAACTCCTGCTAACAAACCTGGGAAGGCAGCAGAAGATGGCTCAACGACTGGGGCTTCTGCCTCCCAGGTGGAAGACTCAGAGGCCTAGGCTCCTGGCTTCAGCCTGTCCCAGTGCAAGCTGTTCCAGTCTCACACCTCTCTCCCTAGCTCTGCTTTTGAAACAAAAAAGGCACTGGGTGTGAGGCTGAGTCAACCAGGAACTCAGCAGTGCACAGCCTTTTCCCTCATCTCCATGCCTTCTGAGGAACTGTCCATGAGACACCTGTACTGTTCAGTACCAACCAGTCATGATCTGAAGACTGAGATCAAGACATCTGCATTGGTCATGGAAGGCACTGGAGAAAGGCAGAGTGGGAGAGGCCATGTCGCAGCCCCCTGGGCCAGGGACCCCTCTCCTGCCCCTCCCAGCTCCATCTAACTCTCCACCTCCTTGTTACTGCTGAAGGCCTTGCACAGGACACAGCTGCTTAGGTCCTTCACTGCACCCTTAGGCCCCACTGCTGCTCTCACCCCCAGTAACTTCAGCCTCTGCATTCCAAGTTAGCCTGGGACCATGGCATCTTTACATGGGATCCATGTCCCCTGTCATTGTCTGAGGGAGGCCACAGCCCTCTAGCACCTCCAAACACACACTTCAGTATCTTCCTCACTTGAACTCTCTGGCCATCAAGGAGTTTTCACACTAGTAAGCAGAGAACTCTTTTTCAAACTCAAATTGGTTCTTGCCACTCCCCTACTCAAAGTGCTCTATTGACTCTCATTTATAGCGAGAACTCTGCAAGCAACATTAAAACATCCAAAATTACCCCAAATTATTGTCCTGGACAATGTTATTTTCCAGTACACAATTAAGTCTGTCAAAACAAGCCAGAGTTTGCTTTGACCATGAGCTTGCCCATGGTGGTAAGTACAATGGTCCCGAGCACAAATGTCAAAACTATCAAGGCAACATTTAACTTTGTTGATACGTGAAGTGGCTGACAACTTCCCTTAGATAAAAGACAGACTAACCCAACAGCATTACAGGAGAGCTGGGTCATGAGGGAACACGCTCCTGGGAATCCAGAAATGCACAGGTGCGCCCTTCTCTGATGAGAGAGGCTCACGGTGCTGGACTTCTCACACACATAATGACTAAAGCCAAACATCCAGTTCCTCCTGGGGTACTAGAATCTACCCATGTGCTGGGAAGATGGCACCAATGAACACCTTGAGCAATCAGGCTCTTATGAGCTTGTCTGGCAGACATCTCACTCATGTTGTGCCACCTTGTTGTGAGCCCAGGGGGGCCTCCAAAGGAATCACTGACCCTGGGAGTGTACAGGATCAGGATCTCCCAACATAAGCAGAAAATCAAGGGAAAAAAGCAGCCAGTTGACACTATCTCTGAGGAAGTACAGACATGGATCTCACTAGTTCCTGGGCACTCAGCTTTTACAATATACTCAAAGAAATTCAGGAAAGTATGCAAACAGAGTTCTGGAATTCAAAATCAGAACAATTGAAAGGCTCACCAGAGGGGCCAGTATTAGTTTTCTAGTCACCATACCTCTTTATTGCAATCTGTGTGGCATTAAAACTGGAAGCTGGACCATGGTTCTGGAGGGCAGAGCCTGAGGTCAGGAGCCTCCTGCCCTCTGCTCTATCTGCATGCTCCAGGCTAGGACCCTTCATGGTCTCTTCCTAGCTTCTGGCAGTTGCTGCAGTCCTTGGCTTGCTTGCTTTGCAGTGCATGCTTCCACTCTCTGCCTGGGTCATCCCAGAGCAGCCTTCTTCCTTCCTTGTCTAAGAGGCCACATTTCTCTGCCAATGGAAGGACAATGGCATTTAGATCAGGACCCACTCTAATACAGGATGATGTATCTTCACTGATTCTACCTGTGAATACCTTTTTTTTCCAAAAAAAAATGCATACACATACCCTGAGGGCTAGGACTTGAACATAGAGGACATAACTCTACCTATAATAGGCCTTTGAGGAGGCAAAAGCATCAGTGAACTTGTGGATTAGTCCCTTCAGATGACCCAGTCTAATGAATAGTTAGCAAATAAATAGAGTTCCAGAGACCTGTGGAACACTACTAAGAATACCACATAGTCACTGAGTCCCACTGAGAGATGATAGAGAGAATAGGATGGCAAGACTACATAAATTATATCCTAAGCTTCCCCCAGTGTTTCTAAAACCTGCAACCACAATATGCGAATGTTGGGTATTAGCCCTAGTCATTAAGCTAATGCTTAGGACATCTATGTCCCACATAGGAATTCTTGCATTTGATCCCCTACCTCTGTCTCTAGTTCCCACCCATGTGCATCCTGGGAGACAGTGGTGATGGCTCAAGAAGTTGGGTGCTTTCCAGCCACATGGAAGACGTGGATCAAGTTCTCAGTTCCCAGCTTTGGCTCCTGTAGTTGTAGCAAGCATTTTAGAAGTGAACCAGCAGAGGACATCTCTTTGATTCTGTCTATGCAATTAAAAAATAACCAGGAAGTTCAATGTACCCTGGCATTATAATTTCATATCATAATAAGCTGAAGGCCAAAGAGAGACTCACAAGAGTGAAACACTATGTATAAAGGACCTGAGAGATCAACACTAGGATGCCTGCAAATTGTTCAGAAAAGTGCTGCCAGTGAGGTCGCAAAATTGGGAACTTCAAACACTGCTTCAGCTAATCCCCCCAGAAGTGTGACACTTTCTCAGAAAGTTAAACACAGGGCTGCTGTGTGGTCCAGATATTCTGTTCAGGGATATCTAAGCAGGAAAAAAAATCTTTCCTTCATGTAACAATCTGAAGCAAATGTTCATAGTGGCAGTATTCACAGCAGCAACAAAAGTGGAAGTGGCCCACTTTCACATGTGGAAATGTTGAAGGGCCTGTGTATTAGGATGACTGTGAGGTTAAAAATAAGTTAATTCAAAGCCTGAAAAAATTGGCTGCTATGTCATAAGAGCCATTGACATAAGTATTCACTTCCCAAGTATCCAGTAGAGTTAAGGAGACCTGAGTGCTAGTGTCCTCAGAGGAGGGTCCTCACAGGTGACAAATCAGAAAATAGGGCTTTCTCTTCCACACTGGCATGGGACTGATTCTTCACAGCTCACGAACAAAACCTATGGTCTTGAGATGTAGTGTAGGCAGAATAGCGGCTGTGTCTTCTGATGGTTTCAAGGCACTGAAATAAATGAGATTAAATGACTTCCCCAGATTTACTTCACTGATGATTCGTGAATCTTAAGGTGAATGTACAGCTGGATTCCCTAAGCATGGAGATCCCTGAACCCTGAGACCACAGATGCTACCCTGGCCATGGAACCAAGGACTGTCCTCCCACACTTTCCAAAAATCTCCTGGGGGGTTGCAAGACACAGCTGATGTCCTTGAAGATGTACATGACCCCAAATCCCAACTAACCTCATGGCTCAATATTTCAATCCCTGACCAAAATGCAAATACTTCCCTGACATGCAGCCCCGCTGAAGAATCAGGGGGTCCACACAGTGTCCATCCCACCATGGCACATGGCTCAACCTACCACTCTGCATTGAGGCATCGCTGTGGTCAGGGACCACCTGGAGTGACCAGTACACTGCTCAGTTCCCAACAGTCAGAAGCCAGGACATTCCAAACCAACTGCCCATGTGACAGGCAACAGAACTTGGTGAGGAGCAGTGAGGAGGCATCAACTTGGATGGGGGCCTGCAGGGCTGCTGCTCAGCTGCTTCAGTGATATCCACAAGCCTCTGGGTCTCAGAGTGAGGGCTGGACTTGGGTTCACATCTAATCATGGTTGGCACAAGGTCTAGAATGGAGGAGGGGTCATGGACACTGCCTACTCCTCCAGGATATGACCAGGCCATCTCTGGGACCTCAAGGGAATCAGCCCTCACTCACAATATGGTCCTACCTATAGCTTTTGTCCAGAAGATCCCCAGGATTGTTCACTTAGGTTTTGGCAGAGTTCCCAGCCAAAGGTGAAGGGTGAGAGTTTAGCTGTCTATCCAAGCACCCCATGTGACTCCACATCCCTAAGGGAGTTCCCCATGCAAACTCTGTCCTCACTTCTGCCCTTGACCAGAGAGCTCAGCTGCTTTGATCCCATTCACTCAGCCTGCCAAGTTCCTCTGTCAGGTCGGGGTCAGCACCTGTCCGTGGTCCTGCACTGATGGGTAGGACATAAGGGAAGGGCCCCAGGATCTTTCTGCAGGGGTGCAGGTCTCTCTGATCACCACCCTGAGTTCACTGTGCCACCCTGAGGTGCGGCCTTTGATTCAGGTGCTCATGACCTCTGCGCAGGCCTCACTGCAGAACAAACTCACCACCATCCCTGCAGCTCAGTGAACACTTCCAGCAAAGTGCAACCACTAAGTCCCCACCAAGACAAGTAACAGGGTCACCAGGAAAGACCATGACAGGGAGAAGCAACAGGGCTGTGGAGCATCAAGAGCATGTTGGGGGTGAAGCAATGGCCACCCAGAGCAGAGCAGCACACGGCCTCCTCCTTTAACCCTGTGCCAGCTGTAGGAATTATTCATTTGACTGCTGCCCTTCCAGTGTCCAGCAACAAGGAAAGCAGAGGACACAGAAGAGGAAACAGGAGACACCAGCAGGGCCACTGCCCAGGGTGCAGAAGAACCACCCGTGGATATTGGGGCAGTGCTGTAGCGCAGTAGATTAATCCTCCATCTGCAGTGCCAGCATCCTATATGGGTGCCAGTTTCAGTACCAGATGCTCCTCTTCCAGTCCAGCTCTCTGCTATGGCCTGGAAAAGCAGTAGAAGGTGGCACAAGACCTTGGGCCCTTACACCCACATGAGAGACCTAGAAGAAGCTCCTGGCTCCTGGCTTTAAATGGGCTCAGCATTGGCCATTGCAGCCATCAGGGCAGTGAACCAGAAGATGGAAGACTTTTCTCTTTGTCTGTCCCTCTCAAATAAATAAATAGAAAGAAAAATCTTTTTTAAAAAGCCCATGGGTATTTCTTTCCATGCCAGTCTCTCCTCTTGGGGCTTACAGCTGTCTCCGGGGGACCATTTTGCCTGCATTCCTGCCTTTCCCTGCACCTCTTGGCCAGATTATCTAAGCCCTAGGGATGTGGACCCTCATAGCTGCTGCTGTCCTACCGCCCAGGCAGTGTCTGACGAGGGACACATGGCCATGGATGCAGGACCCCTTTGCCAACCTGCTTTCTGCCTTTCTCTGGCCTCCAGACCTGATTCCTTAGTCTCTTCATCTGGAGACCCTCCCGTCTGTCTGATCCTCTCCTCCGCCCTCCAACCTGTGGCACACCTCTTACTCAGGAGAACCCCTCGTCTTGTGGCCTCCAGCTGTCTGAACATTGAAATTAGATGGCAGTGTTCAATACAAAAGCCTCCCTGTCTCTTGTGCTCATGTGTCTGCTCTGCAGATCCTGTGTCAGAAAGCATTGGACTGTGTGACAGCTACCAGGGAAGGACTAATCCTATTGGAAAGTTTCCATCATGTGGGCCAGGGGGCTGTGGAGCCCAACACACTGGTGTCCACAAGGACTGACACCTGAGCAGGAAGCCTGTGGCTGAACTGAAGGGATGGGAGCCCAGGATTCTCTCCTGGCTGAAAAGAGTGGCTGCTTGTCCTTAACCAATTACAGGATGGGGGCCTCTCAGCTGCCATGCCCTGCCTGTGGTCCTTGTGGGACAGAACAGAGTCTTTCCTCCTGGCCCCACTCTCTGGCCCACCCACTAGAGCTGTCTTGCAGGAAGGTTGTAAAGCCCTCACCTGTCTGCACTGCTGGCTGATTCCGTGAAAGAATGCTGTGGCTCAAATGTCCTCCCAAAATACCTGTGCTGGAAACTTAGCCCCCAGTGCAATGGCACTGGAAGGAGGGACCTTTTAAAAAAAAGGCTTATTTCTCTGGAAGGCCAGAAACAGAGAGAGAGATTTTCCATCTACTGGTTCATTCACCAAATGACTTCAACCATCATGGTTGGGCCAAGCCAAAGCCTTGAGTTAGGAATTCCAGCTGGGTCTCCCACATAGTGGAAATGGGGCAAGCATTTGGGCCAAATTCTGCTGCTTGCCAGGTGCAAAAACATCAGCCTTGCCTGGTACCACCAAAGCCTGACTGTACTCAATCATTTGAGCATACTTTACTCCACAGTGCCCCCTGCCAGACAGCAGGGACCTAGTAGGTTCAGCCTGTAACATGTCCATGTGCCAGCCTGTAACATGTCCTTGGCTGGCGGGCTCCCTGTCTTCCCCCACCACTGGGGCAACTCCAGTGTTCTCATTATGCATTTAAAAGATTTTTAACGTTATTTATTTTGTGGTGACAGCATCATGGCACTATGGTTTAGGCTGTCAACAATGACACTGGCATCTCATGCTGGAGTAATGCTTTGAGTCCTGGCTCCTCCACTGCATATCTGCCTTCCTCCTAATGTGCCTGCAAAGGCTGAAGGCACCCCAAGTGCGTGGGTCCTTGTACCACATGTGGGAAATCATGATGGAGTTCCACACATGGCTGCTGTGGCCTTCTAGGAAGTGAACCAGTGGATGGAAGATCTCTCTGTGTCTCCCTCTCTGTCACTCTGCCTTTCAATAATGAATACATCTTCAAAGTCTTTAAATTTCTGGAGAGGCTGAGACACAGATGGTACTCCCATTTTTTGGTTCATTCCCAAAATTCTTGCAACCAACTGGGATGAACAAGGTAGGGACTGAATCTGGGAGCTGGAAATGCAACGAAGGATTCCCATGTGGCTGTGGCTAGCAGGAATTGACTTACTTGAGCCATCACTGGTGCCTTCTAGAGTCTGCATTAGCAGGAAGCTGGAATCAGGAGCTAAAGACAGGAAGAACTGAACCTAGGTACAATGAGGTAGGTTTCTTTTTTTTGTAAATATTTATTGTATTTATTTGAAAGACAGAGTCACAGAGAGAGAGAGACAGAGAGAGAGGTCTTCCATCCACTGGTTCACTCCCCAGATGGCTGCCATGGCCAGAGCTGTGCCAATCCAAAGCCAGGGGCCAGGAGCTTCTTCTGGGTCTCCTATGTGGGTGCAGGGGCCCACGAACTTGGGCCATCTTCTACTGCTATCCCAGGCCATAGCAGAGAAATGGATCAAAAGAGGAGCAGCCTGGACTAGAACCGGTACCCATATGGGATGCTGGCCCATCAGGCCAGGGCTTTAACCTGCTGCACCACAGCACCGGTCCCGATGTGTGGGTCTCTTAATGAGCATCTTAATCACTAGGCTGAATGTCCTTCTAGTGATTCTTACTATTTTTTGATCATCAGCTTTGCCAATAACAATGTGCACTGGAAACACAGCAAATTTGTTGCCACAAAAATTAACAAGATGCTTTTCTTGTATAACATTCTATCAATGTAGGCAGAAACTGAAAATCACAGGTTTCATTTTTTAAAATAAGTTGGTCCATGCCACTGAGATCTGGTACCAGACAGGGATACCCACTCTCACCACTGCTATTCAACATAGTTCTAGATGTTTTAGACAGAGCCATCAGGCAAGAAAAAGAAATTAAAGGGATACAAATTGGGAAGGAAGAAGTCAAACTATCCCTCTTTGAAGATGATATGATTCTTTACTTAGAGGATCCAAAGAACTCTACTAAGAGACTATTGGAACTCATACAAGAGTTTGGCAAAGTAGCAGGATATAAAATCAATGCACAAAAATCAACAGCCTTTGTATACACAGGCAATGCCACAGTTGAAAAAGAAATTCTGAGATGAATCCCATTCACAATAGCTACAAAAACAATCAAATACCTTGGAATAAACTTAACCAAGGACGTTAAAGATCTCTACGATGAGAATTACAAAATCTTAAAGAAAGAAATAGAAGAGGGTACCAAAAAATGGAAAAATCTTCCATAGCCATGGACTGGAATAATCAACATCATTAAAATGTCCATTCTCCCAAAAGCAATTTATAGATTCAATGCAATCCCAATCAAGATACCAAAGACATTCTTCTCAGATCTGGAAAAAATGATACTGAAATTCATATGGAGATGCAGGAGACCTCGAATGGCTAAAGCAATCTTGTACAACAAAAACAAAGCCGGAGGCATCACAATACCAGATTTCAGGACATACTACAGGGCAGTTGTAATCAAAAAAGCATCGTACTGGTACAGAAACAGATGGATAGACCAATGGAACAGAATTGAAACACCAGAAATCAACCCAAACATCTACAGCCAACTTATATTTGATCAAGGATCTAAAACCATTTCCTGGAGAAAGGACAGTCTATTCAATAAATGGTGCTGGGAGAACTGGATTTCCACGTGCAGAAGCATGAAGAAAGACCCCTACCTTACACCATACACAAAAATCCACTCAACATGGATTAAAGTCCTAAATCGACAACCTGACACCATCAAATTATTGGAGAACATTGGAGAAACCCTGCAAGATATTGGCAAGGCAAAGAATTTCTGGAAAAGACCCGGGAGGCACAGGCAGTCAAAGCCAAAATTAACATGTGGGATTGCATCAAGTTGAGAAGTTTCTGTACTGCAAAAGAAACAGTCAGGAGAGTGAAGAGGCAACCGACAGAATGGGAAAAAATATTTGCAAACTATGCAACAGATAAAGGGTTGATAACCAGAATCTACAAAGAGATCAAGAAACTCCACAACAACAAAACAAACAACCCACTTAAGAGATGGGCCAAGGACCTCAATAGACATTTTTCAAAGGAGGAAATCCAAATGGCCAACAGGCACATGAAAAAATGTTCATGATCACTAGCCATCAGGGAAATGCAAATCAAGACCACAATGAGGTTTCACCTCACCCCGGTGAGAATGGCTCACATTCAGAAATCCACCACCAAGAGATGCTGGTGAGGATGTGGGGAAAAAGGGGCACTAACCCACTGTTGGTGAGAGTGCAAACTGATTATGCCACTATGGAAGTCAGTCTGGAGATTCCTCAGAAACCTGAATATAACCCTACCATTCATCCCAGCCATCCCACTCCTTGGAATTTACCCAAAGGAAATTAAATTTTCAAAGAAAAAAGCGGTCTGCACCTTAATGTTTATTGCAGCTCAATTCACAATAGCTATGACCTGGAATCAACCTAAATGCCCATCAACGGTAGACTGGATAAAGAAATTATGGGACATGTACTCTATAGAATACTATACAGCAGTCAAAAACAGTGAAATCCGGTCACTTGTAACAAAATGGAGGAATCTGGAAAACACTATGCTGAGTGAAATAAGCCTGTCCCAAAGGGACAGATATCTTATGTTCTCCCTGATTGGTGACAACTAACCGAGCACCAAAAAGGAAACCTGTTAAGGTGAAATGGACACAATGAGAAACAGTGACTTGATCAGCCCTTTCCCTGACTGTTGATGAACAACTTAATACATTATCCCTCTTAGTATTTTTTTGTCTGCTCTACCTTATACTATTGTTTTAATTCTGTAATCATTACACAGTTATTCTTAAGTGTTGAAACTTAACTGAAAAGTGATCCCTGTTAAATATAACAGTGGGAATAAGAGAGGGAAGAGATGTACAATTTGGGACATACTCAAGCTGACTTGCCCCAAACGGTAGAGTTAGAAACATACCAAGGGGTTCCAATTCAACCCCATCAAGGTTGCATGTACCAATGCCATCCCACTAGTCCATTTGATCAATTTCTGTTCACAGTTGATCAGAATGATAGGACTAAGAACGAAAGGGATCACATAAACAAGACTAGTGTCTGAAAATACTAACCAATAGAACAAAAAGGAAAGAATGAACCAACATGGGAAGCGGGATACAATGCAGACTCATAGAATGATGATGTCCTAAACAGCTCTCTGGCCCCAGAATCAGCCCTTAAGGCATTTGGATCCAGCTGAAAAGCCCATGAGAGTATTTCAGGCATGGAAAGCCAAGACACTCTGGCAAAAAAAGGACCTAAATGAAAGATCTCTGCAAGTGAGATCCCAGTAGAAAGAACGGGTCATCAAAGATGGAGGTACCTTCCTCTGAAGAAAGGAGAGAACTTCCACTTTGACTATGACCTTGTCTAAATATGATAAGAGTCGGTGAACTCAAAAGGATTCCATAGCTATGGCAACTCATGACAAGAGCTGTGGGGAGCAGGGTTCATCTCCCACAACATGGCGGGGCGCCCGGGAGACAAGTAAGTACTGAGACTGTGGACTGAAACTAACTCTATGCATCTGATCTCCCACCATATGGCACTGAGAGGGAGCAAACAAATCTTACACAGCTGCTTTGTCAATTAGCTGATTCCTGACACAAGCTCTAATTGGAGGAAAGTGGCGTGCTCAGTACGTGGGCAGCGGAGCATGGATTGGTGGGAGAGGACTATAAAAGGGGGAGAGAGACAACATGCGCGGCCCCCTGAGAGTTGGTCGGAGAGCTCATTGTTGCCGCTCCTCCACGAAAGCGGGTGAGCGGTGGGGATGCCGCTCCTCCGCAGAGGCAGGGGAGTGGCAGCAAATCCGGGAAGGACAGGGGAAAGAAAACAGTGTCTGGTGTTCTTCCTCCGTGAAAGTGGGGGAGCGACAAAGAGCCTAGGGTGATTACTGATGCCATAAACAAGCGTGTCAATTTGCTAAGTCAACAACAGGAGTCACTGTGCACTTACTCCACATGTAGGATCTCTGTCCCTAATGTGATGTAAATTGTGATTTCATGCTATAACTAGTACTCAAACAGAATTTTTCACTTTTCCCAGGCCCTCACTTGTGTTCCCTGTCCACAGCATGCATTTAGGTGTCACTCAGGGATGAAGCAGTAGATGGGAGCTCTGTGCCACCATCTCTCTCTCTGTCACTCATATCAAATTAAAGCAAGGCAAAAGCTTCAAAAACTCCAACTAGTACCCATTCACATTATATAAAGTGCAGTTTTTCCCCTCTAATCATTCCAACCATGGAGGGTTACCACTGAACAAATAGGCTCACATGCCAATGTCAGGGACATGCTCCTGCCTCCTGCCCTGGAATATTGGTTGATGGCCAAATTATCACAGGACATTAATGGCCCACTATGGTTTCATCAGTTCTGAACCAAGAGATTCAATCTAACTCTCAAAACCAGCTGATGGAAGAACTCTCTGTCTCTCCCCCTCTCTTTCCACCACCCTGCAACTCTTTCAAATAAATCAATAAACTTAATAAAAAAAAAAGTTAGTGTGGGTCATAGGAGAGTGTGAGGGATGGTCAGGTAGTTAGGTGCCTGACACCCATGTGGGAGATCTGGATTAAGCTCTGATCTGAGCTACTAACTGGACACAGCCCAGTTGAAAATATAATAAGTCAATCTACACAGAATACACTCTCATGACTAATCAGATCCCAGAGCAAGTATGGGAGCACCTCAAGATTACTCTGTGTATATTTTTTTCTGGCTCCTGCATGGCTGAATACTTCCTTAAAAAACTTTATTTACTTTTTTTAAAGGAATACAAGTTTCAAATATACAACTTTAGGAACATAGTTATTCTTACCACCTAATTCCAATCCTACCACCAACACTCCCACGTTTCCCGTTCCTCCCACTCCACTTCCCAATCCCATTCCCCATTAAGATTCATTTTCAATTAACTTTGTACATAGAAGACCAATACTCTGCTAAGTAAAAGATTTCAACAATTTGCATGTACACACACAAACACACAGACACAAACTATTGAAGAAGTAGTTTTACAGTTAACTCTCATAATTCAACTCATTGAGGACAGCAGACCTGCATGAGAGTTAGTGTACAGTGTTTCCTGTTGTTAATTTAACAATTAGCACTCTCATGTAATGATGTCAGTGACCACCTGAAGCTGTTGACATGAGTTATGGCTGAATACCTTATAATTTTCTTAAATAACTGACAAGTGACACTGAAATTTTTCATCTCAAAAGTCACACAGTTTTATTGTACCTCACCCTTTAGCAAACAACTCATGGGACACTTCAACAAAAAAAAATTCTCTAATTACTGACGTTAACAGGAGCCACTTAAATGGAAAGGAAACAGACATCATACAGCATTTGCTATAAACCACAGCAAAAACTGCGATGCATGCAGATCCCTCCACACCACCTATTCCTGGAAAAGATTTATACTCCACTGAAGACATGGGATTATAGGGGGAAAAAGTGTTTTTCTAGACAACTTGCTGACTCCTTGAGACAATGGAATGCACGTGGGGAACTGTGACATTAACTTGATCCTTACACCAAGGACGATGGTAAGAAAGGGGGCAGCTCACACACATCACAGCCTCACAGAGACTTTCCCCCTGTCACTCAGCCATGCAACAGGCCCCACACCACGGGTTAGGCTAACACTATCAACACATTCTCTTTCATTCCAAGAGCTCCATACTCCACAGTTGTAAATGTTTCTAGGAAGAAAGAGAACAAGAAATGCAGGGAGATGCACTGCTTCCAGGCTCCAGTCCCACAGAAGGTCATCCCCTCCAAGCCCATCCCAGAGACATCGCATGATGTACCCAGAGGCAAAGAACTTCTGGGACACAACGGGCTTGAATGACTCATCCAGGGTTGTTCAACTTCCCACCCCTGGGACGCTGACACATTTTCAGTGACCTCCACATCACAGGTCCAGGGCAAGTTCCCTGTGTCACCCACCAAAGTTCTCAGTGCTCTGCCCTGGAGGTGTCACCTCCACAGTCCACAGGGCCCCATGGCCACTATGCACATACTTTAAATATGATTATCCATTTTGCCTATGCTTTGTAAATGTACATAAAGAATGGATTTTAAGTTTTCTATTTATGTTATTTGTTTTAAACCAGGGTGATGACAGAGAGAGAGAGAGGAAACAGACAGAGACAGGGTGAGAGAGAATTCCCACAGTTAAGGGGTATGGAGTGAGAGGGGAGAGAGAGATCTATCTTAAACCCACTGGTTCACTCCCTAGATGGCAACAATGGCCAGGACTGTGCTAGGTTGAAATCGGGATCCAGGAGTTCATCCATGTCCCTGATGTGGGTGGCAGAGGCCCTAGCACTTGGGCCATCTTCCACTGCTTTTCCCAGGCCATAAGCAGGGAGCTGGATTGGAAGTGGAGCGCCTGGGAGGGCATAAACCAACCCCCATATGGGATTCTGGCATTGCAGGTGGTGGCTTTCCCTGCTGTGCCACAAAGCCAGCCCCAGCTTTGCACTATTTTTAAATATGAGATTCCCTTTTGCCTATACTTTAGAAATGTCAACAATGAAACTAAAATAAATTCAAAATTTAAATTATTTGTTTTAAAGGCAGAGTGACAAGAGTGAGAGAGATTTCTCTTCAGCTGGTTCACTCCCTAAAAGCTCACCTCAGGAAGAGATGGGGCAGAGTGATTCCAGGACCCAGGAACTGAATCCAGGTCTTCCACAAGGGTG